>NC_090930.1:624578477-624883307 GCF_040938575.1 Ambystoma mexicanum
TTTGCACTTGAGCTCATACTAGTGTACTATGTGTGTTTGGATTTCCTCCCATGTTTTAAACTCGATGCCCACTATTTTGTTTAACTTTGTTTGTACCTCTGTTGCCAAACCCTGCATAATGCATGATAGAACATGGGTATAATTTTATCCCAAGCTTCACCTGTCTCCTCCTTCCAAATCTCTTGGATCAAATGAATGTATAATGCTAGGTCTTTATCAGCCCGCATTGTGAATCCCATAATTGATCCTTTGTCAGGTTTGTCTGGGTTTTTTCTTCTCAAGGCATCCCATATGCATGCTCTACAGTCATTAAATGTGCGTCATTCTCTAATCTGACTCCAGGGTTTCTAGCCTTGCTAGAAGAGGATCTTTATTCTTTGTGTTCCCCACGGCTCACCCGTGTTGTTAATGATTCAGGGTCTACTTGGGGCTTATATCAGGAATTTGTAAATCGGGCAGCTGGCTTTACTGGATAGGTTCCAGCTAGGGGTGGATACATCAGATGTGCAGGCGCTGAACCCAGTGCCAACTGTGTGTTCCTGTACCCTTGGGCCGGGGTTGAAAACTGCACAGGCTACAGCCTTTGTCATGCTTGTGCTGTCCCTGTATGATTAAGGGGCAGAGGCTGCTACAGGTGTTTCCCCTTTGACTCCCCATCGGTCTCATTCAGCTTCCGGAGCTCGAATATGCTCCACCTCCTTTTCAGCTTTTTGCCTTTGTAAGTCAATATTAAGTGAATATACATGTGTTCAATGATATTCTTATCGTGTGTGCCTTCAGCTGGACATGATGTAAACCTTTACCCTTCAGTCCCCTCAGACCACTCCAAATTACACATGTGTTCAACTGGAGTACTCATTTAGGCATACCCGGTGTGACAATACAATAATGATCAACATCTAGTTACCACAAAGACACTGAATACTAACAAAACTAATCTCCTAAGGTAGCCCCCTTTGGCACAACCCTGAGTCACCACAAAAAACACAAATTGAAGAAACAATACTGTTTGTCGTGCATCTCTTTACCAGTTTAACTGTCAATAAACTGCGTGTCCAAAACAATATTCTTGGCCAAGATCTCGGCTCACTCTCCACACGCGCACCTCAGAACAAATGAACTTTTATATATCTACACTTTTTACAACACAATTAAAATTCAACACTTACCTACCACATTCTTTTTATTTGTCCTCCTCTCATTACCTTACAGTATACACAATAATTTCTACAGTGATGTCACAGCTTCCTCCCCACAGATGCCCTCTTCTATTTATACTAAAAATTCAAATGTATACAAAAGTTCACACCTTGTGGTTCACTCCTCACGCACTTCACTTTTGCACAAATACTCCCTCTCTCGATCGTTGTTCTTGCCTCAGGTCAATTTTCTTACAACGTTCTCCTGTAGTCCTTCGATGCCGTGCCTCCCTCAGAAAGGCTTGCACGCCTTTGGCTGGTACCTTTGGCTCCAGAATTCACACAAGCCAATGGATAATTATGGCGCTTGCTGGCTTCCTTGTGGTAAGTGCTGTTTCTGCTCCCCGCATGCCCAGGGAATGTGGCACAGGGACTTCTGGTTGCGGAGAGTCTAGGATCACATCAGGGTCAACAAATGTAGGGTAAGACCCAAAAAAATCAATAATAAAAGCAATCCAAAGGAGTCAATGAAGTGTATGGGAGCAAGAAAAACAAAAATGTATTACATGCAACTACGGTCAGGAACAATTGGAAAATTACTAATCGATCCAATCAAAATTGTGATGTTTTATGGTGAAGAGTGTAGTATCATTATAAACAATGTTTCAGAAGGTTTTGACAATGTCATTCATGGATTGGTCAATCCTGGTTGCACTATAATTGAATTTATACAATTCCTAGCACTAATGAATTATATTTTGCCTTTTGACCATTCTGTGAATTACCTCATAAGGTTATTTCATATTGATATGACCTACTTTCTTAGGGTTGGTATTGGACTATTGTTATTTAATGTTGTTGCTTTCAGTCCTTGGTGTTTAATTGGTGTAGTTCCTGAGGCCATTCTGGGGTGGGCCACTTGAATCATCGTTGACCAATGAAATTGTGAGGTATGAACAGGGTGGCAACAAGTGTATTTTTTACATCCTATTATGATAGGAATTAATCCATTGGCACCATCTTACCATTCTTCCCCTTCAAGCTGCGTCGACTGGCAGTATATTATGACAACTTCTGATTGGAAACATGCATGGATGTGTAGTATGGCAGCTAAAATCAGTCCTGCGATTCATTGATAAGTCCTATTTGATGCATAACCTTCATTAACTTCATTAACTTGTTGGTGTTTTGTGATAGTCTTTGAATCGTTGCATATTTCAGTTCTACATATATTGGAAGCTGACTTTCCATTTGATGGGCTTCATTACGATTTTGGAGGTAGCCATGTCGTTTTTACTGGTAATCCCCATTTTAGAGACCCAGCCCCGGTATGTCCCCATTCCCATACCCATTCCGGAGCGGCACCTGCGAGCAAACTCGTAATGTTACGGCGAGGTAACAATGGCGCCGGTAGCACTACCTGTGCCGTTGTTGCCTCACTGCAACACTTGTAATGAGGCCCTATGTGTCTCTAGTCTTGGGCAGATATGTTCCCTTCTGTTTAGATGATTTTATCCTGTGCCCATCTCTGCACATAGTCATATTCCGAGCAACACTATAACCTTGTATGTTATGTTATGTTATGTTATGTTATGTTACTTGGCATTTATATAGCGCCTTATGTATCATTGGTATGATCTCAAAGCGCTGGTAGGTTGAACGCCCTCGGAAATCGCAGTTCAGTCAGTAGAGAGAGTTACTCTCACCTGGCTCCCACAGGGGCGTCAGTCGGACCCGGACAGCTGCGGTCTCCACCCACGTGATGCGTAGTGCAGCGATGACTGACTGGATCTGCCCTCCTAATCGTGTCTGCTTAATCCGTAGAAATATTCTCCTGCAAGTGGAGAGATGGATTTAGCCACTTGTGGATTCAAGTGATGGCACCCCCACAGTCCTCCCCAACTAATCACCTCCGAAATGCCCTCACAGCAATCTCACCTTATATTCTTGAAAGATGAGCTCTCCATCCTGCGTGGATTTGCAGGGGCGTGTTGATTCCAGTTACTTCACTGGTTTGAAGGCTCGGGAGAGTTCTGGAGAGTATTGACTCTGAGGTTCCTGGTGAGGACCAGTAAGTATTAAGTTCATAGAGTTCAATATGTCCGATGTTCACTCTTGTTCCCCCTTCCTTTCTTGTCTTGCAGCTGGCTCGTGAAAAGATGCTCTTGTGGCAGCTGGTGGCGCTCAGATAAGAGTCTGTATTACCCGGCGCTGTCCGGTAAATGTTGCACGAGGAAAATGTGTTGTTTTGTCTCTCTTTATAGATGCGGCACGTGAAAATATGGAGAGTCGCAAACGGATGCCTCCGGTGGTAAATCAGGTAAGTCTATGGTGGTAATAATTCTATTTGTTGGTTCCCTAAGCTCACCTTGTGGTTTTCTTTTGTCTCCCAGGTGCCGAAGTTCAGCGAAGAAAGGATGGAGGCAGCACCGACCCGAAGGATGCTGTGAAGACTGGTGAGTATGGCGTGGCGCTGCAGCTGGAGGTGCGGCGCATGCAGAAATGATGTTCTTTACAGGTCCGGAGACAAGATGTATCCAGAATAAGGTGTGGAATAAAAATAAGTTTGTTTTCTAACCTTGTCCCTTTCTTTCCTCTTTGTTTTAGGAGCTCCGGATTCGAGGCGGGCATGGCAGAAGACTGGATGCAGGCTGCAGGCACAGTGAGTGTTACGCTGCTGGATGCAGAATAACGCGAAGCGTGTGTTGCTGGTAGGGCATGGTTTAAATAGCCTCAAAATTAGTCCCAGGTAAGAAGTCCCTAGAACCACACCCGAGTAATAAAATAGTCCCTGTAGAAAAATAGTCCCTTTCATGCTTCATGTTGGATTGGAGTCATTTGCAGCATGGTCTGCCTGAGGTAAGTAATGACTATGAGCCTGACGCCTTAGGCGCCAGGACTGATTCCTAGTATGAGCCTGGCGCCTAAGGCGCCATGACTGAACCCAGATAGCCCCTAGCCGGGTCTCCTGAGGTTTTACTAAATGTCTAGATACCTGGTCCCGGGGCTGATGGGCTTGGTCCGGATGCCTAGGGTTAGGCATCATGACAGAGAGAGAGTGTGGTATGGTGCGTGGGTGCACCGGATACGCATGCAGCTGGTGTGGTTGTTGTATGATAGCTGCTTCTTAGCAGTAGGTGTAGTGCTGAGGAAATCAGTTGGATGTGTTTAGTCTGGAGGGTGGACACCCAGACTGAAATCTGGCTGCGCGAGGCCTGAGGAGATGCTTAAGCTAGCCGGAATGTGCTCAGCTAGCAGTGTTTTATTAGGATGTTGTGGAGTTTGTGGGGTCATGTTATTATGAGAACAGCTAGACTGAATGTGTCATAGTACAGCTGTGTACTAGTTGAATGATGGTGTATAGAGGAGAGTAAGCATAATAGTGTGATTTGGTGGGTATAAGTATCTGCACGCGATAAAGCATGAGAGCAGGGCAGAGGGTGTACATTAGGCACAGTTTCTAAGTTCAACAATAAGTGTGAGACATCCAGACCAGACATCAATCAGAAGTCTATCTAAGTGCATGGTATGCTATCATTCACGATTCCAACTAAGTGAGTGATATGCTACAATCATAATTCTATCTAGATAAGGCACATGCTATCATTTACAATTCCATCTAAGAGTGGCACATGCTATCATTTACAATTCGAAGTAAGTGAGGGAAATGCTACCAATCATAATTCTATCCAGATGAGGCACATACTATCATTCACAGTTCCTTTCAGATGTGACACATGCTGTGATCCACAATCCTATATAAGTGCGGAATATACTATCTTTTTCCATTGAATTGAGGTGTGGCATGTGCTATCATTCACAGTTCGATCTAAGTGTGGCACGTGCTATCATTCACAGTTCGATCTAAGTGTGGCACATGCTATCATTTACAATTCAGTTTAAGTGTGGGACATGCTATCATTCACAGTTCCATCGAAGTCTGGCACATGCTATCATTTATAGTTCCAACTAATTGAGGGATATGCTACCAATCGTATGCTATCATTCACAATTCCATCTAAGTGTGGTACATGCTCTCATTCGCAATTGCATCCACGTCTGGTACATGCTATCATTTACAGTTCCATCTAAGTGTGGCACATGCTATCATTTACAATTCCATCAGGGTGTGGCACATGCTATCATTTACAATTCCAACTAAGTGAGGGATAGGCTACCAATCATATGCTATCATTCTCAATTCCATCTGAGTGTGGCACATGCTATCATTTACAATCCCAAGTGAGGGATATGCTACAATCATAATTTTATCTAGATGAGGCACATACTATCATTCAAAGTTCCTTTCAGATGTGACACATGCTGTGATCCACAATCTATATAAGTGCGGGATATGCTATCTTTTTCCATTGAATTGAGGTGTGGCATGTGCTATCATTCACAGTTCGATCTAAGTGTGGCAAGTGCTATCATTCACAGTTCGATCTAAGTGTGGCACATGCTATCATTTACAATTCAGTTTAAGTGTGGGACATGCTATCATTCACAGTTCTATCTAAGTCTGGCACATGCTATCATTTATAGTTCCAACTAATTGAGGGATATGCTACCAATCGTATGCTATCATTCACAATTCCATCTAAGTGTGGTACATGCTCTCATTCGCAATTGCATCCACGTCTGGTACATGCTATCATTTACAGTTCCATCTAAGTGTGGCACATGCTATCATTTACAATTCCATCAGGGTGTGGCACATGCTATCATTTACAATTCCAACTAAGTGAGGGGTGTGCTACAATCATATGCTTTCATTTACAATTCCATCTAAGTGTGGCACCTGCTATAATTTACAATTCCATCTAAGTGAGGATTATGCTACCAATCATACGGTATCAATCACAATTCCATCTGAGTGTGGCACATGCTATCATTTACAATTCCAACTAAGTGAGGGATATGCTACCAATCATACGCTATCTATCCCAATTCCATCTGAGTGTGGTACATGCTATCATTTGCAATGCCCATTAAGTGAGGGATATGCTACAATCATAATTCTATCTAGATGAGGCACATGCTATCATTCACAATTCCATCTAAGTGTGGCACATGCTATCATTTACAATTCCACCTAAATGAGGGATATGCTACCAATCATGAGGTATCAATCACAATTCCATCTAAGTGTGGCACATGCTATTATTTACAATTCCATCAGGGTGTGGCACATGCTATCATTTGCAATGCCAACTAAGTGAGGGATATGCTACAATCCTAATTCTATCCAGATGAGGCACATGCTATCATTCACAATTCCAAAATAATTCTATCTAGATAAGGTAAATGTTATCATTTACAATTCCATCTAAGTGTGGCACATGCTATCATTTACAATTCCAACTAAGTGTGGCATATGCTATCATTCACAATTCCAACTAAGTGTGGCACATGCAATCATTTACAATTCCAACATAATTCTATCTAGATGAGGCAAATGCTATCATTTACAATTCCATTCAAGTGTGGCACATGCTATCATTTACAATTCCAACTAAGTGTGGCACATGCTATAATTTACAATTCCAACTAAGTGTGGCACATGCTATCATGTACAATTCCAACTAAGTGTGGCACATGCTATCATTTACAATTCCAACTAAGTGTGGCACATGCTATCATTTACAACTCCAACTAAGTGTGGCATATGCTATCATTCACAATTCCAACTAAGTGTGGCACATGCAATCATTTACAATTCCAGCATAATTCTATCTAGATGAGGCAAATGCTATCATTTACAATTCCATTCAAGTGTGGCACATGCTATCATTTACAATTCCAACTAAGTGTGGCACATGCTATCATTTACAATTCCAACTAAGTGTGGCACATGCTATCATTTACAAGTCCAACTAAGTGTAACACATGCTATCATTTACAATGCCAACATAATTCTGTCTAGATGACGTACATGCTATCATTCACAATTCCATCCAAGTGTGGTACATTCTATCATTTACAATTCCATCTCAGCGTGGCACATGCTATCATTTACAATTCCAACTAAGTGTGGCACATGCTATCATTTACAAGTCCAACTAAGTGTAACATATGCTATCATTTAAAATTCTAAAATAATTCTATCTAGATGAGGAACATGCTATTATTAGCAATTCCATCCAACTGTGGTACATGCTATGGATTGGCAGGCTTCCCTCACCTGCACGGTGCCAGAATGGCGAGTGTGGGACACGGCAGGGAAGGTGGGCTCAAGTGCAATGGTGCAGCCTCCAATCAGGGGAGGAGGGCCGGAGGGTACTGGTTAACAACGGAATGGATGCTGTGCGAGAGGGAACAGATTAACAAGGGAATGGATGCTGGGGAGGGGAGGAAAAGGCAAAAGCAACAGCGCTGGGAGCGCTAAAAAACAAATACAAAAGCACAATGCCAATTACACTACGAGGCCCAGGAGGGCCTGACATGGGCTTCCCTCACCTGCAAGACGCCAGAATGGTGAGTGTGGGACACGGCAGGGAAGGTAGGCACAAGCGCAACGGTGCAGCCTCCAATCAGGGGAGGAGGTTGGGAGGGAAGACGTTAACAAGGGAATGGATGCTGGGCGAGAGGGAATAGGTTAACAAGGGAATGGATGCTGGGGATGGGAGGAAAAGTCAGAAGCATCAGCGCAAAAAAATGGAATACAAAAGCAATATGCCAATTTACAATACAAGGCCCAGGAGGGTCTGAAATGGGCTTCCCTCACCTGCACGGCGCCAGAACGGTGAGTGTGGGACAGGGCAGGGAGGGTAGGCTCAAGTGCAACGGTGCAGCCTCCAATCAGGGATGAGGGAACATGTTAACAAGGGAATGGATGCTGGGTGGGAGGGAACAGGTTAACAAGGGAATGGATGCTGGGGAGGGGAGGAAAAGGCAGAAGCAACAGTCCTGGGGGTGCAAAAAAATGTAAAACAAAAGCACTATGCCAATTTACAAAAAGAGGCCCAGGAGGGTCTGAAATGGGCTTCCCTCACTTGCACAACGCCAGAATGGTGAGTGTGATACACGGCAGGGAAGGTAGGCTCAAGCGCAATGGTGCAGCCTCAAATCAGGGGAGGAGGGCAGGAGGGAACAGGTTAACAAGGGAATGGATGCTGGGCGGGAGGGAACAGGTTAACAAGGGAATGGATGTTGGGGAGGGAAAGTCAGAGGCAACAGCGTTAGGAGCACTAAAAATGTAATACAAATGCACAATGCCAATTACACTACGAGGCCCAGGCGGGTCTGAAAAGGGCTTCCCTCACCTGCACGACGCCAGAATGGCGAGTGTGGGACACGCAGGGAAGGTAGGATCAAGAGCAATGGAGCAGCCTCCAATCAGGGGAGGCGGGCGGGAGCGATCAGGTTAACAAGGGAATGGATGTTGGTCGGAAAGGAACAGGTTAACAAGGGAATGAATGATGGGGAGGAGATGGAAAGGCAGAAGAAACAGCACTAGGAGCGCTAAAAAATGTAATACAAAAGCGCAATGCCAATTACACTACAAGGCCCGGGAGGGTCCGAAATGGGCTTCCCTCACCTGCACAACGCCAGAATGGTGAGTGTGATACACGGCAGGGAAGGTAGGCTCAAGCGCAACGGTGCAGCCTCCAATCAGGGGAGGAGGTCGGGAGGGAACAGGTTAACAAGGGAATGGATGTTGGTCGAAAAGGAACTGGTTAACAAGGGAATGAATGATGGGGAGGAGATGGAAAGGCAGAAGAAACAGCACTAGGAGCGCTAAAAAATGTAATACAAAAGCGCAATGCCAATTACACTACAAGGCCCGGGAGGGTCCGAAATGGGCTTCCCTCACCTGCACAACGCCAGAATGGTGAGTGTGATACACGGCAGGGAAGGTAGGCTCAAGCGCAACGGTGCAGCCTCCAATCAGGGGAAGAGGGAGGGAGGGAACAGGTTAACAAGGGAATGGATGCTGGGGAGTGGAGGAAAAGGTAGAAGCAATAGCTCTGGGAGCGCAAGAAATGTAAAACAAAAGCACTATGCCAATTTATAATACGATGCCCATGTGGGTCTGAAATGGTCTTCCTGCACCTGCACAACACCAGAATGGTGAGTGTGGGACACGGCAGGGAAGGTAAGCTCAAGCGCAACGGTGCAGCCTCCAATCAGGGGAGGAGGGCGGGAGGGAACAGATTAACAAGGGAATGGATGCTGGGCGGGAGTTAACAGGTTACCAAGGGAATGGATGCTGGGCGGGAGGGAACAGGTTAACAAAGGAATGGATGCTGCGGAGGGAAAGGCAGAAGCAACAGCGCCGGGAGCGCTAAAAATGTAATACAAATGCACAATGCCAATTACACTACAAGGCCCAGGTTGGTCTGAAATGGGCTCCCCTCACCTGCACGACGCCAGAATGGTGAGTGTGGGACACGGCAGGGAAGGTAGGCTCAAGTGTAGTGGTGCAGCCTCCAATCAGGGGAAGAGGGTGGGAGGGTACAAAGGAATGGATGCTGGGGAGGGGAGGGAAAGGCAAAAGCAACAGCGCTGGGAGCGCTAAAAAATGTAATACAAAAGCACAATACCAATTACACTATAAGGCACAGGAGGGTCTGAAATGGGGTTCCCTCACCTGCACAATGGCAGAATGGCGACTGTGGGACACGGCAGGGGAGGTATGCTCAAGCACAATGGTGCAGCACCAATCAGGCGAGGAGGGCGGGAGGGGACATGTTAACAAGGGAATGAATGCTGGGCAGGAGGGAACAGGTTAACAAGGGAATAGATGCTGGGGAGGGGAGGAAAAGGCAGAAGCAACACCGTTGGCAGCGCAATAAAATGTAAAATAAAAGCACTATGCCAATTTACAATACGACGCCCAGGAGGGTCTCAAATGGTGTTCGTTTTGAGAACATGGGCAGAACTTCTGTTAGTAATATGTTTCACTTGGGACTGGATTGAGCTTTCTCCTTTGCAGCCAATCCCTACTTGATATTCTACCCCATCCGTTCACAGACCCTGCTTCTTTTTACAACATCTGATTAGGTCCTGCTTCCTTGCACTCTTTCTGGGAAAGGGCTTCACCTTATATTTCTGACCAATCACTGCACAACTTTACACTGTGTTCAAGGCTGCTAACCTTGTCAATGCATTCCTTTGCGATGCCTTGAACTGGATGTTTATTTTCTGTGAAAAACTAGCCCTAATATTCTGAGGCCTATATCCAGTGGCCTATACATTTCCTCCATTTGTGAGGCCTACTAAGTGTTAGATATCTATGAAGCATTGATGATGCACGTATATGGGTACACATCTATATTGTGTGTTGTGCAAAAATAAAGAAGGGTGAGGCGCGCACTCCCGGTCCTGGTCAGTTAAACCTGTTGCAATAATTCAATAAATAGCTGGGTCACATCCCAAAATGGGCAATTAGTTACACCTGCTATAGAAAACACAGCCTCCCTGATGATTATTTGAGATAAGAAAGCGCTTGGAAGAGAACAACTACAGACCACAGAACTGCAGCTGATGGGATTTAACCCTGTGAACACTGAGTACCTGTTTTGCAGCAGAAGGGATCTGACCCTGTGAATACTAGCTGATGGGATTTAACCCTGTGAACACTGTTTTGTAGCAGAAGGGATCTAACCCTGTGAATACTTATCCATTTTGGGATGTGACCCAGCTATTTATTTAATTTTCGCAACAGGTTTAACTGACCAGGACCGGGAGTGCGCACCTCACCCTTCTTTATTTTTGCACATACTGATTTGGGAGTCCCGGGCTCCAGAGGCAGTGCCACAGGATTACTGTACCCCTCTTTGGAGAATCATAAAGATGGTTCTCTTCCCTCCCCCAAATTTGGGAAGGACTTGAGCTGTTGGAGGGGTGTTGGTTGCTGGTCACCTGAACAGAAAAAAAAAACGTTTCACTACAGCTACCACAATCCTTAGAGTCTAATTAGTTACACCTGCTATAGAAAACACAGCCTCCCTGATGATTATTTGAGATAAGAAAGCCATTGGAGGAGAACAACTACAGACCACAGAACTGCAGCTGATGCGATTTAACCCTGTGAACACTGAGTACCTGTTTTGCAGCAGAAGGGATCTAACCCTGTGAATACTTGCTGATGGGATTTAACCATGTGAACACTGTTTTGCAGCAGAGGGGATCTAACCCTGTGAATACTTGTCCATTTTGGGATGTGACCCAGCTATTTATTTAATTTTTGCAACAGGTTTAACTGACCAGGATCGGGAGTTCGCGCCTCACCCTTCTTAATTTTCCATATATTGTGTGTTGTATTATTTATTAGTATTGGCACTGTACACTCCTAATCACCTGATGTGCTTCTCAGTTTTCTTTCGTCTGTGTCGACCTATGTATATGTGTTTGGTTAAGACTGACTTCCGTCCCTATGTTATTCTGTCATTGCCATTCTTTTTATGGATTAGCCTACTTATGTATGCATCTACCTGTGTATTCTTTTCCCTAGCTGATTTCCTTCTTTTGTCATTTAGGCAAACTGTCCCTACTGCTGATGTGCCATGCTCATAGCCTGAGCCTAATAACTGCTTATGTTATCTAATGAATGCTTTATCTATCGCCTGTCGTGGTTCGTGCATCTTGGGCCTACTCAGTTGCCCCTATCTCTATGTGCATGTCAAATTGGTTCTATGGTACATCATTTCTGCTTAACCGTGTCTGGCATTTTTCTGCACATCTAAACTGACAACACATGTATGTATGTTGTTCTCCATTGTATCTCTCAGTGAAGGGATATGGTTGGAATGACAGGGTAATCTCTGTGCAGCGTGGACCTTTGATGTGTGCTCTGACTTGTGCTAAATGTGTTTTCTTATTTTATATTTCCTCTCCCATGTGGGATGTTCATACCAACAGTCAGAGCATCACAGATGCCATGTTCATCAGAGTAGCCCTGTTGAACGTTTGACATACTTCGATAATGCAAGCATGCACGGCTCATGTTGTAAGAATAATTTCTGGGGACACTAGCATAACTATTAGGAAGTGCCGTCACAGGAAAGAAACCTATTCTGGGGCCATATTATCAAAGATGTACACTTGTGCAAAAAGCAGGGCAAATATATTTATCACCAAATTTGCTGCTTTTATAATAGACAATGGATACAGGTTTCATCCCAGTCGGTATTAACCACAAATGTTTTCCCCAGGAGAAATATGGAGCATGCTGTTTAATTTACTATGTTTGCTGTGTAACATGAAACGATATGTAGCATATACCTTTGGTTTTATGTTATTTAGCAATGGTAGTGCAAAAAGCAGCCTGATTCATTTTTGCCCTAGTGCAAACCATTTTCGATAATACGAATTGTGAAAAATCTGTTTTCTCTATTTTGTATTATCAAAGAATCTACTCACTTTTTAGCACTGGTGCAAATGTTAGATAATCTGGCCCCTGATGTGAAATATGATTATTTCAATCAATTTGTCTCTGCCTATAGCAGAAAGTGCACAGGACAAAGAAGAATGTGCTTTTATATGCTGCTATAACATTGCTTGCTAATTATAAAAGTTGTGTACCTTTAAAACCTATACATCGGTGTGGAATCAAGTACGGTATAGCAAAATACAAACATGAGACATTTCATCCTTTTGTGATCAGCACTTAGTACAGTCTTGTGGGTATATTTTGGGCTTAAAGCGGTGCTACCTTGATTTGAATCTTGAACAGGGCACTGTATAGTTCAAGTTTCAATCCCTCTAAAACATACAGGTGAGAGGGTAATTGCATCTGCCATCTGAAAAAAGTGTCTGGAAGTCGAGTTTCCTCAACTTGTGCTCTACAACCCTGCAACATTATGCCACCTCACTGTTGGCGTAATGGGACGACTAAAAAGAAACTTTGATGATTGTGTTGTGCACAGCCCACATTCAGTCCTGTATGCAAAGATAATAAAAAAGTGTAGTTACAGGAATTCAAAAACATGAACTAAAAGTCAACACTTCCAAAAGATCACTTGAGGGATTTTATATATTAAAAACAAGCATTTACAATGACAACAGTTTGGCCTTTTTTGTATACATGGCAAAGGCACTTGGCAGTCACTGCTGGTGTGGTATTACCAGTCCATTGAAACACTAGAAAACTCTGGGTATTAAGCGTGTTATAAGTAACCAATTATAATTATAATAATTATAATTGATGGTATCAGGTGCTAAATGGTGTAAATACCTGGGCATCTGATAGCAGTGCCTGGCAAATACATAATACTACTACATAAGCCAAAACTGTTGGCTTTGCCAGTGCTTGTTTTAACAGGACTTCAGTGAAAGACATGCACACTGCTTATGTAGTGGTTGAAGGTAGACCTGGTTATGACAGTTTTATTAGACCAGTAACACATTTACTGTTGCTATCATGTTTACTGCTCCAATTAAGTCAATAACTTTCAGAAGACTGCTTTGAAAAAACACTGCTAGGCACTTCAAGTGCAAAGTTTGATGGTAAGTCTTGCTTAAAGCAAGCTTAAAATGTTCCTGCAAAGGGGTGTTTTGTGCAGGGAGGGGCAGGAACTGGATGGGAGTGGTCATAACGATTAGCATGGCCATGGGCAGTCAATGGGTGGACAAATAACCAAACAATAGCTACACGCTTTATGTCCTTAAAAGTGGTGCAAGCACCACAACCTATTAGCCCAAACAATAAATGTGAAAGCAAGAGGCTTTAGATGAGAGAAGTAGGCACATTACCAAGGTCATTGGAGGCTCCTTTTCTTCACATGCTCATTATTGTGCATCAGAAGCAATACTAATGCAAATAAAGGCGATGTATCTCCTGAAGTCATGGGCTCTACCAGTTACCGGGCTGGCATTGCCTTGCATTATGGTTTCACGCCCTCTAGCATATACTCTGTGAGGAGACCTTGATAAGGCAAGACCACACAGTGGTAGCATGGATCTAGTACATTGGTAGTGGGAGTGAACCCTTAGGCCCTTTTACTCAAGGTAACATGTCGTACTATGGATGGGACAGAGAATAACTTCTCAAGCTATGCAAAAAGACAGACATGAGAAGTTATCAAATAACACTGTTTTTTTAACAATGATCTAAAACAGGGAGTACAATGGACATCAACGGAAGTCGCAAAGCATGATGTCATCAATTCTTACAAAAATATCACACCTTTGTAACAAAAACACATTATTCATGACATCATACTACGTGGCAAATTAAGAAAACCTACTTGGGATTATGGTTGGCTCAAGGGAAACATCTAAGTATACTTCTATAGGGGCTGGGACTGGGACTGGGTCTCTATAGTAAGCTGGGCCAATCATGTCCTCCCTTTGTACAAGTCATCTTCAACAATAATTATAAATACAACAACTCATTGGCTCTTAAACTATAAGACTCTTCGTTATACGGCCTTCTATAATTGGTTGGCACGTTTGTACTCTTCTGGAACATTCGATGCTCTACCAGCACATAAACTGGTACCCCAGGTGCTGGTGGGTGGACTTGCCCTTATCTTCCCAACATCAGCCTCTCATCTCTCATCACTCATGCCGTCTGCCATTCACATTGTCTTTGGACTTGGCCTTGCAGTAGCTACTCCTCTCTGGGAATATGTGGGGGTATGAACATTTGCTATCTTCATTCCGGTGCACCATGCTCTTCATCTATTTTCATCCTCCGCTCACACAATCAGAGACCGTGAATTTGCTTGTATTATATCATTTATTTGTCTTTAAAAAAGAAACGTGGCACCCATGGTGTTACCTCTTCACATCTTTAACAAGGGATGCCTTGGCTTCTCACTTGTACTGTTCTTTGCACACTGATAACCAATTCTTGGCTGCTTCCAGTCTTTGACATCAAGTCAGACAGCCTCTCTAATCCTGATTCAAATTCAAGCCTATCTTTGCTACGACGCACATAGCTTCAAATCCATCTTCCGTCATGGAAACTCACTTATTAAAATATGTAATTGAATGTCCAGAACTCTATATATATATATATGTTGGTGGCACCGTCTGCAGTCTACACACTATGTATAGCCAGCCTTATGAATACTTAGACTACTTGCATTACAGCATCTGTACAGTTATTGAACGGCTTGCATTTTCTTCAGTATTTTTCATATTCATGCAATCTTCGTTACGCACATAAAATCTTCTCAATTCTTTACTTCGACATCAGATTCTATATCACCTTGTATTCTCTTTTCTGTTCATCCATTTCAGTGCATCATTCGTGTTCTTCATGACATCACCAGCTTCTCCTTTTCCACATCTTCACACTTCTTCATGTGCTCTTCTCAAAAGATCATCAGTATTTCGGGGCTACTTCACATAGGGCTTTCTTAATGAATACCTCATCTCAAAGCCTCTTCACATTATAGGTATCATTACTGGTGTTGCACATGTCACAATGTTTTGTTTCCAACATATAGGCAGAATAGGGGCAGGACTTCCAGTAGAGGCATTCAGCTGCTCCTCCATACTCCCCCCTCTGATCGATTCATTGACCACTCCTTTTTCAGCTTCCACATCTCGACATCCTTTCTTGAAAAAGTGCTTCTTCGGCATCCACATGTTCACTACTCCTTTCAAGGATCCTGCAGATTTTACGTGTTCATCAACACTTCAGGTCATAAGGCTGCATCAGCAATTTGGGTTGCAGTAAATCCATCGTCCCACATACTTCTTGTGGTTTCTTAGATGCAGGAAATCTGTTCCCTCTGGTGCTGTGATCATATATAGTAAGGACATACTATTCTGGAGGGTCATCAGCCTTATGGCTCTCAATTCTTCCTCAATCGCAATAAATCCATTAATAGTTGTGTTTATCATGCGCAAAAGTTCCCATCTGGTAAACTGTAGCCATTTGCAATTTGCCATTGTGTGGATTCCTGTCATAAAGTCGTGAATATCGAGGCAGTCTTGCTGAACAGCCTTTGCTCATACGGAATAGCATCGAAAGCTTCTATCGATTTTGCTGAAAAGTAATTCTCTCTCCTTGTTTGGTTGAGGAACTCAAGTGATCTCCTCCTCCTCAAATGGGCATCTGCCTTTGCAAACTCGCCAATATTCAGGTCACTTTTTTCGGGAACACTAATGCTGGAATCTGAATAAGTATCAATGAGCACGTCCCTCCCCAATCCTGCTCCCATTCTTATGACATCAATTATACACTTACAGCCTTTATTTCTTCCCACATAATTCTTCCCCTTTCTTTGTTGCATTTTGTTGCATTTATCAATGGAACCACTGTCATTGGGCCTGATTCATCTTCTACCTGTGTCAACAGTTTGGCATGATTGGCCCAGGATTTTAAACAAGCATTATTCATTCTCTGTACTTTGGGTAAATATTCTGACTTTAATAGATGAGTTGTGCAGTACATCAACCCTCCTTCCCATCCTTTTGTAGATTTCACTTGTCCATAAACTAAAACATGTATCTGTTCCCAACATCCAGGTCATCCTGCTACTTCAGTATATCAGGGCAATTCAGTCTCTTCATTTCCGCAACTACCAGCTCTTCGACATTCATCGAAGGTGGCCCAGCTTCCTTGAAATTGGCCTCTTGTCATGCATGCTGCAAGATGAACAAGACATCTTGCATCGTTTGTCTGAATTTCTTTAGAAATTAAAGTTTGTGTTGTATCCATAGCACAGGGCATGAGTGAGCAGACACAGCACCTCTTCTTAGAGGTTTTTTCACCCATCTTTTCCATGTGTTGATACAGCATGTTGTTACCCAAATGTGCTGGGCTGTCTAAATATGTGTCAATCCAATAATGATCTTCTTCTGCATTTCTCTTACTTCTCACTATTACCAAATCAGTGCTTAATTAGTAATCATGAAGGTACTCATAATGAGTTCTTTTACTGGGGAGGACCATAGGAATGCCCACATTAACAGAAGTGAGTACATCACAAGCAGCACTTGCAGTTGAAGGAATCACAGTATTGCCTATCTCAACACGACCATTAGTAAACTATGGAATGCTAAACAGAAGAACAAGAAAGACACTGAGTATAGTGGCACATGCGTATATCATAAACCAAGATATCAATCTCCATCTCCACCATTTGCAACATTCTGGATTCAGTTGAGCTTCCTCATTCTCTGAAATTGTACCGTTTCCTCATTATGCCTGTGTACTATTTTTAAGGAAGGAAAATACCTTTTTAATCAGGCAATTCAGGTATATAGGGTAACTGCAGAATCTACACAAGTATGGCCATACACAGCCTCCTTATCGTAGAGTCATTTTTAGGATCATGTAGAAAAATAGGTATGCTAATGCTAAACACAACAATAGCAGGATAAGCTCGAAGTATATATACAAAAACAGCAAGTAAGATCCTATGGGCATCGTCGTTTGTCAAAACCATGGAAACAACCAAACAATTGCATTGTACAAAAAGAATCAAGGTACTGGTCACACATCTAATTCATTATAAGTTGTTGTCACCTAAACATATCCACAATGTGTCAATAACTTTCTAAAGTTAATTTTCAAAGAACTCTGTGGCTCAAGAAATGAGTTTGCACTCCTGCTATAATGTCTATACAAGGTATCCAGTAGAGCCACAGTCCAAGTGCAAATCTGCACTCATTGATTCATCTGTTCATTTATCATCCTTCTTCCTTGCCATCGATCAAGTCTGAGTTCTTCCTCTTGTCTTGCTTCTGTATCTATCGTTTAGGGGTACATTGGTCTCTCTAACTTAGACCTAAGCATTGCTGAGGGAAATCCATGCCCTTCTACCTTGGACTTTTACTGCAGATGGAGTAGTGTCTTCCACAACAAACGGGTCAACAAATCGAGGCTCACACCACTTTCGGGTAAAGTTCTTAATACAAACCGTATCACCAATGAACAACTTAGGTGCTGATAATAATTTTAAAACTCTGACTGTTGAATGGTCTTCATCTGTGTTCTGACACCAACCCCCCCTGGCACTTGAGTTGATCTGAAATGATAGAGATACTAGCAGTCATACATGTTAAGTACTCATTTCATTCATTTTTTAACAGTTTCTCACAACTCTGGGGATCACTTCTGCTCCTGGATGGAGGAGTCACAGTCATTATCATTCGTCTCCCTGTTACTAGTTCGTGGGGTGTGATGTGATGGTCTGAACAAGGCTGATTCCTTAGGGCAAATAACGCTAAGGGCAGGCAATATACACATCCTTTTTCAGTGTCAATTTCAATTTGGTGACTCTCTCCTTTAGGAGGCCGTTGAGTCTCTCACATATCCATTTGCTTGTGGGTGATAACTAGAAGAAAACCTATGTTTGATGTTCAATAACCATCATATTTATTCAAATACTTCATTCACAAAATGTGGCCCATTATTGGAACCCAGCAGTTAACACACTGCCCACTTTGGAAATACTTCACATACTAAAAACGTTGCTGCACAAGTGGCATCAGGGTGTCTACAAGGACCTGCTTCGATCCTCCTGAAGAAGGGACACATCACCCCTTTCAGATACCTATATGCACTACATACTTGCAGCATGTCAACATAATCAATATGTAAATGCTGAAACAGACCATTCGGTCAAGGAATACATCTTCTAATTGTTTGCAGTGTATGCCCAGCAGTAAACCTTTGAGAACAATGCAATTTACTACATAAAATGCAACATGCTCTAACAGGTTTGGTACACACTAGTCTTCTGCAATAAATGCAGCAAGACTCTCCCTAGTTCCATGCGCTGGAGTGTGCAGCTGTTCTTTAATAATGCTACTGGCATTCCCGGCTTTCCGGTACTGTCCTGCTGCCATTATGCTGTACGTGACTTTTTTCACTTATGCATCTCTGGCTTCGTTTCCACAGGAAATGAAGTCTGCTTGCTTAGTGTGTACTGGGCATTTAACGACTGCTATGGCTGCTGGGAGTCGTAGTGCCTTAAGCCTATCCAATAAGGATGCGTGTTGCACTGGAGGGCTGCCTGTTCGGAGTCAGACCCTCCTTTTCTAATGCGCTAGCCCTGCGGGTTCAGTCGATATCACATTGGCAGAGTAACTTTATATCGTCATTCCTGTCCTTAGGGAGTTTCAAGCACCACAATAAGTGCTACCAATTCTGCCACTTGTGCAGAAAAGTGAGACAGTAGTCTTGCACTTGCTACAATAACAAATTCACTGATTGCTCTATACCTCACTATAGCTGCACCAGAATGCCTTTTCCCACTATGTCTGACCAATTTTTAAGAACCATCTATGAAGAGAATCTTCCTTCCTGACAGTGCATTTTCTTTAATGTGTGGTGCGTTATTGTAGAACTCTTCGTAATTCGCACAATCATGGACATGCTCACCATCTGTCAGTGGTTCAGCTACAAATATGGCGGGGGTTCACCACTTTACATCTAACAATTTTAATCGCTGGGTTAGATATAATAACTTAGCACACAGAAGCCCTATGCAATGTCAATGTACCCTTATGTTTCTCCAAAATAGGAAACCAAGAATGCTCTACAAAAAGTGTCATAGGACAATCCATTTGAATGTTTTCAGACTTCTCAATTGCGAATGTGGCTGCTACCAATGACTGTTCGCACAGAAAATGCCCCTTCATAACTGGATCTAAAATACCACTGTAATATGCCAAAGGTTTGTACCCTAACATAGTTCTTTGTGTTAGCACTGCTGTCATAAATGTCCCCTCAGTGTGTGAAAATAAAATGAATTTCTCAGCATAGTTGTAAATTCCTAAAACAGGAGCTGTACAAATTGCTTTTTTTTAACTCTTCAATCCTTCCTCTCCTTTCTCAGTCCATTCTATATTTTCCTGATTCACGTGTGCTTTCTTCAAACCTTGCAAAAGGTGTCTTGTGTATGAACTATAGTCAAATACCCATGCTCTTACATAATTGCACAATCCCAAGAATCATTGCACCTGCTTTATCGTTTGCAGTTTGACAGTTTTCATGATGGCTTCAGCCCTTTCAGGTGTCACCTTTTTACCCTCATGTGAGATCAACTGACCTATGTAGAACACCTCTTCTTGTAAATACTGTAACTTCTCTTGATCTACTTTGTATCCCTTGTCTGTGAGGATAGTCATTAGTTCAATCAAATCTTGTCTGCACTCATCTTCTGTTATACTACAAATCAAAATATCACCTACGTACTGTATCATAGTGATTTTCAAATCGATATTGCCAAGGTCCATCTCTATTAAAAATTGATGGGGGCTCACAGTACCCCAGGGGTAAACGATCATGTTTCAGTCGAATTTGGTGAAACATAAAGGAAGTTAAGTCTTGTGAGTTTTTGAGCAGTGGAGTTGAGAAAAACACATTTCTCAGATCAATCACTGTAAATTATTGTGCTTCTACTGGGATACTGCATAGTATCATTTACGGGATTGGAACTAAAGGAAACCCGGCCTCTACAATCTGGTAAATATGCCTCATATCTTTTATGAATCACCATGACCTTCCCTTTAATTTCTTCACAGGGTGCACCACAGTATTACACGAAGACTCTGACTGTACCAAAATGCCTTGCTTCATTAATGCTGCGATTGTTTCAAAAATTCCTTCATCTGCCTCTTGAGATATTGGGTATTGCCACACTTGAGGTAAAATTGCTCCTGGTTTCAACTTTATTTTGTTCTCTCCTACTCTTTTTAACGGGCCTACATCATAGGGGCTTCTAGTCCATAAAACACTTGCCACTTTCTCCAAGTCTTCATCAAAATATTCTGGACGCTGTAGCATTATTGCCATGTGCTGTGGGATCTCCCTTACCTCTATCTTAATGTAATATGTAATACTCATCTCAAATATTACTTCATCGTCTGCTGGATCATCTCTAAACATGTCATCATCAGTGACGTCCGTCAATCTGCACTCCTCTCCAATCGCAATTACTGTTCTCCATGGTCTACCATTGTCATCTGTGCCTTCAAGCATTGCCATTTCCCCCGTACTATGGCTGCATCTAATTCTAAGTGGATATTCTGTGTCCCCCCTCTTCATCCATTGGTACCTGTGTTCTAAACAGGAATTCATCAGGTATCCTCATAGTTTTTCCCACTAAACCAGGTAGCCATGTTAACAAAATGCTCACACATAAAGGAAGACTTGGGTTCTATTGGCACACCTCGCAGAGCCATCTGCCCTGTAAATGCCAATATAAATTCACCCAGATTCATACAGTGTATCCCAGGAGTGGAACACACTATACCTTCATCAGTAAAAGAAATCATCATGTTAAGTTTTGTCTTTAAGTCTCTTCCCGGAATATTAACTTGTATCTGCTGTGAATACAATAATGGAACCGATATATCACATTTTCCTATAGATACTGGCAATTCAACCTTAAAAGGAACTTGGCTTGTAGCTCCAGAGAATCCCTGAGCATTCATGGCATTTCCTGACATTGGGTATTTTTCCTCTTGTATACATGTACGAGTAGCCCCAGTGTCAACTCAAAATTAAAATAATTTGCCTATTTCCGTCACATCAACCCTTGGTTCCTCTTGAGGGTCTGGTGTCATGGATAATACTGAACACATCAAGTCGCCCTGTGAGCTGTCCTATTGTGGATACATACATACCCTTGTACCTGTAAAAGGCTTCGCTCCTACCATTGTGACACCCCCTATTCCAGGTGTCAATAATTGCTCTGTGTTTCCGTTCTGCTGTATCTGCTTGGGGGTGTGCTGTGACTGATTTTGCAATGGCTTCAATGGTGCTTGCTCAATTGCCTTGGTTGCTGTATCTGTTGTACTTGTGGTGCTTGTGCCTGATACACAGTCTGATTTTAGGCAAATCCATCCCTAGCCTGTGAGCAACATTCTGGAGGATAAGCTCTCCTCCCTCTTGCATACTGACCATTTCATATATACCCCTGGCTGCCACATGTGCATGCAATATGCACTGTCATTCCACATGTACAACATACAGGAGGTTTTCGTCTAACTAGCCCTTCCTTATTAAATCATCCTTGCATATTCTGATTCTCATTTGGCTCATTTTGAAACCCACCTTGAGTATTCTGAAATACACCTCTTCCTCTGTTACCCAGACCTCTACCTCATGGTATAAACCTACTTCCTCCTTGATTCATCGGGCGCTGATTATTCGCTTGCAACGTATTCACTACTTGCTGTACTTCTAGCCCTTCTCCGCTTGTCAATTTTTTCTGAACAATTTTTTCTAGCAGCGTCCTTCTTTTTATTCTTCTCTTGTAACAGTCAACAATGATGTACTATAGTCAACTGTATCTCAGGCCATGGTTTTGCTTTCACCCCCACTAACCTCTTAGGCTGCCTTTGTACTGACTCAGGCAGTCCCTGACACAAAATGTCTTAAAATACCACCACTGTTGTACTCCACGGCTCGCGTGTTTCAAGAGACCAGCGCTCTTTAATATCCTGAATGTAAGCAAGCAAATCTTTATCTTCTTTCATCTTTCGTGTCCTAATCGCACCCAAATCTGATACATCAGGATATTGTACTCTAAGGGCTCTCCAAACATCTGTCCTACATTTATTGAATGGTGCTCCATCGAGCACCTTGTTTTGTGCTGTGACACTCGAATAACCTGCTCTTTTCAAAATGCCATCTGCTCTTTCCCAAAGAATAGCTGCTAGGAGACCCTTGATATCCCCTATTTCCAAGGTATTTACTCTGGTTATTTTCTCTAACTCATTTATCCTTTTTCCTGCACCTTTTGGTTAAGCTGGGGAGTTTTCACCTTAAATTACCCTTGTCCATCTGTGGTCATGTAATATACTGTGGTCTCGCCCCTCCCTTCTATAATAGAGGAAACTGTGTAAACCCTATTCCGTAATACGCTTCCATCGATTGTCTATCCATGGTAGGCACAATAGATCCTGATCGCCTTCTTCCTGGCACGGACCTTCACCGATTTACATAAGGGGGAAATCCTCTACTTTCACTGTACAATTGTCCTTTAGGGTGTTCTAAATCAGATCATCTTACTCCCTTGTCTTTCTGCAGTCATTCCTCAGGGCAGCATGCACCTCCTCCCTAATCTCTATGAAAGGTTTCTCTCTCTTCGTCTGATATATCTATCCCCCAGCCAGAATGGCTCTCCTCTCTTTCACCTTTATCTAAAGTCAGCCTATCTAAGGACAAAACTCTATGTTCAAGACTAAATGGGTCTCTTTCTTCACTTTGTGATTGGAAGATCAGGGGTCGATCTCCCTTCTCTCTGCTTCCCGATTTGATATTTTCTCTTAAATCCTGATTAGCCTCATAAATCCTTTCTATGATGCTCCCTATATCGAAATCCTCATCTAATGTAACCTTAGAATGCACTGACATTGTTCCCTGTAATTGGAGGAACTTCTCTATATCGCTCCATTGAATCACTGGACTTGGCTCCATGAATTAATTCTGAATGCAATTAATTTCACATTCTTGCTGTCTCCTTTTTTGTTCTAATTCTTCGTCTTCCTCTCTCCACCTCCTTCCTTCCCATCTAACTCTTTCCTCTTTCTTTCTCATGTCTTCTCTCCTTTCCTCTGCTCTTCTCTCTTCTTTTCATCTCTTTATTCTTTTATCTCTTAATGTCTGTGCTTCCTCTTCTTTCTTCTTTCTGTCCTGCCTATTGCGTTCTTCTATTGCCCTCTGTCTGTTATCATACTTGCTTTGTTATTCTGCCCTTTCTTCTTTCCTTTGCTGCTCTTCCTGACACTATATTCTCAACAAACTAAAAATACTGGTATGTCCAGGGTTGGCCAATGTGAAGTATAAATGAATTAGAAACTTTCACCCGGTCTTAACCCGTATAACCGTACTGGTTATCGATATTGCATGCAATTGTATGTACTAAGGTACTCCATGAAAATAAACATAAGATTTTTTGGAGATTAATAATAAAACTTTATGTCAAAGAGGTGATGTACGTAATAAAATCCAACATATAAGAACATATACAATCAATAACATAAATTTCACATTTGAATATAGAAACTTTCTAACAATTAAAAATAAAAAATAGTAAATAGTGCATGAAAGAAAAACATGAAACAATTGTCTATATTGACAGAAAGCCGGTTATTTGTCACTGGGATGCTTGATTTGAACCGAAAACCAGGAATAGGTCCAACTTCAAATCTATTTCAATTGGGTTCAAATCTATTTCAATTGGTGCCGAAAGTGTTCTTGCTGGAAATTTACAAAAAGTGAAGCAAGTGAACAGTATTCTTTTGCAATTATACTAAATTCCCAAGGTTAAAGTTATTATGTGTCGGGGTAGGGTCTGCCAACACTACAGGGGGAACAAGCAAACAACCGATTGGGGTTGAGGGTGCTTGAAACAAGTAACCAGAGCCAATCGGTGGACAATGCCACATATGCAACAAGGTCCTAGTTGACAAGAATGTTCTGTGAAGGACCTTGTCTCCGCTCTGGTTGAAGAAAGCGTTTCGGCGGTACAGAATCAGTAAAAAATACTCTTCATGTTGAAAGAAAGTACTCCGCCTTCATCAGGACAATAATTAGCAGGACCCTGTATTAGTAAAGAAGAGAAAAGAAGAAAAAATGGTAGAGGGAAAAAGAAGGATAAGTGATCAAGGATAATAGAGATATGAAATCAATCAGGAGTGAAAATTAATCTGTACAGTAAAATTTGCATGCAAAAGATGAAGTAATCTTTTTAACAGACATCAACCCTGGTTGTGTCTGTGATATATCTCATAGCCACATACTGCAAAAACCCATACAGAAAGGGAATCCTCTGGTGAAATACCGATGGACCTACCCCCAAATGGGCAGAAAGAAAGATGATGGCATTGGATCCCCTTTGGAAGAGTAGTACATGAGTCCCCATAGCAAAACACGCTGGTCAGCGAGCCAAGGTCCATGTTTGAGAGGCGGGACAGGCGGGAGGTTTGATGAATCACTTACCAAAGGTGCGTTGTCTAGATGTAAGCCATCCGAGGCTTAGTGGTAGAGGTGTGTGGAGTATTCACTAGTTTCTGAGCCGTTGGAGTATGGAAAAACACTGGAAACTCATGGTGGTCCAGTTGTCATCATCATAGGGCAGACAAAGCGTCTGGAACCCAAGGGAGCGATGTAACCGTGTGTGTGTACGGTTAGAAAGGGTAAATGGAAAAAAAGGGGGGTGGTATACAATAGGATGAAATAAACAGATTAAATGCTCTACCTGAAATGTATCTTCTCCTGGAGGTGTGAGGAGAAGAAAAGAAGGAAGAAAAGGCCAGTCCAAGGGAGGCAGGAGGCATCTGTGTCCACGCAGAGGCATTCGTGGATGGAGGCTACAATTCGTGGGTTCTTTTCTTCGTGGGAGTCCAGATGCGCGATGCTGCAAGGGAGGTCAACAAGGAATGGAGGAAGAATAGAAAAGATATTCTAAAAAAGTGTATAAGAAATGCTGAGGGGGCAAGAGAAAGTGCCTGTGTCTTGAAATGGTGGTGAATCTAACCGTTAGGTAGTACTGTCAGCCATGTGCGTAAAGAAGGGGCTGGATGAACTTGCCTGTATTTGTATGGAGCACAGCTACACGATCGTGGCTGAAACGGGGGAGACGCGGGAAATCCTCTGCGGCCTGCCATATGAATGCAGGCTGAAGCCTAAGGAAAAACGAAAGGGAACGGTTGTTATAGCTACCGTAGTGCACGTACATCTGAGACGCGTAGGGAGGTACCCGCAGTACGCGCTGCGACCAATGAGAACCTGCCAAGTTAGGAATTGACAGGTGGGTGTGCACTGATGTCAGTCAATGATGCCGCAAGGGGGTAGGAGGCAACAAACCTGTGATGTTTCCGTGCCTAGAAGGAAAACCACCGCCCGTGGAATGGGTGATTGATCATCTGTCCCGTGCTTGCTATGTGTCGAGGGAGAGAGAGAGATCATGTCCCTCCTGGGAGCTGAATCGACTGGGACCGAAAAAGGAAAAACATTTGCTGACACTTGCAATCGATGCGTGTTGGATGCCCGGCGTTGTCCTGGGGATAGTGGAGTGTCATGAGGTCAGAAAAGTGTGCTGAGATGAATAAAAATCTCTCAAAAATGAATGATGAATAAGGAAAAAGGGAAAAGGGGAAAGGTGAAAGTGAACATCGTGCTCCCTCTCTGTGCAGACTCACGATGCACAGTGGGGGACAACTGGGGGGGTGTGGTGTTAGTCGTGGGAACACCAGAGAGTCAGGCTCCGTAGAGTCCTGTGACTCATGGAGTGGAATGAGTGGCAGGCTCCGGCGGAGGGGGGATGAAAGTAATGGGACATCAGTATGAGTCAAAGACCGGTTGGTAAACGGACCCTGGTGTGGTGGCTGGGAGGGTCCCTGCTCCAAAAGGGCTGAGTAGTGCATGGTTCCAATGAAGCAGAGGTGTATGTCCATATGTCTAAAGGCCTTAGAAAGGAGTTTGTTCATTAAGACCATGTTCCAGTGAATCAAGTCTGTAGATCCATCTTTTTTCCAACTCTAAGAGTCTGAGTTGTATGTTCTGACCAGTATGGATCCTATCAAGCTCCCACCAAAGAATGTCATCTGGGGTGTGGTGATTGGCCAGAAAATGTGGGACCAATGGGGAGGTAAGATTCTTGCATCGAATTCTGGAGCAATGCTCCGAGATGCGAGTGCCAACTTTGCGCATAGTTTGTCCCACGTAGCGAAGGCCACAAGGGCATTCGATACAATATATAACTTGATTGCTCTTGCAGTTGGATAAGTTGTTTAAAGTCCACTGTTGGGTACTGCTACTGAATGTTAGTATCTTCTTGGTGAATCTACACACTGAACAAGATCCACAGGGATAATGACCTGTGATTTTACGTAGATTCCAAAGGCCTGTGTGTGGTGGAGGACTGGTAAAAGAAGAGTGAACCAAGTGTTCTCTAATATTTTTTCGCTCTCTTAAAGGCGAATCTGGGTGTGGGTTCATCAATCCGTTGTAATCTGATTATTGGCCAGTACTTTTTGATATCTTTTTTGAAATTAAAGGTATTCGGGCTGTGTGTGACCACACAGGTGAGTCTCTCATTTTTGGGGGTGGCTAATTCAGGCCTTGGTGTTAGCAGAGAATCTCTGTTCGTAAATCTGGCTCGTTTAGAAGCGGTATTAACCAGTCTTGTGGGGTAACCGCGTGAGCGTAATCTTGTACCAAGTGCTTGGGCATTAGTGTAGAAATCATCAAGGTGGGTACAATTCCTTCTGATCCTCAGAAATGGGCCATAAGGAAGGTTTTGTTTTATGTGTTGTGGGTGATCACTCTGGTAGTGCAAAAAGGTGTTGCGATCAGTGGATTTCCTGAAAAGGTTGCAGACAAGTTTATTTCCTAAGCATGAAATCTCCAGGTCCAGGAAGTGTATCAATGTTGTACTGTGCTCCATTGTAAATTGGATATTGTTATTGCAAGTGTTAAGCCATGTTAGAAACCTTTGGAGGGATGTGACATCTCCTGTCCAGATAAAGATAAGGTTGTCTATATACCGATGCCAATGGGAGATATTAGCCTCCCATTGGTTGATCTGGTTGTAGATATATTGGTCCTCGAATGAGGCCATGAATAGAATGGCTAAACTTGGAGCAAAAGTAGACCCCATAGCTGTACCTTTAACTTGAAGAAAGAACTGGTTATGAAAAGTAAAGAAGTTCTTGTTCAGGGCAAAAGTCAACAGTTCAATGATGAACTCAGGCGGGACTCGGTATGATCCTGGTTGGGCATATTCAAGAATAAGATGTTCATATGCACAGTCGATGGCTTTGTCCTGTGGTATGGAAGTATATAATGCCTTGATATCCATAGTCACCAGGATTTGTTGGGAACTGTTGAATGGCAGATTTTCAAAAAGGGTTTGAGAAAGTGATCAATGAATTGACCTAATGGTTCCAAAATGGAGCCGCAACCTGAGACTATGGGTCTCCCCGGTGGGTCTTGTACACTTTTATTATTTTGGGGAGAGCATATAGGCATGGTGTACGATTCGATGTTGTTGTCAGGAAATTGGATTCTTTATCAGTAATCCAATTTCTATCCCGAGCGTAGGTGACCATTTCAGAGATTCTGATTTTCATGTCTCCGGTAGGGTCCTTACTCAGTATTTGATAGCTAGTTCTGTCATTCAATAGAGTCATAATCATGCCAGTGTATTGATCAGTTGTCATAAGGACAATGCCGCCCCCCCTGTCGGCCGGTTTGATTATCATGTCCCTGTTACTTGATAGGTCTTTCAAAGCTTGTCTTTCACCCTTAGTTAGGTTTTGCTGAAGTGTATGTTTGTTCCTCTTCAGTTGTCTAATGTCTCTCAACACACATTTCTCAAACGTAAGTAGATCGTCAGGTATTTGACTGTCTGTAGGTGTGAAGGATGATTGGGGATGCAGACCCGTATCGGGATCAATCTCTTGTTCAGTATGGTCCTGAAAGAAAACCCAGAGTCTTAAGTTGCAAAAAAACCAGAGAATCTCAGTTTCTGACTTATACCAGTCTGTGTCACTGGTAGGAACGAAAGAGAGGCCTTTGGCTAAAAGTGAAATTTGACATGGAGTCAAATGAAAATTACCCAGATTGTAAATGGGTAACGGGTTGCTGTCAAGGGTTCGATCTACCGTCTCCGTCTCCTGGGGTGTCTCCATTGTCCCTGGTAGGGTGCGTTCCAAGGCAGGGGACCCCATCCTCCTCCTTGTCCTCCTCTGCCTAAAAAAGGGAACGGTGGTGGATACGGGCCCTGGTAATGTGGTTGACCAAACTGGTACCCCTGAAAGGGTGGAAAATTCTGTTGAGAGCCTCCACTGGAGGAACCAGAGCTGCTTGATCCTGAGAAGTTAACTCTGTTTCGTCTGCCACCAGGCGAAGATTGAGATCCCCCTCCCTGTTTCCTAAGGGAATCAATATAACCTTCCGCCGTGTAAGGATATATGATTTCCGTCTTGAAATCTTTAATATCCGTGTTCAACTTATTGGTTTTCTTGGTCAATGTGTTGACCTTGAATTGTTCGAATTGCTTATTGATATTGGAGAGTTGTACCTCTATATCAGTAATTTCGTTTCTTCTGCATCTAAGGTTTTTTGTAAATCAGTACTGATTCGCTGTGCAGTGGTAATAGTCAACACCATCAGATCTCGACTGCACTTTGTGGTGATATAGCTGAAACTGGTGGTGTATTCTTTATCTTCAAGAAACAATCTAGGTTCATTGTGCACTGTTAATCCATTCGGTATAATGCTTTTTTTCAAATATTCCCGGAGGAAATGGCTGTGGAGTTCGGTGCGGAAGGTCTTTTTTTTAAGTTTTAACAGATCATCAGCGGTGCTCGATGAAGTAGAGGGCTGGTTAGGATCTGGAGGGTCAAAGAAGGAAGGGCCTCGGGTAAGTTCAATTATTTCCTCCTCAGAATAGCTTAAGGTTGCATTTTTCCACCCACCCCGCGTGGAGTGGCGGAGCGGGCCGGGCTCTTCCTGACACAGCTGTTCTTACCACTGTTGACTTTTCCTTTTTCACTCATCTTCTTTTAATCTCTTTTCACGTTCCTTGTCTTTCTTATCTTGCTCATCTTGATCTTCCCTTTGCCTCACTTCCTCTATGCTTTTCCCATCTAGTTTAAGGAATATCTGTCCTCCCATCCATTGGTTCTGGACGAGCGTTACCTCATCAGCTTTATCCTTTTCTCTCTTCCATCTCTTAATTTCTCATTCTAACTTTGTTGATATATTTGATCGACTCCCCTCTCCAATCGACCCCTTTTGCCTTCTGTCTGCTCAGTGCCTGTGAAAACCAGGAGGGATTTCGAGAAAGAAGGGCTTGCCCCACCTGTATCAATTTTCTTGCAAGAATTTCTAATTGGGCGCTCTCCACAGGAAACCTTGCGATCATCTGCCTAGATGGCAAAGGGCACTTAATAATCTGAAGCACTAAAGTTTACTAGGTCGATGGGTCTTTGGAACAATCGGACATGCAACCACGTGAACCCTTAGGCTCTTTTACTCAAAGTAAAATGTCGTACTGTGGATGGGACAGAAAATAACATCTTATACTATGCAAAAAGACTGACTCAGGAAGTTAGCAGATAACACTGTTTTATTAACAATTATCTAAAACAGGGAGTACAATGGACATCAAAGGACGTTGCAAAGCATGATCGCAGCAATTCTTATACAAAATCACAGCTTTATAGCAAAAACCCATCATTCATGACGTCATACTACTTGACAAATTAAGAAAACCTACATGCAATCATGGTTGGCTCAAGGGGAACATCTAATTATCCTTATATAGGGGCTGGGACTGTGATTGTGTGTCTATAGTCAGGTGGGCCACTCATGCCCTCCCTTTGTGCAAGTCATCTTCAACAATAATTAGAAACACAACACCTCATTGGCTCTTAAACTATAAGGCTCTTCATTATACAGCCCTTTATAATTGTCTGGCACGCTTGAACCCTACTGGAACATTTGATGCTATAGCAGCACATAAGCTGGTACCCCAGGTGCTGGTGGGTGGACTTGCCTGCATCTTCCCACCCAATTAGCTTGCCATCTTGCAGCAGCTTCTCATCTCTGGGAATGTATGGGAGTATGAACACTTGCTATCTTCAGTCCGGTGCCCCATGCTCTTTGTCTATTTTCATCCTCAGTTCACTTGATCAGAGACTGTGAATGTGCTCATATTATAGCATTTATTTGTCTCTAATGAAGATACTTGGCACCCATGGTGTTCCTTCTTTGCAACTTTAACAAGGGATGCCTGGCTTCTCATGGGTTCTGTTCTTCGGACACTGATAACCAATTCTTGGCTGCTTCCAGTCTTTGACATCAAGCCAGACAGCCTCTCTGATCTTGCTTTGAATTCAAGCCTATTATTTGCTGTGACACATGTAGCTTCAAATCCATCTTCCCTCATGGAAACTCGCTCACTAAAATGTGTCATCGAATGTCCAGAACTCTATATACATAAATGTTGGTGGCACCGCCTGCAGTCTATGTACTAGGTGTAGCCAGCCTTATGAATACTTAGACTACGTGTGTTATATCGTCTGTACACTTATTGAATGGCTTACATTATCTTCAGTGTTCTTCAGACTCATGCAATCTTCGTTCCGCACATAAAATCTTCTAAATTGTTTACTTCGCCATCAGATCCTATATCACCTTTCTATTCTCATTTCTGTCCATCCATTTCAGTGTGTCATTCTCGAACTTCATGACCTCACCAGCTTCTCCTTTTCACATCTTCACACTTCTTCAGGTGCTTTTCTCAAGAGATCATCAATATTTTGAGGCTACTTCACATAGGGCTTTATTAATGGATATCTCATTTCAAAGACTCTTCGCGGTATAGGCATCTTTACTGGTGTGGCACATGTTGTAATTTCTGGTTTCAGACAAATAGGCAGAATAGGGGCAGGACTTCCTGTAGAGGCTTTCAGCTGCTGCAGGAGGAACCTTAGTATTGAAACATCTGGTAGAATCCAAGCACATCTCGGCTAGTTATTGCTTGATATAGCTCAGTGTGGCCATTGGGTGACGTATTGGTAATGGTTCCCTTTGGGCAAAGAGATAATTGTGAGGATATGTCTTGAGGCACCCTGGAGTTAGTTGGTATCTCCAACAGTGCACAGTGAGTGATCCTGAATGATAGTGGGGGAACACGAGGAGGAGTGGAAGACACAGGTTGCAAGAAACAGTGGGTGCCAAGTAGAGAGTCTGTTACTCTATTTCTCAATGGGTGCTCTAGTTCAAACAAAGTGAACATTTCTTTAATATAGTATGTTCCTGGGGAAACAGGTCACAGAGGTTTGTAATGCTCAGATTTTATTAACAAACAAATAATTCATTTTAAGCCTTGTCGAGTATCTGTTGAATTTGACTCCAGGTATGTAATCCCTTCATTTTGCAGATTGGGGGAGGGGAAGGGTTTCGCAGGGAGACATGGGTTTTGGGGGGACATTGGTTTTGGCTGCATAGGAGGGGTAACGTGTTTTAAGGGGGCAAGACTGTCTGTCCCCAGTGTCCCAAAAACTGTTAAGATGGCCCTGTCCTAACATGCACATTGAAAGCAATATGAAGTGCCACTACAGTTACCTCACAGACAGTGCTTGGCTGTTGAAGATAATTAATGAAGTGATGCTGACTGAAGTCTACCACCTGGGTGCAAAGAGACATATCAAAATGGCCTTTGGGTTTGCAGAGTACAATGTTGATGAAGTTGGTAATTTGCATCTTCTGGATTCAACGAACATCTGCAGTCTTATAAACTCTGTCTAGTTCACTAAGCCTCAACGAGATATTTTTATGGGAAAGGGAAAGGGAAAAAGATCCTACAGAAAGCGACTATTCCTTTATACCCCAGGTATCTACATGCTGCAGCCAAACTATGCACAAAATTGATTGTGGTGAAATATAAAAAAATACTTAAACCTCTTGCAGGGAATTGCATCCATTTCGAGAATGAAGGAACCAGGAGAAGGGTGTATTGTCTAACCCCCCAAAATAGTGGATCAGTAATGATAGTGTATCTTAGAAAGCTGGAATGCCTCTGGAATTCGGATTTCAAGTATAATATCACATACTCTGTCTCATAACTACCAAAGTCTTTCTGCACAATGGAAAAAACTAGTGTGTGGAAAGGTAAGGATTGAAATGAAGTAGGCCTTTGTAATGAGACTGGTAAGGTCCATGTATGAAACAAGGGGGCATCCTGCCAATTAGCATTTGCAACATCTAATCATTCATAGATGTCTGAAGCTATTTTGAAAGTATATTGGCTTGAAACATTCTGCTCTTGGCACCAAGTCTCAAGGCTGTGTTATGTTTGCCGGATCAGTCTACAACCATACAAGAATGCACCTTGTTCTTTTCTAAACAGCTTTCTTTAATTGGCTGCTAGTTGACTTTATAAATTATTTTATACCTATTCGCTTTTTTTTTTTATTCCACCACCTAAACAGTACAATGGATGTAGAAATGGTTGCAATCATTGGTTCTTGGATCAAAAAATACATATATACACATAAAACCGTAAAAATCATGAAATATTCAGTGGAAAACAGACAAAACCATCTCGAGTGCGTAGACCATTAGTTCAGATTGGGGATGGTCTAATTGTGCATTGTTCAAATTTATAAACAACATACACCAAAGCTTATTAGTCATGCTCTGCTTTTTGATTCTAAGACACAGGAGCTACGCATGTGTCCTTGTTTAAAACCTAACATAGGTTGAGAAACAGAGAAAAGAGTTAAGAAACAGAGAAAACATCTTGACTGTTACAATTCTTCTCTGATACATTATCATGGTTTTCCTGTTAGATGGCATGTGAATTTGTTGCTACATTTTTATGTTTAATTATTCATAATGTGCAGACCAAATAGATCTACCTGTAAGAAGGGGCAGATGGATCCATGATCACCCACTAGAGACTAGAGAGCCAGCATGTCATTGACAAAACGGGAAGCATTTTAGAGCCATATGAAAAAGGAGTTGTTTTATGTTTCATAATTCGATGTTTAGGGAATTCTACAGACATGTTTCAATGATGCCTGTTTTTATGACTTGTCACAGGGATGGTCAGAACTGAAAGGTCTGCACAGCAGAGACTTTGGGCTGACTTACATAGAGTCAGCTTGCTGTCCAGGAACTCTGGAACAAGCAGATTAAGGCGTTCAAACACCAAATGCATTTCCCTGAAAATATTCTGCTCCACACAGGATTCCAATGGAAAGTCTGACTCACGGTTGAAAGGGGTTATCTCTGAGACAGGAGATGTACATTTTATTTCAGTCTCTACATCTGGAATAAGAAGATGTTACATTTGAAATCAACTACCGTTACTTATTCAAATTTACACACTTAGCCATAGTCCTGTACCAGGAGGTACATTAAGAGTGTATTATGAGTGCACAAGTCATTAAAACAAGCAAACAAGAAATCATGTTTAAAGGTGTGTACACCAAAGAGTAAAAGCTACATGATTTATTCAAATTTACATCTCAAGTGTGTTCCATTATTGAGGTCAAGATCACAATGAACGATCTGAATGACGTGGTAGTGATACGCTCCAGAATGATTCAATGATCAGGTCCTTATTGTGATAACTACACACAAGTTACTATTAGAACTACTGAACTGCATAAGCTACTGAACCAGTTCTAATAAGTAACACATCCCAAATGCCGCTACTAACAAGCCCACTTTGTATGGTGAGACATAGAGGTACAGGTTGCACTGTGCGACTGTTTAACATTTTCTGGAAACTGATACAAGAGGGACAACAATAAGTACATGTGGAATGTGCTTATTTTCCTAATTTTGGATGTGCAAGGGTGGGCTAAGAAGTAACATTTGGCTGCATCTTTCTGTTTTTTGTCTTTTTTTATATTATTGTACATTGATATGGCTTGGGGATTGTGATGAGGTCAATTGTTTGCTACCCATAGAGAAATGAATGGGGACATTGGAGTGTGGGGGAACAACCTTCTCCATGACCCAACCAATGGAAGCTCCATAGATAGTATAAACTGGATACCAGATCTGCTTCAGTACTTCCTAGTATGATTCATGGGAACAATTAGTGCCTAGAGTAGGAAACATTACCCGGTTTAGTCAAGAGGACATTTGAGTAATTGGTGAGAGGATCAGGGCAGCACCTTGGGGCAAATTCCTTAGTTCACAGGGACAGCCCAGAGAAAATTGCATATAGAATCAGTAGTTTTGATATACAGAAGTGGCATGTGATTGTCCATATTCTTTGGCAAGTGGCTGTGATATGATAGTTTATGATATGATATGATATGATAGTTTATTTATATAGTGCCTAAACACAATGTGTTTCAAAGCACTTCAAGGCAAGGGAAGGAAAAAGGGAAAATACAATGACATTCTTACAGGCCATTAACAGTAAGGATGTGAAATTAACTATCGTACTCGGCCTGACGACATTTCAGATAGTGCAAGAGCTAAGACATAGATAAGGAAGGGCGGAGGAGAGTGGGAAGACAATGGGAACATACAGGCGACTACCGTACTAGGCCTGATGACATTTCTGGCAGAGCCAGAGAAAAACAAAAGATGAGGGAGATGGGTGCAGAAAGGGAGGGGAGGAACAAAACAAGCGACTATCGTACTAGGCCTGGCAACATTTCATGTAGTGCTGGGGGGGGGGCAGTAAGGGTTGTGGGAAGGAGACGGACGAGTTTGCTATCATACTAGTTCCAGTGACCATTCTGATAGAGTGAGTGCATAGAAGAAAGTAAGGCGAGGAGGGAAGGAGATAGGAAAAGGGAGAAAGTGAGAAGAGGAGAGAACATAAAGTAAGCAGTCAAAAAGAGTGGAGAAGCAAGAGGGGAGAGCATTTACAATTGCAGAAGTCAGTAGTAACACATAATGTTGCAAGCCAGGATACAAGATGAAGACGGGAACAGCATGATTCAGGGCCACCATGAGTACAAGATGCAAAGGAAGTCCAGCATGAGAGCCTAGAAAGGGTGACGCACCATGAATCAATGAAGTCCATAACAGTCAAATTCAGCATTGGCCACACAACGGTGATGGTGAAACCAGACGGTCAGTTCTTGAGGTTACATATCAATGGGGGGGCAAATATGTCTTAGAGAGGGTACTGTGTGATTACAAACATTCACATTGTTACAAAGAACAAAGGAGTACGATAAGCCAAATAGTTTGAAGAGCTATGTGGAGCCCACGAGATGCACCTGTCATGACTAGGGAACAGACAGGCGTCAAATGTGTGTGAACTGTGGTTCCATGCATGGAGAAGGAGTGCATGATGATCAGGGGATTCTGTGTGTGCAAACTCTGGTATATGAATAGGGTTTCATGTATTAGGCTTTTCTGGGGTGTGTAAGAGATTTTGTCTTATTGTGGTAAATTCAGGATCTGGTGGTATTTTTCTTAACGTAAAAATGTTGGCGGTAAATTGGCAGTAAACTGGCCTTACATTTAGAGTGGGTTTGGTATCACTCTATTTTGGTGATTATATATTGTTAGCTTGTATTGGTGGTCATTTTAGTGGTATCTTACTTTGTGGCATTTTCAAAATTATCTTTTTCCTGTGGTATAGTGATGAGCATGTTTTTTGTTAATATAACCCCATCATAAAAACAAACCTTTCCTTTATATTAGAATGTATTTTAGTCATCTGTAGATAACCCCCAGACTTATGACATTTCAGAGGACCCAATGAATTTATTCAGACCGCCACTTATGGTTTGTGGCTGGTATTACTGGCTTATGAACATCCAGTAATCTATGTGTACACTCCTTCCTTTCAGCATGCAAGGACGGAATCAATCATTACACGTACACACACGCCTTTCTACCTTGCAGATATTTACTCACTTTCTCTTGTTTGCTATTTTAACCACAGTGGTAAATTAGTGAATGCACTATTGTTCTGATATACATATCATCTCTGTACTTCCCCTATATAAATGATTCACAGATGCATTAATGACACCAAAGTCTCCGTTTTTTTTATTTTTTATCTGCACTCTGTAATAAATGACAATTACAAACCACAAAACATCTTACCACATGATATTTACAGCATCAACTGCAAAATATAAAAGAAAAACAGAAACAAGCAGGCATATTGCAAAAACAAATTTATCTTCAAACACCTTGAACATAGAGAGATAAATAAACATACAGTGTTTTTCTAACTCCCTGCAATACTAGAAAATTGTATCAACACACATTCAGCAATCTATTTTTCCTCACTTGGTACTAACTTACCAAGGTCGGTGAAATCTGAAGACCTCACTGTCTTCGCAGACCCAGACCCAGTGCCAAACTCCTCCGTATGTGTGGGGAGCAGCCAACTGATTAGATTCATAGCCAGCACTCAACCCACATGGAGTTCAGCAGATATGGCACTGTTCCCTGGTCCCAGCATGAACTGCCACCTCCCTTCTCTTCCTTCCTTCCTTAAGAAAACTCTAATTCAGCCCTCTGTTGATGTGGCTTATCCACATAAAATCCCTACCAATCAGAACAACAAGAATGTGCCCGGTGCCAGCCTTAATTTTTCAAGACAATGAAGACTTAATTTGTAAACCAACTGTTTCATTTTCCTTCCTGCATTTTACATATTTCTGTTCTCGATAAGATGAAGAAAAAAAAACGCTAGTGTGCACCTCTTCATGGAAAAATGAATTTCAAACTGTGCCCATAAAACATAGACTGCGTTTCATTGTGCACAGAAAACTGCATTATAATGTTAGAGAAATTAAAATTAGTACTTTAGTAAGGCAATTAGTGCAGAGTTAATCAGTTATGTATTCTAATGCAGTTTTCACACATGAAACATCCAATATAAAAGTGTGCACCTCTTTATTTTTACCCAGCAGCACAGTAAGTTTTTTTTTTTTTTTACGTTTTCTGAAAACGTGCCTGCTGGCTATTGCTGGCTATTAATGGCTGTTTCTGAAATACTGCCTACAGTTTGAAAAACTGGGCCTGGCTGTTTTTCTATGCTGCATATTTTATGCTGGCAATAAAATCCCATGTATGTCCTTACACATTCCCTCCTATTCCCGACAATTCTAGCTAACAAACCCATAATTGGAGAAAACCTGAATGCTTCTTCATTTTATTTTAAACTGTATGCACATTGGGATATCTCTCATTTCCCATTGTTGCTAGTAGTATAAGCAACATCCTCATCTTTATAGACAAAATAACCAGCCATCCTCCCATCCCTATCACCAATACTGCCAAACACTGACAATAAAATACCATACATGTCCTTACAGGTGTAAATAAACATTGGAACCACAACATACCCTGTTTTGCTCTGGAGCAGAGGTAAATAGGGAAAACCTGGTGATTAAAGATGTGTTACAGCATATATGTGAATTGTTTACCCATGATATTCCTGTAACTGGGGGTGAATACTAAAACACATAGATGTAGTAAACATCTTTAGCGCAAACGGCAAGTAAAAACATGGCCGCTCCACGCTGTAGCGTGATGACATTGTCGCGTTTAAAAGCGTCGGTGTGATGACGTCATCATGGGGAAGCGTGACTTTCTAGTTGAGATCATTGTCACGGATTGGCGGCATCAAGGTGGGGTCAATCGGATCCCGATTCATCCTTAATACCGGTAAGGAAACGCTACCTTTAGTAGGTTTAACCTAATTTGGCTTGCATCCCGTTTAAGCTTACATATGTCTAAATGGTCTCAACCACAAATTGGAGGAGTAGAACAATCCTTTGAAAAAAACATATGTTAACTCTCTTTGGGGAAAACAATGTTTTAACCAACCAGGAAGTACTTTAAGGGTGAGTGGTCAATGTTTGTGAATTGTAACAATCATCATTTTGCATTGAAGATTACATTTAATGAGTCCCAAAAGCAGAATAAACGGGAGGCATAAGATTAGCTTCACAGTAGCATCTGACCAACTTAAGAATAAGGAGAAAATGTTGCTGGCCCACAACTAGGCAGGCAGAGCAATGTGAAGAAGCCCAGAATATCTGAAGAGAGAAGAGATCCAGAAGGTTTAAGGATGGGAGACGCCCAGCAGAAATGAACTCTGAATAAGATGCCAGCTGCTAGCAGCTGAGGATATAGGTATAATCAAGCCAAGCCAAAATAGAAACTAATGTGTTTGAATTTTCTTTTTAGAAGCACCCAAATGATATTTAAATTACATTTATAATTAACGTTATTCAAAGATGTGCAAGGAAAGGCAATCAAGGAAAGCATTTTGAAAATTCCTAGTGAGATACAGGGAAGCATGTTGTGAGTAACTAGTATGATACAAGGGAGCATTTGCGAACATCTATTTTTGATTACACAATACACGAAGGACAGAGATAGAAGGAGCAATTTCTATCACACTAGTTTGAAGTGCCACAACCTACATTATAGGCATACCAATAGAGGCTTACATTTAATATTTGATTGAGCCTAATACACTAAGCATGATTCACAGTAGATCTACCTATTGATTGCAGAGTTAACACATGACAACAACATTTTGTGCAGCAGCACATTTCTAAGAATTCGACCCACACAAATAGAAATGTTTATAGTGAAATACAATTGCAACCATTGTACAGAATTTTCTTGTAATGAATGGGTTCATGAAGGGTGGACATATTGTTTTTGAAGAAGAGTTTTGTTTCAATTGAGATGGTTAACAGAACCTGGAAAGATTAATTATTTTTTTAATAAATATCTTTTATTAAGGTACTAACTACTGGTGCAAACAAACACCAGTGTCTAAGGTCAAATGGATATATATGTTTTGTCAATAATATGCACTTGTGCATATCCTGATACAGGCCAATTCTTACTAGCATTAGAAGGAAAGCTTGAAGAGAAGCATTGTATAAAATGATTCTGAAGTAGAAACACAACAAACTCACAGACTCACATCAGTCGTTCAATATTTTTGTTATGGACATCTGGGTGAGATACAATTTAGATTTGGCTATATTTAGCTTTTCTCTGTTGCAGCTCCCAGATAAGTCAAGTAGACAAAATGAAAAATAGAAAGCATTTTTGCTTTTTGATAAAGCTTTTGTAATCATAGTATTGAATAAGAGGTACTCTCCTTCAAGGCAGCAGGTCAACATCACTAAACATGGAATTCATGGCAGGGACTAAAGCCAAACATAGATAACATTACAGACATTATAATTACAATGAATGGATGTTTGTGCTCCAAGCAGTGAAGCTTACAGAGAGCAAAGTGACTTACAGAGATATGCAAAAAATGTAGCATTGGTTCCATAGGCTGCCATGATCATACTGCCCTTAGTTCCAAGATGGTGGACAGGGAATTTACAGCCAGGGGCAGTGGGAATGTGAGAATAGATTGATCCTCGCTCATGAGCAATGCAAATAACCCAGAGGGAAGCATAAACAATCACAATAATAGGGGTGGCATAATCATTGAGCCAGAAGAAATCATGATGCAAAAAGCTAATGGTGAAACTGACACAGCTATATCCTCCCTCATATTTTCAGTCAGTGTATCAGCATCTGTATATAAAGGGATACCACCCTCCTGACATGTTGGGGTATGGTACAGTGTTCCTGAGAAAGTGATTCTATAGGAAGGAGAGCTAGAGTGGGAGATCTAGGAGGATAGAACTTGTACTGATGAAGAAAATGAGGGCACATGAGGAGTGAAAGGCAACAAGGATAACAAACATGCAAACCAATTGTTTTGACCACGTCAATAAGGTCAACCAGAGTCAGCCATTCAGAATGGGACTTGGCTAAGCCAGTGAACCCAGAGTTTAGGGGACACTAGTTTGAAAGGCCAGGTTAGGCTGTGAATACTGCTGAGAACCTGGACCCAGAGCCTGGCAGAGCCAATACTCTAAATCACTGAACAGTGTGAGAGAAGTAAGCTGGGGTGTCAATATTTCAGTCTGGTGTAATTTGCTAAGCTACCAACCCAAATAAAACATTGATGGGGAAACCTTCTACCATCATCCATACCAAAATAAGAAACTATGGTGAGAGAGGTCCCATGCAAGTCTTACAGAGTAATTTGTTTTGAGGCTGCAATCTCACCTTGTAGGCCAGGAATAAAACAGAATAAGAGGGTTTTAGGGCCTTTGTGAGTCGCTTGACTCATTCAAATATTCAGGCACAAATCAAGAATGAGTAAAAATCAAATCATAGACCACACCAGAACTAAGATTCTGTGTCTCACATTAAAAGCCCTGTGACTAAGAGTGGTTCTCACAGCATTGGGGTAGTGAGTGGCAAGTTGTTTTTGGAACTAGAGAATTATTTAGACACTGTACCTATGGTCCTCTAGCAGCCGTTCCTTTCTATTCATAGGAGGTGGAACATTAAATCAAAACAGGAAACTAAACTGGATGTAGGAGGGAACAATTGTACATCTACATTGAGGGACTACAAAAATAATGAAGTTAGGGCAGGATACAGGGAAGTCTGTGTACCTTTATAGCTGCATGAATAGAATGCAACACATTTTACCAGCACAATGAAGCCTCACCATGCAGAATTTGGTCATTAGACTAAATAAAACATCTGCAGCAGCATTACACTCCTGCAGCACATGGACAAACATCTTCAAAACAATCAGGGGTCTGTATGCAGCAGGAATTACACTCAGACCTTAGACTGAGTTTACACTCATTGCGGATCAACTTGCTGGCTGCTGCATCAGAGGTTTCACCTGAAAAATACAAATTCAGGACTCCTCATCAATGTTGGTAGTTGGGTAAAGTGATTTTTGCTGGAAAGTCTCAGGTAAAGAATCCTCAGCCTCACTTGTAGATGATTCTACCTGCAAAAGCCTCTCCATTACCTCTGCCGTATATCTTTTTCATGTTTTGAGCTACATCCATGCTCGGTTCTTCCGCTCAAACATCAGGGAAAAACCTACATTTTCTGAAAGGCCACATTATGTTTAGACATGAAATATTATTAAGTACCTGTAGTTGGCAGTAAAGATGAAAATAGTTTCCTTACACATATCATATATATGTATATGGGTGTCTAGGGAATATGTGTGATTCTAATAAGAATGCTTAACATGGTATTTCTGCATAATATAATATATATTCAGAGACTATTGTGATTTGAATGGTCCTAGCACATGGACTGTGGAAAAATTGACATGTATTTAGTTGACACCTGCTACATAAAATAAACTTGTTCTGATAGGGTTGCACTCAGAGAGGTATGTCCTGGACATTTCGTTATGCTATTGAAAGAGTTATGTCCATATCATTTGGTCTCTGTATATTGCATGTGATCTGTGAGCACAACCACAGATAATGGCATTTGGTGTACCCAATTGCCATGTGGTTCATAGAATATAACAAGGTCCATAGTTCAGAGTAGATGTTCAAGGATGTGATTAATTGCCATCTAGAAAGAGTGTTAAAACCCAGTTTAAAAATAAAAATTGTATTAATTCATAAAATGATGCAGGTAATTCCATCTCTGAAAGGGTAACCTGCTGATCAGATTTCCCTTTCACAAACTCCATGCCAAATGCACAGTGTGCACTTGAACCCTGCTGCGTCAGTATCCTTATCTGCAGCGCCTGCTCAACCAGTGGCACAGGAACAGGTTCAGAGGTCAAAGGTGCCCGTTTGACTCCTACAGTGATAGCCGCCAAGTCTCTTCAGGGCAGGGGATGCATGCATTTAAGATGTGCACTCCTGTACCAAAACTAAGATGATCTTACGTAGCACATGAAGGTGGCAGGCAAACTGTAAAATAATCCATGCTTGAGTTAAGGCATAGTGCACAGCCCTACTTATAATCATTGCAGCCACATCCAATTTGATTCCACTCATGTGTCAGCTCCTGTGAGCCAGCTCAGCTTTGAAATGTGGTGTGTATTCTGTACAGACAGGCTCATCCCTCCAAGTGACAAAGACAGGAACCTGAATAGCCATGCCTCGTCTTTTGTCTTTATTTCAGGGTAGGTTACAACCTCCCCCAGAGACAGCCGCACCACATTTAGCTGTCATGGACCCAGGCATCAAAGGAAAACAACCATTCAAAGGGACTATTCTCCCACCAGGTTATTGCATTTCTAAAGGCCTTTGATCCTAGTGAGAAAGCAATGGAGCAGGATTGGAGTAGACAGGAGAGCTATGTACAGTTGGGGAAGACTGCCACCATCTCTCTGCCTCTCCCTCTCGCTCCTTCTCCTCTCCATTTAGTGTATAGCAACGCACTTTGTGTGTGATGTCAAAAGTACAAAGTCTAAGGGCATCATTATGAGTCTGCTGGTATCCTGGCAGTAATTCCAGCGGGATACCGGAAAACTGACCTACCGTTACCGGCACCTGATATGCCAGAATTACTGGCATATTATAAGTGCGTGGTGGGATTGCCGGTAATACTGGCTGTTTTTGCTGTTGGGTACCTGATTTAACTTCAGCTCTTGGCTGGAGGTAAATCAGGTTACCCCACTGGCAAACTTGTAATCTGCCAGTCGGGATACATGGTGGTAAACGGAATTATTGGCACTTTAATTCTGGACTGGCACAGTTGTAATGCTGATAAGCCTTTCAAGAAACAGGATTTGACAACTAGGGCAGGCTAACTTTAGTCAAATCACCTGTGGGCTTTTACCTTTAAAAGAAGGGGGTTTCAAACCACTTCTTTCAATCATCTTTGAATCATATTTTGGACTGCAACCCTATAAGAAGATTTCATTGGACCTCTGTTGGGAGAGATGATCTCTCTAATGTCCTCCACTAATTAGGTGGGGACCAAGGCAGAGGGGAGCCTGGTCCCCTCACCATCCCCATGGATCTTTACGGATGAACCTGCTCCTGGAACATAACCTGCCTCTCTGCCAGCCAAAGCGGTACTGAAAGGTTGGCATTCCACACACTGGGAGATAAAAGCAATCCAAAAGGCCAAATAATAACTGCACCTCTTTGCAAGGAAAAACAAGATTTAAGTAAAAAAAAATAAAAAAATTAAAATGTCTCAGATGTTCCTGTAATCGAATTGACACAGAGGTCGTCTTATCTCAAGGGGTTGCAGATTATATATCGGAAATTCTGCAAGTTAACAATACTTGAGTCAGCTGCTGGGCAAATGGAGGCGTACCCACTCACCTGAGGACCTACAACTCTACATCTATTCCCTGAACTCTCTCAAGTCCACTTGTGTTCTAGCACCTTGAAGCATCTATTGTGCTAGATGGAATTATCAATAAAAATCTCAGACCATATAACCGGACAGACTCAAAAAATATGGCAAAGTACCACTTTATTCTCAATTTAATAAAGCTTCATTAACTGGCAGACATCAGACTGATGCTTGCACACTCACACATAAATTTGATTACACAGAGGTCTTATACCCCAATATGCATCACCTATGATGTCATCTTACGTTGCAAGCTATAAAACTTACTAGCTGGAGGGATTGGTTAGTGGAACATGACTACCTAGAGAATACATAGGGGTTAGTACACCATTGGCTGTCCGTTATCTGTTAGGAACGCCTTGAACTACCTCTAAATATGTATAATACTGATTATAGAGAACAAACTGACAGCAGATTGGCCTATGCAACATTGGATAGCACGTTACACCAGAGACCCACTGATTGGTTGGCAATCTCACACAACCTTGGACTTTTTGTCAGCTAGCAACATGTAAGCAAAATGAAACCCAGGTGCTTGAATCATGTTAGATTACTTTACTTTACTTTATGTGAGATTATTTGTAAGGCAATGCCAAAGTGGCCCGGAGGCATACGGGTGGCGAGAAAGCTGAGACGTATCATACCAGAATTATCTGAACAAGTGTGTTTTAAGCTGGTTCTTGAAACACTCCAAGGACGAGCAGTTTCTTAATTCGACTGGTAACGCATTCCACTTGAAGGGAACAGCCGCCCAAAAAGTGCCTTTTTTTACTAATTCAAGGGTAGCTTTAGGTATTTGCAACAATTTCAGACTATTTGAGTGAAGGGTGCATGATTCTAGTTTATTTTTAAGTCTGCAGGCTACTAGGCAGGAAAAATATCAGCCAAGAACTTATAGGTAATCGTCAGTAACCTAAAATCAATCCTAGCTACAATGGGCAGCCAGTGCAGACTCTCTGCACCTCCGATACATAGTCACACTTATGCATCCCCAAAATCGCTCCAATGGTGATATTTTGCACTACTTGGAGTTTCGCAAGTTCTCCTATGCCGATACCCACCAGTAGGGAGCTAGAATAGTCGATTTTAGATGAGATAATGGCTCTAGCAACTGTCTTGCATACTTTTTGGAAAAGAAATGGGTGAATATGCAAAAGTAACCTTATGTAATAGGCTGACAATGTGACAAGGCTATTAACCTGTGCTGTCATGCTTAATGACTGGTCAAATACAACACCCAGTATTTTTATTTTTCCTTTACTGGGAATGTCATGCTTAGCAATGCGGAATGTATTATATTCCACATTAAGTTTCAGTAATCTGGGCCTAGAACCAAGGATCATAAATTCAGTTTATTTCGCGGTTCAAGGTCAACCCACTCATATCCATCCACTCTTGAATCAATTTGTAGGTTTCTCTCAGCATTATTGAGTATTTCTCATAATTACCTGACAGAGGAATAAGGCTTTGTGAATCATCGGCATAGTTTGAAAAACATATCCTTTTTTGCTCTATTAGCTGAAAAAGAGGAGACGTGAAAATCTTATACAAAAACAGGGGATAAAGAAGCCCCCTGCGGGATGCCATAGCGCAGCGGGGCATGATCAGCCTCTGCTTGCTTACTGCATATACGTATAGTTCTGTTACTTAAAAAGGACTGCATTCATTTCCTTGCTTGATTGCTAAAGTTGACAACCTCCTGTAGTCAGGTCAGAAGCAAAGGGTGATCCACTAAATTAAATGCAGATGATAGGTCCAAAGACATCAGCAGCATGGTTTCTCCTTCGTTAATATTATACATCATATTGGCTGATTCAGTAATAAAGCCTGGTCTAAAGCCTAACTGACCCCCACTCAAAATTGGATGGTCTTTTAAATGGCCCTGTATTTGTTTTTAAGCCACTCTATCCAGTATTATTAATGCAAATGGTGAATTGGATATAAGCCTGTAATTGGTGGCGACTTTAGGATCCTGCCTTTATTCTTTTAGCAGTGGGGTGATCCAGGCATCCTTCAGTCTGATACCCTTGTAGTTTGGTAGCAGAGAGGTGAGGAGGCCCCTTTAGCAGGTATCGTTGTTTTTCCTGTCTGTCCTTCACCCTCTTTCCCTTTGTCCTTCACCCACAACATGCTCTATTTTTACATCAGTAGGCAGCCCGGCCTCTCTGCCCCTGCTTCCTTCTCTGTTTCTGCCTCTATCCCCTTCTGTCTCTCTATCTTTCTCTCTTCTCCACTTTTCTCAGCCCTCAACCTGTCTACCAGCGCCCTTCTGCCCCCTCATTTCCCCACCACCTTATCTCCTCCCCTTTCCCACTCCCCCTCTCCGCTCCCCAGTTGCCCATTCTTTCTCTTTTCTCTTTCCCCAGTCTTTCTGACCCTCTTACCTCCTTCCCAGCAGCCTCACAACTCAAACTTTCCCTCTACAACCCTTCCCATCCTCTGTTGGTGTCCCTTTCCCTCCCCTGCATCCAAGGGTACCCCAGTGTCATGATTACTGGGGTAGCCCAGAAGAACACACACACTTGCACCCAAAAGTCTCACAGGCATACAGCAATCAGGGCTAAAAAGGCCAAGACAGGTGAAGGCTTGACCTCACTATGGCATATCTGGCACTGCAAGATCCATAAGGCCCTCCAAGATGGAAGGACATTCGTGGCCAACCAACAGGCTGACAGTTGGGCCATTGATGTGAATTCTGGAAGGCTGTCTAGTTCGAATTGGTTGGGTCTCCTATTTAAGCCACACCCATGCATGCAGCCTCGCTTCACATTTTATTGCTTCCAGCAGCGCAACACTTATTGTTGGCTCCGTCTCAACAAGCCTTTTTCATTGATCCTGATCCCTTCATTTACTCACATGTTCAATTCCAGCAGCAGCCCGCTTCAACAGCTGCTTCGGCTCTGCGGTGAAGGCAGCATTCCAGCTTCTTAAGGCTCCAGGGAACACCGACATCAGGCCTACAAGAGAAGAGAAGAAAAACAAGGTCAGCTGTTACACGTGCTCATTCTGCTTTGCGCATATAACAGCAAGGTGGCAAAGTCATAGGCTGCATCGCACACATGTTAACAAGGTACTAAGTTCTTCTTAAGGCACAAATGCACTCGGCAGCATTGTACATATAACAGCAAGGTGCTAAAGTCATCGACTGCATCGCAAACACGTTAACAAGGTGCTAAGTTATTCCAAAGGCATGAAAGTGCTCAACAGCATTGTGTATTGAAAACAAGGTGCTAAAGATATTTTGAAGACAGTAAGGCGATTGGCAGCATCGTGCATATGCGTACAATGCTCCAAAGACAGTTAAAGACACAGATATGATATCTGCGGCTCCGGAGCAAAAGGCAGTAACAAGTGTTTGCTTGTCAGATTGCTTTGAAGCAGAAGAGCACTCAGACTGACAACTAAAGAGAGAGAGAGGACAGAAAACAAAGAGTAGAAGCAGAACAAGAAGCTAAAATCAACTGACACAGCTGGACTGGGCATCTCCAGTGAAGTAACTGGAGCAATATACCAATCAAAACTGAAAGTATGCATCCCTGCATTTGGCAGCAGGACAGACAGAGCCATGAAGCAAACTCAAAGCTGAACAGGCTCTTGGACTGGGTCCCTGTGTCCCCAGAGCAGGTGTGGACGAACAGGCCTGCCGACAAAGGTAAAGGCTGATCAAGTTCCTTATGGGGGCCCAGCCTGCTCTGGAGGGCACAGCTAAAAGACATCAAGGGCAGAGCCCCAGACAGCTAGATGTGCAACACCACCCTTTGGTTCTTCGTGGTAGACCATAGCTGTCAGGTTTCCTTGTTCCAGACGAGAAGCCTCAACGCTGTCCAATTATTTTTGTTTCATGCCCTGCATGTCTATGCAAGCTGACAAGATGATTTAACAAGCCCTGATGAAGACGTGTCAGGTGAGTCATTTCTTCGACTTGCTACATGGCACTCAGGTGAGCACATGGTATGGTGATGTTGTGGGCGGGGATGTAGTCACTGTGTGGGATATGTTTCAGTGCATTGGCCTGAGGTGAGCAGTCCAGCTTCAATGGTGTGGAGGGTGACTTGATGAAGATGTGAACCAGGTGAGTAATTTCTTCGTCTTGTTGCATGGCACTCAGGTGAGCCCATGGTATGGTGATGTTGTGGGTGGGGATGTAGTCACTGTGTGGGATATTTTTCAGTGCCTTGGCCTGATGTGAGCAAGTCCAACTTAATTCATGGTTCTCTCCTCACCTAAAAGCCATTAGACTTGAGAAACGGAAATGTGAACAGATATGGAGATTAAACCCATTTTAAACCAAAAAAAAACAACCTCATAAAACTAGCCTCCCTATACAAAAAAGAAATAATCTTAGCCAAACATGAATCCTACAATTTACGCATCACCCAAGCTAATTCTAACACAAAAGAACTTTTCACAATCCTTACAGAATTGGAAACACCTATCCAAGCCCCGGACACCTGCCTCAAGGACAAAGATTGGTGCACTAGTATTCAGAGTGCCCTATATAATAAAATATCGACCCTGCAGGCTAAAATTATCAACAAAAAAGAATCTCTCTTCCTCGCTTCCAACTCTAACAACATCACGGCCTCTGCTCCCTCGAACATCTCATCCCCTACCCTGCCGAACTACCTAAATCCCTCTTCAATTTCAAGAAAGTATCCATTCTAGAAGTTGAAAAAGTCATCTTAACTCTTAAACCCTACAACTGCCACGGCGACCCTTGCCCTGCACAAATTATAAAGGATGCCACAAGGGACCTCTCACCATTCATAGCCAAACTTATAAATGCTTCATTCTCTACCGGCACCATTCCCAATAATTTGAAACAGTCATGGGTCCTCCCACTACTAAAAAAACAATCACTTGACCCGTCTGTTCCTACTATCGCCCTATTATGACAATGCCTTTTTTGCTTAAAATTCTCGACAAGGTAGCGTACCTCCAAACTCAACAATACCTGGAATGCAACCACCTCCTAGGAGTACATCAGTCAGGTTTTAGACCCCAACACGGAACAGAAACTGCACTGATTGACCTTAAAGCACAAATAGACACCCGGAGAGATAATGGCAACACAGCACTACTTTTGTTGCTTGACCTCTCAGCGGCGTTTGATTTGGTTGACCCCAGGACTCTCTGCCATCACCTAGACTCGGCCACCCACTTTTCCCAAGAAGCCATAGGCTGGATCCAATCCTTCTTAGATAATAGAACTATGCAGGTCTTTGCACCTGCAGCAGCCGCAGACCCTATTCCCATCCCCTGTGGTGTGCCTCAGGGCTCATGTGTTCCGCCCACTCTGTACAACATTTTCACGAAGCCCCTATTTGATGGTCTAGTTGGCCTGGTTATCAACCTACACTAGCTATGCAGATGATACACAGATCCTCATCCCGTTGACGGGAGATTACGACAAGGATTTGGCCTTTGTGTACAGAGTATATCTCATCATCCAGGCATGGATGGCCTTTCATGGACTATGCCTGAATGATGACAAAACGGAACTCCTCATCTTGGGCTCCACGGCTAATCTCAACAAATTAGGCCATCTATACTCTAACTTCACCATAGACAACAACAACATCCAGTAGCCAAGGAAGTGAAAACTCTTGGCTTCTACCTAGACTCCACTCTCACCTTCAAAAAAGAAGTCAACTCCATGGCCTCGGCCACCGCTTACATGTGCAAGCTAATTAGGGCAGCTAAGCCTTTCCTTACACCCAATAATTGCCTCACGCTAGCAAGAGCCTTGGTATTATCTAAACTAGATTGCTGTAACTCCCTATACATAGGTTGCAACAAATACATTACCAATAAGATCCAGATCCTACAAAATAACTCTTTAAGAGCAGCCGTCAACATTCCCAAAAAAGCCCATATATCTGACTTTAGAAGATCTAACAACAGGCTCTCTACTAAAGATACAATTCTCCTCAAATCAGCCTCCCTTACTCATAAATGCTTACATATGGCCGCCCCTCAATACCTTGCCTCTAGATTCCGGAGACAATCCACCAACCGCCTCTCCAGAATAGCTAATATAACCTACTTCAAGTGCCTAGATTCAAACGCATAAAGTCTGGTGGTAGCAGCTTCCTGGTTAAAGCCGCCCAAAACTGGAACTCACTCCCACCCTCCTTACGAGAAGACATGCCCTTCCCACGCTTCAGATCGAACCTCATCCAATGGATTAAGGAGCATGACATTGAACCCTCCATCACACTGCCCACTACTGCGTATATTGTACATATTGTATATAACTGTTGTTTTATGTTTTAATACTTTGCTCATCTGTATGACATAAGTCTGCAATGTTTACTAATATTTTGTATTATAATGCACAGCAATGTAACCTAAGCAGAACAAACCTCTTTTCCTTCTTCTGCGCCCTAATACCCTCGGGTCTGGTGCGCATTATAAATAAATAAACAAACAAACAAACAAACAAAAACAAACAACTGCAATGATGCAAAGGTTGACTTGATGAAGAGGTGAGCCAGGTCAGTCATTTTTGACTTGTTGCATGGCACTCAAGGGAGCACAGGGTACGGTGATGCTGTGTCTTAGGATGAGGTCACTGAGCCAAGTGAGTCATTTCTTTGACTTGTAGCATTGCACTCAGAGTAGCACATGTTATGGTGATGGTGTGGGCAGGAATGTAGTCACTGTGTGGGATATTTTTAAGTGTGTTGGCCTGAGGTGAGCATGTCCAGCTGCAATGGTGCAGAGGGTGACTTGATTCAGATGTGAGCCAGGTGAGTAATTTCTTTGATTTGTTGCATGGCACTTAGGGGAGCACATCGTATGTGGATCTTGTGGGCGTAGATGCAGACACTTAGTGAGTTATTTTTCAATGGGTTGGCCTGAGGTGAGGATGTCCAGCTCCAATGGTGCAGAAGGTGATTTTCTGAAGATGTGAGCCAGGTGAGTCATTTCATTCGACTTGTTGCATACCACTCAGTGGAGCACACGGTATGGTGATGTTGTGGGCGGGGAGGTAGTCACTGTATTGGGTATTTCTCAGTGCATTGGACTGAGGTGCTCAGGTCCAGCTGCAATGGTGCAAAGGGTGATTTGATGAAGATGTGTGCCAGGTGAGTAATTTCTTCACCTTGTTGCGTGGCAATCGGTGGAGCACACAGTATTTTGATGTTGTGGGTGGGTATGTAGCCACTGTGACACAGCACACATTTCAGTTTGTGACTGTGGACCACTTTTCCATTGATGCCCGAGCCAATTTGATGCTCCAGTCGAACCCTTCCTGTGGAGTGTCTGAATGACATATTTTAACTACCACAGTCAAACCATGTCTATGGCATATTTTGACTGTACAACAGGCACATCTGAACTATGTGTACACAAACCATCTCCAAAACGAAGAGGAGGGCACGTTTAATCACGTGGCTAATTAATGTCCCAGGAACGCGCAATGGCGTTTATTGTATCCGAAATTACAAACGCGAAAAATGGAGAACGACAGACAAATGCAGGTTAAGCGGCAACGACACAAACTATATAGTTGAAGAAAAGTCCTCATACTATAAATATATTTACACGAAATGCACCATTATCCAGAAGAAACACACTCATGTGTTTTCCTTAAAACAGATAAGAACATGTTTATTTAAAGCGTTTGAACACTTTGGTATTATGAGCGGCTTGTGTTGCTACAGTTTCTTCAACGCTGTTTTTTTCCTCTAAAAATACAGTTATGGGAAACAAATGTTGCATTTACGGCATTCTGTACAGTAAAAACCAATTGCTGCAAATTATTCAGTAGAGGAAATCAACTGAAAAATGAACAGCACATCTAAATGAGAGCAGATTTACTCATAGGAGAAAACGTTGATTAATAAACATCTCTGTTCAAATATAATTGTGTGTTTTGGTTCTGCAATTCAATAGGATAGTTCTTCATTGGCAAATGTCGGCTGCATGGGTGTAATTTTAGGGGGGCAGTGGTGTTTGTCCCCCCCCAACTTTCATGGAACAGAATTTTGTCCCCATTCATTTGGCTGAGGCACCTTTTCTTCAGATAGCATGCACCCCCCAACCCCCAGCCCCCAACATTTTCAGCAAAGTTACTCCAATGGTTGGCTGGCCTTATTTCCTTTCTGCTTGGCTGTCATGGAAACCTCAAACTCAAGTATGCATTTTCAATCGCGTTAATTGTTTAAAAGCAATAATTTGGCAACTGTCTACTCTTGTACTTTTTTTTTCATTTTAATAATTTTTTTATTAAGGTATGTAGAATACATTTGTAACGTCATAATATCCAAAACATAATGCAGTTAACCAATTACATGTACTTGAGAATAATCTATGGTAAAATAGTAGTGATCCAGAGGATCTATTAATAGGGTGCACTACATACTTTATGAGGTTAAGCATTTGATGAACAACTTACAATAATAATTGAAACATAAACGAAACCATTGTGACACAGTGTTGCGCACGATTTAGTGCTGAACGATTTCTGCATTATGATGTTTTAAGTAGGGGGAGGACGAACACAAGACTAACATTTGACAAACACGAAAAATGAGGGGATGGGAGAGGTAGGGGGGTAGGTGTAGAGGTGTGGCTCTTTAGTATATGGTAAAATAAATATTCAATACAGTGTTAGGGTTAAGATTCATTCATAAAAATCTTACGAGCATCAAAGGAGTGTTATATATTAACAAAAGTCACATTCCATGCGTGGTTACATTAAAATGATCCAGATAACGAATGAAAAATGACCATTTAGCATTGAACTTAGGTATAGAATTAAGATTTTGGCAACAAGTGTGGAAGTACCTTAACTCTATTTTTTTAACTAATGTCCCTCTGTCATTCATGAACATTGTCTTAGGAAGCCTGGCTATTACCACCTACTTGCCATCTGGTGCATCTAAACTCTATGATCTCTTCATTTGTTTGGCCATGAAGAATATAACTGCCAATTGGAAAGACTCCCGCTCCTTGTGCATAAGAAGCTGGTGGAATAACATCTGTCTCACGCAAAAGATGGAAATGTGTATGGCAAACAATCTTAATACTCTTGTACTTTTTAAAACACGAAATATGTCTTAAAGCAACTTAAACATTTTAGCTAAAGTAGTTTTGTGTTATGTTAATGGAATGTGTACTGTCCATCACTGGCATGTACATGGTCTCCAGGCACTCTATTAGTTGAAAGTCAAGAGCACACAGATCTTGTAAACTAACCACATCTCTAATAATAGATATTATTTCAGAGAAACTGTGCATCTCGTAGTGAGGAGTATGTAATGTTCAGTTAACGGTTTAAAAGTATCAAGCGTATCACGCACCAAATATCAAACAGACACATAGTAAGGCCCATTAATTGTGTGCGCTTTTTAATGATGGCTTTTAGTAACTGTGCTCTAAAAGAAGTCACTTTCTTGTTTCGTATCAATGTGGATGTGCGTGTAAAAGCGACGCACTGATGGGAGTGTTACACATGGGCTGAAGCTTTGGAGCCCTTGAGCCCATCATGGCAAAGGCCAGAGCAATACCTAGCTGACAGGCGGGGTTAAGGTAGCCTAAACAGTACATCAGCACGATATTTGGATTAGAGACACACACGTAGGTGGGCTGGGCTGCACTAATATTACACAGCCACCTTTATGGTAAACCCAAACGCGTTTGCAGAGTGGGCGCGGCAGGGGTGTTGCTAGGGGGGGGCTCAGGGGGCTATAGCCCCTGATATTTTGGTTATAGCCCCGGATAGAATCTCAGGAGCTATAGCCAAAAGACTAGCTAGCCCCCAGTCCCAACAGTTCTGACATCAGCTTAGCCCCGGGTCTTTTCCAGACCTAGCAACTCCCCTGGGGCGCAGACACCTTTCATCTAAAAGTGAGTTTACCAGGGAGGAATGATAGGAATGCTGACACTGATAAACACGTCTGGGCATCCAGCATGCCTCATACCCACCTCGTAGCGCTGACACAGCAGGTATACAAGCTTCTATAATAGAACCTGTCCTTCCGCAGGTCCCTTGTCCGGTCCCCCTACGCAGTCCTATGTTCCTTTACAAATCAATATTAATCAATAGTTAAGTCTGCCTAAAATAAATTAATGCAAGAAAACCACCAGGCCAACTGCATACCAAAACTTACATCACAAGCCAATACAGAAAAACACTAACATATATATTTCTGCAATATTTGAAACAGGTTCTAACACTTAACACACCATAAATCATCTGAGACCGGCACAGAATGTTCACCGACGATACAGTCATACTCATGTCAGAATATGCTTGCAATGCAGTGGCAATCATGCACGAATAAAAGGCATAATCATGTGTGACAAGGCATCACATCAACCACAGTATATAACCAAACTTCCATGCGCTTCAGAATGGAAACACAAGTAATAGTGTGGCCTGTACCTCTCTAAATACAACAATCACAAAAGCAAAGTGAACATCTATCAAAAATGACTTTCCAGAAACAAATATACCCTGGTAGTTCCTCAGAACGTTTCTTCCTGTCTTGCCATGCCAATTAGAAAGTTCCCTCGATGTGATGCAATTCTGGATCGAGGCCCCATAGCACCATATTTCCAAACCCATCACCTCTAATGACATGTTTTCTGTCACCGACATGCTCCCTGTCGTTTCTCTCCATTACCCGCTCGCTATACGTCACTGCTCTCCATTAGCCCCCATGTGTCAGCGAACACTTCCTTATTCTACAGTCTTCTGGCAGCAGCTACAGCTTTGCATGCACTGCATACCATGTGCACAGTGCCGGGTCTCTATGACAAGCATTCAACATCAGCAGTTCCTCTGTCTCACCATTAGTTTGATTGCGCTCAATATGTGTCACCTAGCATCCAATGTACCACAATCTGGTGATAATACACTTATCACGCTTTGGAGAAGGATTTGAACGCAACTTGGCTACACTAAAACATCATTTATGGTCCTTGCTTCACTCTGGGATATTAAATCGGTCTTCCAGGTACCTAATCAGCATGAGTCATGCCCCCTTCCTTGGGCTCTAATGCTTAACTAATTCTGAAAAATCCCTCTCCATTACCTCTGACCACATGCTCATACATATTGTTAATATTCACTGCACAGAGTGAGCCTGCAGCAATACTGGTGAGCCTGCAGACCACAAGCTTTCTTCTATGATCATCGCTGCAACGCGGCAAAGCAGGTAAGCCCAGATGGGCTTGGGGTGATTTTTTAAGCATGATGCTTCGTTCTTTGACTTTTTTTTAATTCAATTTTGAATGAACCCTTTGGGGCCTGCGTGGGCTATTCATCTGTGCTGTGCACATTTACCTCACTTTTGCCTCACTATGATTGATTACCGCCACATTAGCCCAGTTGAGCTGCCGAATCTTCCTTGTGCCATCAACACCAACACGGCCGACACCATCCTCATTTAACAAGTGCCTTGCCAGTTCACCATGCAGCATCTGTGATTCGCCATCATGGACCACTTAACACCAATCAGGGATCCGGCAGGCTAAGCCAGCCCCCTGACCAAGGCCCTCCTCTAAGGCGCCTTTATGGCCAGGGATGCAGTGGTCACGGGTCGCCACCGATGATGTCTGTGAGGTCTCTCCCGCTCTCCTCCGTCGATGGGGTAAGATAAATGTCTGGGTCACTCCTGATGCCCTGCTAACTCACGTTCTTTTTTCACACCTATGGCACCCTCTGCAGGACCCCTCATGCCAACAAAGTGGGCCTGCACCATGCCATGGCTTGTTTGGGACCATTTCTGCACAGCCCCATGTTTGCAGCCCTATTCTCACTGCCTTCTCCTGCCTGCTCCTTCAACTCAATATATCACCTCAAGCTGGCAACCAACTCTGCTGACCGAGGCAATCTTCACCTTCCTTGGCCATCCACCCTCTGCACCAAGATTTTTCCTCCTCATCCCCCTGAATCTTGAAGCCTTCCTTACTTTTGTAGTTCTTCACGACTTGTAACTTGAACCCTCACTGTGTATTATATCTGTGCATTGTCTGTTTGCTGCATTATGGTGTTTAGCCAAACATCGAATCTGGATGTGCCTCTAAACCTACACACTGTTGATTTTTGCTACATTCTAGTGTTTAGCCAAAAATCGATTCTGGATGTGCCTCTAAACCTGCACACTGTTGTTTTCACTGCATTATAGCATTTAGTCAAATGTCGGTTCTAGTTGTGCCTCTACACCTACACGCTGTTGTTTTAACTTTGTTATAGTGTTTAACCAAAAGTCGATTCTAGTTGTGCCTCTAAACCTACACAATGTTGTTTTCGTTGAATTCTAGTGTTTATCTCAAAAGTCATGTCTAGATGTGCGTCTAAAACCTGCACATGGTTTATCTGTATGGGTTCTTAAAACATCTCCACCTGTGCATGCATTTTGCTTATACGGCCTGCGTCACTTATAGATAGCATTGTGAATGTTAGCACTCGATTGGTATTGTGAACATTGGCCTGACCAGACCGATACTAGATTGTGAATGCTAGCAATGCCACACTATTCCATTTGTGAACATTAGCCTGAGCCAGACCCATACAAAATTTCGAATGTTATCAATGCCACACTTCCTCGCTTAGTTAGAATTGCGAACATTAGCCGGCCTGACCCATACTAGATTGTGAATGTTAGCAATACCACCCCAGGTTAGATTTGTAAAGAGTATCCTGCGTCACTTCTAGATGGTGTGGGATAGTTTTTTCTTTTTGACATTTTTTATTATTTGATTAACAACACTCCAAACATTACAAACAGTGAGGACATCCGTTTTACAGTTTCACAATGTTACATTACAAATTAGGCATTTCGGTCCTCCCCCTCCGACCCCTTTAACTCGAGCCCCTCCTTCCATGTCATCATCCTGCTTCTCTTCAGGCATATCTACTTCCATTATCCTTCTTATATCATTATCACTATGGTCGGCCTGGGGGGTCCCACCATCGAGGCCACCAATTGTCTCCATGCTATTAGGTGTCCCACCTCCCCCCCTACTGACAGCTTCATACCAGGCTGCTGTTTCTGCTTCCGCCCACTTAATGAGGTCCACCCACCACAACTCAATTCTAGGCCGTTGGGCTGCTTTCCAGCCCATTGCAATTCTCCATTTAGCCAGGATGTAGGCCAGGTCCTTCAGCTTACTAATGTGCCTCAGGTTGCGTGGTCTGGTAAAACCCTCCAGCATGCATGCCCAAGCTGACTCCACCTCCAGCATAATCCCTTTTTCCGCTAAGCGTATCTTCACCTGTGTCCAAAACCTTCCCACCTCTGGGCAAGCCCAAAACATATGTAGCATCCCAGCGTTCTCCTCCCCACACCAAGGGCATTTCTGTGCCCCTGGGCCTCCAAACCCGGCGATTCTGCCAGGGGTTATGTATGCTCTGTGTGTGACATAAATTGTATCTGCTGGAGCCTCGCGTCTTGGGACACCTTCTTGTGATACGTTTGGGTTCTATCCCATTGTCCCTCCAACATGTGTTCTCCCACCTCCTCTTCCCAGTCTCGCCTCAGTTGCAGCAGCTCCGTTCCCACCCTAGTCCCCGGCAGCTCATATAGGCAAGAAATCTCGTGCCGACCCTCCAAAATATCAAACATTGTCTTAATGGTTGCATCGGGTTGTTCCGCCAGAACTGCCTCAGTCCACCTTTCATGGTCCCAAAGTTCATGCGTCGGCGTTGCACCTGCAGGGTGTAGTCTGGTTATGCAGTTATATTTGCTGACGCCCTTCGTATCATTTCACCCTTTCAGAAATGTTCAAGGATTCTCTCCCGATCACGATAATTCAGGATCTTTGCTATCACCGGCCTGGGGGGTTCCCCGGTGGTGGCTTCCTCATCAGGGCTCTGTGCACCCTTTCCACAGCAAACCCCTGGATCAACAAACCTCCGGTTATCTCCTACAGCAGCATTGACTCGATGTACTCCGTTGAGTTGGGTCACTCCGCACCTTCAGGCAATCCCACAATATGTATATTATTCCTTCAGGCACATCCTTCTACCTCCTCCGCCCTACTTTCCAAGTTGCCCACACGTTGTACTAGAGCATGAAGTTCAGATTTGTGGGCGGCGTACGCCACCGTATTCGGGGCCACCTCTTTCTCTAGGTCCTCTGTGCATTCTGCCAGTGCTCTAACATCTTGCCAGAGGAGTTTCACCTCCTCTTGTACTGCCTCAACCTTGATCTCTAGTGCTGCCTTGAGCTCGTTCATGGCCAGTCCGAGTTTGGTTTCCCAAGCCACTTTTAGGTCAGCAATCTCGGCAAGGATCTCCTGATCTCTGCCCATGGCGTCCGTGCTTCCAGCGAGGGTTTTGTCTTTGCTTCTAGCCCCTTCTGCCCCGGTGGCGTCCTGGCGTCCTGGCTGTTTTTGGTGCTCGGGCCCGGGTGGGCTGAGCAAAGGGAGCCCCCAAACTGCTAGGTCTGCTCCCCGAGTGGGCTGTGTCCTCCCACGTAGTTGTCTTTAGGCGCTTTAATCCACTCGAGCAGTGAGCACCTGCCTCTGCAGATCAGACTCCATGGGTCCACACTCCAGTTCTCATGTGTCTCCCAAATGCGAGCACCGACCCAGTGTATGTCCACCATGAGCCCCGTCAGGTGATTGCAGAACTCTCAGCCAGGTGCCCCTCCCTGTGCTCCTCACTTTACCTCATGCAAGGGGTAGGCGGTGTCTCCCTCCCTTTGCCTCTATGATCCCAATGTGCAGCCCTTATGCATGGGGGCCCCATCTGCAGTATTCCAGTATCCCCTATGTCAATCTGCTTCTTGTATGCACATCACTGATGTCTACATGCCCAGTACACGAACAGTACTGATCCAAGCATGCCTGCAGGGCTGAACTCATCTTCGTGTGTTGACTGCAGTTCCTGCTTCTTGGTGAGGGTCTCGGGTGTGTGCGCTCACCTCTACCTCCAGGCGGTCGTCCGCCCCGCCACTCCACTTCTGTAGGCGTCCGCGTGCAAGGCAGCAAGTGTATGCACCCACGTGCCTCGCTGGGTCCGCCTTGCTACAGTTGTGGCACCATCTGCCCGATTCCCAGCCAAACGCGCACCTTGTGATGTGCGCTCACAACGGAGCCCGTGAACGAGACAATGTAAGACTCCGAGTGGGCCCGGCTTTTCCTTATCCACACCCTGCAGCAGGCGGTCTTCGCTCGGCTCCTGCCAGCACATGTCGGCTCTGTGGGTCCTCAGATTTCATCACTGCATGTCCGGGCCTGCTGCGGGCCCCCATGTGTGACCCCAAGCCCTCAACACGTACTCCACACCCAGCACACTCTCTGGCCCAACCTCCTTTGTTCTGCGGTACATCAAGCGGCAGCCATTTTCTCTCCTATATGTGCCACGGACACCCGCACCTCGTTCAAGACTCCAGCTGCCTCCTTCAAGCCGGCAGTCCGCATCCGGTTTTACCAATGTGTGCTCCGCTGCTTCCCCTGCTGGGACCTCTGCTCTGTGGGCCAAATGGTCCAGTATTATGGCACGATATTCACAGGATTCAAGTCGGATCACCATGAGCTCTGGCAGGACACGTCCTCCTACATGGCTTCTTAGCCATGCCCCACTGGTGTGGGATAGTTCAAACCATGCCAATGTGCCCTGCTACACCCCTTTGCCAATGGGGAAAGAAAACTGCCAAAAATGGATGCACTACCCCTGTTCTCGCCAAATTTGCAAAACTGCACTTGGTTCATAAATCACAAAAGACTGCATATCCTGCCACACACAGGCAAAGTTGATCTCAAAACAGAACTCCCTGCAGGAGAAATCCAGGGGGTGCTGTTACCCGTCACATAAAGTTGGCCACAAAAGTGGGCTAAAATCCGAAAAGGCCTTTAAATACAGCTTCCCAATCAATGGCAACCTTCAAAGTGCTGTTTTGGCACTAAATTCAGTAATTTTCCCAGTGAATTATTGAAAGGAAAGTGTGCTGACATCATAGATTCTCCAGGTGGCTCAGAGAAGACTGGCCGTCACTGACAGACAGCTGCATAAGAAAATTAGCTGTCAACCCCAGTTTAAATAGTTTCTTTTTCCTGAAGAAATTGCAAAATGCTCCTATTTAAAGCATGTTTGTGAAGGGCTTAATTCTTTTAAATGTCCAGATCCCTTATAAACCATGCTTATTTTTATATGTGTTAAAGAAAATACTTTATTATGAATTTTAAAAGCAACCCAGTATTGGAGTTAAGTAACTGCTTAATTCTGATTGGGCAGTGATCAACCTGGGAAAGTTTGACATCTCAGTTTGACACTCCCTTGATACAGGAAGTCTTAATGGGTCCCACATATTGACAACAAGGAGCACAATGAGACCTCATTAGACATTTGACTTTTGGCTGAGCCAAGAACAAAGGACAGGCTGAGCATTGACCTCTGCTGGGGATGGGCAAGATGCTTCCATCTACACCCCACCCTGATCACAGGGATCTGACAGGTGTTGTTTGTTAAAAGGAGAAAAAAAACTGCTGGAACTTTTTGATGTTTAAACCTTTATTTGTGATTAAATGGGAAACTCTTTAGCTGTGAAACCGGAAGAAGGATACGTCTGAAAAATGGTAGATATTAACCTAATTTTCTGCTTTTGCTTTCAAGACATTGATGAAACCTGTATCTCATTGTAGCAGAATTATTAATGTTGCAAGACTAAGATTGCATGTGCATGATCCACTGATAAGCGCCCGGAGATGTACCGAATTAGAAATTATTAATCCAAACTGTTATTATTAAAATTGAGAAAATGCTATAATATGAGAAAGACAGCTCGCACAGAGATGGGGATTGAATGTGAATATCGGCCATCAAATATGAAATGTATATGTCCGGTTTTATTAGGGAACATAATTTTAGAAATGTACATTTGTACAAAAGTTAAGTTTTGGTCAAAATCAATATGGGAGGGGGCGCTGTTGAGCAGCCTGCAAGATGGCTGCCTAGCTCTCGCTCTGTGGCCCGATGGCTGAATATCCGCCTGAATCAGCAGTTCCCTGCATCATCCGAAGCCGAGACGGTGGGCATTGTGCTGCTTACCGACTGAACAACATCTTGGTCGCTTTTGGGGTGAAAATCGCAGCTCCCGGTGCCGCTCTGCTCCCGCACTGGGCGTCGGGCGACTGAGGCCTCCTGGGCCATGTATTCCAGCTGCGGCCCGGCCCCCGTTTCCTGCGCGGGTCCGCCCCCTGGCGCTGACTGATTACCCGGCTCCTTCGCCTGGCTGTGCGGTGTGCTGCCGCTTGGAGTGGTGGGCCTGATCTCCTCTCTACCGCTGCCCGCTTCGGGGTTGGGCCCTCGTGCTCCTCTGGGCGGCATCTACTTCCTCGGCCCCACTCCCCCTGCTGCGGGGCCCACCTGTGTTCACGGCTCCCTTCTCCGGCCTGCCCTCGGTGGAGCAACCTTGACGGCGACATCCCAACATCACTCCTGCAGATGACGGATTGACTACACACCAGGCCGGATCCACCTGGCGGCTACCCCGCGGTGGCGGTTGGGGTGGCCCGGCTGCCTTAGGGGCGCCACTCTGACTGCCGACGCTGACACTTGCAGGTGAGGAGTTGGGGGCCTAGATTGCTACGCACTGACATACACAGCGGTCGGTCCTGTTTTGGATGGGAGGTTGAGGCCCCCCCTTCCCCTACCGATCCCTGAGAGCCTCGGACCCCAGTACCAACATCCTACAAAGGCTGCCCTGCCGGGTCTCGGCGTGCTCTCAAATATGTCCGGCAAAGCACGCGGGGCCAACAAAGCGGGGGCAATGAACAAATTTGCCAAAACACTTGCTAGACAGGAACAGTCGGGAGCAGCCATGTCTCAAGACGATCCAGATGCACCCTCATGTCCCCCTCAGCCGGACCTCACAGCATTAATGGAAACTATGGCAAAGAACTCTGCGTCATTCCATGAAAAATTGGACAATATTAATGCTAGTGTGGCCTCAATGCGAGGCAAACTGGATCAGCACGGTGCTAGGCTGGTGGAGGCCGAGACCAGGATCGGGGCCAATGAGGACGGGGTGCACGCGCTCCTAAACACTGTTGCAGACCTGGTGCGCAATATGAAACAAGTCAAGGCGAAGTGCGACGACTTAGAGTCTAGATCCCGCAGGAACAATATTCGCATTGTGGGGGTCCCGGAGACGGCCCTCAAAGGCAAAATGGAACTAGCCGTTGAAAATCTCCTGAGAGACCTTTTGGGCAATCCTCAACTCTCTCCATTCTTCACAATTGAATGCGCACATCAAGCGCTGGCCCCTCGCCCTAGGTTGGGCGATTTCCCCAGGCCAATTATTGCCAAGGTCCTCAGCTACAGGGATAGGGATCACATATTGCGCTTGGCCCGGGAGAGGGGTGAACTGAAACTGGAGTCTCAGACCATCTGAATCTTCCCCGACTTTTCCGTTAATGTACAAATGGAGCACAGACAGGACAGTTCAACAGTGTGAAAAAGCTCCTCAGAGAAAGAAAAGTGGAATACCCCATGCTGTTCCCTGCAAGGCTTAAGCTCACCCACTGCAATACGCTATACTTCTTCACTGTCCCTGAGGAGGCAGTGAAATTCATTGAAGCTCATATTCCCTTCCCTGGCCCGGTGGACTAGCCACTGGCCGATTGCTGAGGAGGCCCGTCATGACCCCTGGATGTGGGCTTCCCTTTGTATCACTGGCACACTTGACATTTTCTTGCTGAACTCATGGATCCTATTTCTTGTATATCCATTGCTTTAGTACATTGTTGTAATATCTCCTGTAAACTTAACATGTGATACCGCTGTACGATGTACGGTGTATTACACCGATCACTCACTTAAGTCGGGTTCATGGCAGCAGCGACCCCCGCTGCAGTTGCAATGCCGAGGTTGGCTTGTTATCATTATTTGTTCCACCCCAGTTGGGCGTACAAGCGAGTCTTGCCCCGTTGGGCTTGGCATGCTCGCATTAGGTCTTCGGGTGGGTTTCAGAGAACTGCTGTGTTGGGAGGGGCAGTGAGGGAGGGGGGGTACAGTTGTGGGATGTTATGACAAAAATGGCAAGGTAGTAGTGGCACTGGGCGCGAGGCAACGTCCCATTGCATTGATAGCCAACGCATGTTCAACAAACAATGCCACCCGTTGCTGGGATGTCCCCTGAAAACTGCAAAATGTCTGTCAGGCTAATGTCTTGGAATATCAGAGGGCTTAGCAACTTCACGAAGGCCCACAGGATAACTGCGTACGCCCAAAGGCATGGGGTCAAGATACTCCTCTTGCAAGAAACCCAAACCCTTGCCCACCTTTCGTCCTCTCTCGCCCTGGCATGGGGCCCCAACAAATATTAAACGGTTTACTCCTCCCAATCCAAGGGTGTCCTCACATTAATTCATAAGTCCGTGGAATTTTCCCTCCGCACTAGTCACATAGATCAAGAGGGGAGATATGTGATCCTCCACTGTCTGCTCGCTAATACAGAATGCCTTCTGGTTAACACATATGCCCCGAACATAGATGCACCTGAGTTCTTTGATGACATCAATGTCCTGCTCCAAAGATATATTTGGGTCCCGATCATCTGGGGGGGACATGAATCTAATACTAGACTCTGACTTGGACAGATCAGGCCTTGCTCCCAGAATACTGTCCAGAGGCGCTCGCCGGCTCCACGCCCACCTGGTCTGAGGGTCTTGTAGATGCCTGGAGAGTGCTCCACCCGCTGACTAAAGAGTTTACATTCTACTCTTCTGTACATGACAGCCATTCCAGAATTGATGTCTTCCTTCTGTCAGCTGGGCTCATTGGGAACACTCTTGACATGCAGATACTGCAGCGCACGCTTTCCGATCACTCCCCGGTCACACTTGACATAACCCTGCAGCCTACCCTCCCCCGCCACTCCAATTGGTTCTTTAAATCAGCGGCACTACAGGATATAGTCTTCAAGGCCGACATCCTTGCAGACATCACCACATTTTTTGATAACAACAAACGCAATGACACAACAGATAGGGTTTGCTGGGAGGCATTCAGGGTTTTCATTAGGGGTATGTGCATCTTCAGGGAAGCTGGGGTCCTGAAGGATATTAGGAACTCCTTAAGACGCTCCGAGACCAAGCTCAAGGAACTGGAGCGCAAGTACGCTTCCGCCCCTTCCCCTCCCAAGTTGGCACAGATACGAACAGAACTGGACACATTTGAGGCCCTTGCCCTCAGCGAGATAAGATACTACGACCGACCCATTGCGGCTCAGAAGTATGGTGAAGGAGAAAGGCCAGGTCGAACTCTAGCCTGACTGGTCCGGATCGAGAGGGGCAGAGCCCGGATTGATAGCATTATCGACAAGAAAGGAGCGCGGCAGTGGTCCGACCCACCCATTCTTGAGACCTTTGCAGATTTCTATGCAGCCCACTACGCTCGGCAACGCGAGCACAGCCCACAGGATCTTGATCTCCTCCTTGATCGCATCCCCATGTCCCTTATATCTCAGGCCACCAAAGAACAATTAGTCAGACCCTTCGCTTCTGAAGAAATCGCTGCGGCCATCTCGGCCCTCCCTAAAGGGAAAGCTCCAGGTCATGACGGCCTTACTGCCGAATTTTATCAGGAACATGTCGCCCTAATGGCCCCCCGATTGCACAAGGTGTGGAATGAGTCGCTATGCCTCGCTATCCTCCCCCAGTCCCTGTTTGAGGCTGTCATCACCGTGCTCCCCAAACCAGGTAAGCCTCTCGATGAATGCGGATCCTATAAACCTCTGTCCCTTATGAACACCGACACAAAAAGTTTTGCCAAGATCATAGCTAATAGGTTTCTCCCCATCATGAAATACCTGATCCACAAGGACCAAAGTGGTTTTGTCCCGCCCGTTCCACTGCCTTAAACATTCGGCGACTGTTTAATGTCATCTCTAGGATTGACTGCAAGGCCAACGCGGTTGCTGTGACACTTGATGCTCAGAAGGCGTTCGACATGGTTTCATGGCAATACCTATGGGCGGTGCTTGAGAAGATGGGGATCGGCCCACGCATGTTGTCCTACATTAAACTGCTATACACCAACCCCGTGGCCAAGGTCCTGGTTAACTCTCATCTGTCAGCATCCTTCACCCTCCACAGAGGGACACGTCAGGGATGCCCATTCTCCCCCCTACTGTTTGCGATGGCTATCGAGCCCATGGCGGATAGTGTACGGAACAATCATACTTGCAAAGGAATACGCCTACGAGATACCCCCGAAATTATATCACTATACGCGGATGATGTACTTCTGTACATCAGGGACCCCTCGATCCATCTAGACCCAATCATCCGTGAAATAATTAAAATTGGTACATTCTCGGGCTTCACCATAAATTACACCAAATCAGAAATCTTCCCCCTCACGCTCACAACCCCCCAACCGACATGCAAATACCCGCTCAAGTGGTCCCCCGGGGGCATCAAGTACCTGGGGGTACAGGTATCCCTCTCGAAATCCTCTCTGCTGGCTGATAACTATGTGGCTGCCGCGCAATATGCTGAGGCCAGGATGAAGAGATGGTGTAACCTCCCTCTCTCACTATCAGGGAGACTATCGCTAATCAAAATGGTCATAGTTCCAAAACTCCTATACATATTTGCTAACGTTCCACTCTGGCCCGGGAAACAATATTTTGCGGACCTGCATGCGGGGTGTGTCTGCTTTCTATGGCACTCTGGTGCTGTGCGCAGGAAGTGGCAACATATGACATTACCTTATGAGAAAGGGGGCTTCAATGCACCGGACCTAACCCAATATTGGATAGCCGAACAAGCTCAGCACGCTACACACTGGTACCGATACCAGGACCCTCCCCCGCACGTTAAGCTTGAGATCCTCGCGACTGAAGAGGTGAATGTCATGTCCCTGATCCTCTTCCATTCGTACCACTTAGATGCCTCGGCCGACCCAGTGGCCGCCACTATCAGGGCGTGGAAACAGGGCCTACTAGCCCACTCTGAAGCTCCTCCGTACTACAAATGGCTACCCTTGTGGTCATTTCTGAGCCTTGCCCCCACGCATGATAAGCTCCTTATGCGTCACTTGTTCCCCGACGGGAAATTCATCACCCCGCAGACATGGAGGCCAGGGCACTCCAGGTCCTCTCTTGAGTTGCTGCAATACTTCAGACTTAGAGCGGCGGTCCAAGACATGTGGCCCTCATACCCAGACGAACCCCCTGAGTCCCCTGAGACCTCATACACCGCTAACTCCGCTGGTGGCAGGGGCATAGTGTCTACCCTGTATAAAATGCTGATGGCACAAGCTGTAGAACCTCCCCATACTATCCAGGGCGCATGGAGCCGGGAGCTGGGATTGGACATCACTGATGGTATGTGGGCAAAAATGTGCATACACACACGCAAGGTCTCCCTCAACACTAGATTCAGATGTGTGCAATACAAGTTACTTAATCGCCTGTACTATACCCCCCCCATGCGGTGGGGAGGTTTGCATGTGATCACCCCCACCAATGCCAGAGGTGCAGGTCCAAATATAGGAACTTCACTCCACATAGTACACACTGCTTCCAGAACACATCTAGATTTCTGTGCAGCACCTTGTTCCAGAACTCTTCATCTTGTAGCAGACTCCAGACTTTAATACTGATCCAGTTTGGCTTGCTACCATAAAGGCTTGCCAGCTGAAACATCCTGCTATCTACCGTGTCCAGTGACCAGAAGGGCCCATCCAAATCCAATCTGAGGTGCAGTCCAAAATTGACAAGAACTACCTTGCTGATCCAATCCTGCTGCTGATAGGCCTGACCTGATCCCATGACCAGAACCTTGATGGTCCAATTTTAATCATAAGGATCTGTAAGTATTAATAGGAAGTAGTATATTTACATTGTCTTATCCCAATCTCAACCCATCCCATCTTTAAATTCAGCACCCTTGTATTTTCAAAACCATTCTTGCGCTGATTTTCCTCATTTGTTTTACCATACCATAAGTCATTAGTGATTTTGAGTAACTAAGTAGATCCCAGAAAGGATTCAAGTATCCACCATGTGAAGGGTTACGCTGGCCACATAACTAAGAAGATTCATGTGTGGCATTCTCTTTTTCATAGTCATAAATATAGTTTAATCAAACCAATCTGTCATTTTTAAAACCAAATTTCTGTTTTCATTTTCACACCTATTTTGCAAAAATGCCTCTCACTGAAACCTATATAACTTCTTCAATTTTAAAGATAGAAACAACATTTCAACTCACTGATACCTAAGACCCCTATCTACATCCACAACCAGAAACCGCATCTGACCCGTTTTTATCCAAAATCGCATAATTACATTTTGCCGCGAATTTGCAGTTTTCAAAAGCTTACACGTGTCTTTTTCCCATTAAAGTGTTTCTTAAACTCCCATCCTGATCTAAAGTATATACTGTTGTTTATCTTGTAGCTCATGTGTATTAGGACCTGTTAGCGTTGCTTTCCTCAGAATTATTCTCCATTTAAGCAATTTTGCAACCTTTTGCACTGTTTTACAAAGCCATTTTTCACCTGACATTTTAAAAGTGTCTATTTCCAAAAACGGTTTTCTCTCTTATTTGGGGAGGGCAGATTGCATTTAAACTCTAGACATTTTATTTCATTCCTGAATACCTGCTGATTACTGACATCTGTGTAGGATCGCTCATTTGTACCTTCAGTACTTTGCAGGGGAAACTATTAGCCTAAACACTATCTGTTCACAAACCAAACCAAAACCAAAACAGTTCTTTTTCATGTGTTTTCTATTCTGCTTTAATATAAGTGAATTCAATTGCTTTACTTATTTTCTGAATTGTACTGTCATCCCTTGGTGATTGCTGCCCCATATCTATATATATATATTAAATTGTATGTGTGACTTGGATATTAAATAAGTAAATACATATTTACCTTTACAAACTAGCCTGATTCCTGGTTCAGTGTAACCTGGGTGGTATTTTGAGAAGGGTGTGATCTGAGTGGTATATCATTCAGAATATTAAACTTATAGACACAAATAAAATAAGTATTTCATTGCGCACTACATGCTAAGCGAGACCTGGGTGTGTGCCTGATTGAAATCCTTAACAGCTTGGCGGCTCGTGCCGTGATTCTGAATTTGAAATACCACCCGTCACAGTCTAACAAAGCATACCAGCCTGCAGGGTATAGACACCTTACTGGGTTGGGGTACTGTGCTACACTGTACAAGTACCTCTCAAAATAAATGCTTCGAAAATCAGGACTGTTTGTAAAAATAAATTAACCCTGAAATAAGTCATAAGGAAATGGATATTTCCAAAATGGCAATCCCAGTAGAGATTAATATTGCTAGGGAACACCCCCTGCACAAACTGTTTGTCAGGGGTGAGTGAGCCGAACAGAATGAACAGGTATGGCTGCAGGAAATAAAATAACAGGTCACTGCCATAGACCTAGATACATGGCAGGACAAGGGCCCATTACAACAAACGCTCAGTGAACTGTACATGGCCCCAAAAGTAAAAGCGGAACAGTGTAAAATTGCCAAAATAGCGGTCCACCTGTACCTCCACATAGGGGTAATACAGGAAAAACATGCAGAAAATATAGTTCTGGCAAAGAAGCAAGTGGAAACACTGCAGACAATCCAAAGTACTCTGGACTCTGCAGAGCAAAGGCTCCAGAAGAGCCAAGAATCAGAGACAGAAGCTAGGCAGTACTAAAGGCTCTCTTACAGCAAGAGAGGGCAGAGCAATATACCCAAGTACAGACACTGCAAAGGGAATGTCAGGAAAGGGTTGACTCTTTACAACAGAGTCAACAAAAGCTGGCACTACAATTATCTTTTAATAGAGTCTGTGCAGAACAGATGGTCGTCTTACAAGACCAGATAGACCAATGAAAAGAAGACAATAATAAATGAATTATTAAAGACATCCACTCTCAAGAGGAATTTGATGAGGAGCGCCTGAATTCTAGTGCATTTAAAAAACAGAGGGATCACCTGGCTGAACAGAGGGGCACTCTAAGTCAGGAGAGGGACCCCTTAGGCCAGGAAGTCAGCCAATTAAAAACTAAGTTAGAGGGAAAAAAGCTGGCACTCCAGGAGCTAAGTGAAGTTCAAACCGAATACTACACTACAGGATATAGTCTTCAGGGCCGACATCCTTGCAGACATCACCACATTTTTTGATAACAACAAACGCAACGACACAACAGATAGGGTTTGCTGGGAGGCATTCAGGGTTTTCATTAGGGGTATGTGCATCTTCAGGGAAGCTGGGGTCCTGAAGGATATTAGGAACTCCTTAAGACGCTCCGAGACCAAGCTCAAGGAACTGGAGCGCAAGTACGCTTCCGCCCCTTCCCCTCCCAAGTTGGCACAGATACGAACAGAACTGGACACATTTGAGGCCCTTGCCCTCAGCGAGATAAGATACTACGACAGACCCATTGCGGCTCAGAAGTATGGTGAAGGAGAAAGGCCAGGTCGAACTCTAGCCTGACTGGTCCGGATCGAGAGGGGCAGAGCCCGGATTGATAGCATTATCGACAAGAAAGGAGCGCGGCAGTGGTCCGACCCACCCATTCTTGAGACCTTTGCAGATTTCTATGCAGCCCACTACGCTCGGCAACGCGAGCACAGCCCACAGGATCTTGATCTCCTCCTTGATCGCATCCCCATGTCCCTTATATCTCAGGCCACCAAAGAACAATTAGTCAGACCCTTCACTTCTGAAGAAATCGCTGCGGCCATCTCGGCCCTCCCTAAAGGGAAAGCTCCCGGTCATGACGGCCTTACTGCCAAATTTTATCAGGAACATGTCGCCCTAATGGCCCCCCGATTGCACAAGGTGTGGAATGAGTCGCTATGCCTCGCTATCCTCCCCCAGTCCCTGTTTGAGGCTGTCATCACCGTGCTCCCCAAACCAGGTAAGCCTCTCGATGAATGCGGATCCTATAAACCTCTGTCCCTTATGAACACCGACACAAAAAGTTTTGCCAAGATCATAGCTAATAGGTTTCTCCCCATCATGAAATACCTGATCCACAAGGACCAAAGTGGTTTTGTCCCGCCCGTTCCACTGCCTTAAACATTCGGCGACTGTTTAATGTCATCTCTAGGATTGACTGCAAGGCCAACGCGGTTGCTGTGACACTTGATGCTCAGAAGGCGTTCGACATGGTTTCATGGCAATACCTATGGGCGGTGCTTGAGAAGATGGGGATCGGCCCACGCATGTTGTCCTACATTAAACTGCTATACACCAACCCCGTGGCTAAGGTCCTGGTTAACTCTCATCTGTCAGCATCCTTCACCCTCCACAGAGGGACACGTCAGGGATGCCCATTCTCCCCCCTACTGTTTGCGATGGCTATCGAGCCCATGGCGGATAGTGTACGGAACAATCATACTCGCAAAGGAATACGCCTACGAGATACCCCCGAAATTATATCACTATACGCGGATGATGTACTTCTGTACATCAGGAACCCCTCGATCCATCTAGACCCAATCATCCGTGAAATAATTAAAATTGGTACATTCTCGGGCTTCACCATAAATTACACCAAATCAGAAATCTTCCCCCTCACAACCCCCCAACCGACATGCAAATACCCGCTCAAGTGGTCCCCCGGGGGCATCAAGTACCTGGGGGTACAGGTATCCCTCTCGAAATCCTCTCTGCTGGCTGATAACTATGTGGCTGCCGCGCAATATGCTGAGGCCAGGATGAAGAGATGGTGTAACCTCCCTCTCTCACTATCAGGGAGACTATCGCTAATCAAAATGGTCATAGTTCCAAAACTCCTATACATATTTGCTAACGTTCCACTCTGGCCCTGGAAACAATATTTTGCGGACCTGCATGCGGGGTGTGTCTGCTTTCTATGGCACTCTGGTGCTGTGCGCAGGAAGTGGCAACATATGACATTACCTTATGAGAAAGGGGGCTTCAATGCACCGGACCTAACCCAATATTGGATAGCCGAACAAGCTCAGCACGCTACACACTGGTACCGATACCAGGACCCTCCCCCGCACGTTAAGCTTGAGATCCTCGCGACTGAAGAGGTGAATGTCATGTCCCTGATCCTCTTCCATTCGTACCACTTAGATGCCTCGGCCGACCCAGTGGCCGCCACTATCAGGGCGTGGAAACAGGGTCTACTAGCCCGCTCTGAAGCTCCTCCGTACTACAAATGGCTACCCTTGTGGTCATTTCTGAGCCTTGCCCCCACGCATGATAAGCTCCTTATGCGTCACTTGTTCCCCGACGGGAAATTCATCACCCCGCAGACATGGAGGCCAGGGCACTCCAGGTCCTCTCTTGAGTTGCTGCAATACTTCAGACTTAGAGCGGCGGTCCAAGACATGTGGCCCTCATACCCAGACGAACCCCCTGAGTCCCCTGAGACCTCATACACCGCTAACTCCGCTGGTGGCAGGGGCATAGTGTCTACCCTGTATAAAATGCTGATGGCACAAGCTGTAGAACCTCCCCATACTATCCAGGGCGCATGGAGCCGGGAGCTGGGATTGGACATCACTGATGGTATGTGGGCAAAAATGTGCATACACACACGCAAGGTCTCCCTCAACACTAGATTCAGATGTGTGCAATACAAGTTACTTAATCGCCTGTACTATACCCCCCCATGCGGTGGGGAGGTTTGCACGTGATCACCCCCACCAATGCCAGAGGTGCAGGTCCAAATATAGGAACTTCACTCCACATAGTACACACTGCTTCCAGAACACATCTAGATTTCTGTGCAGCACCTTGTTCCAGAACTCTTCATCTTGTAGCAGACTCCAGACTTTAATACTGATCCAGTTTGGCTTGCTACCATAAAGGCTTGCCAGCTGAAACATCCTGCTATCTACCGTGTCCAGTGACCAGAAGGGCCCATCCAAATCCAATCTGAGGTGCAGTCCAAAATTGACAAGAACTACCTTGCTGATCCAATCCTGCTGCTGATAGGCCTGACCTGATCCCATGACCAGAACCTTGATGGTCCAATTTTAATCATAAGGATCTGTAAGTATTAATAGGAAGTAGTATATTTACATTGTCTTATCCCAATCTCAACCCATCCCATCTTTAAATTCAGCACCCTTGTATTTTCAAAACCATTCTTGCGCTTATTTTCCTCATTTGTTTTACCATACCATAAGTCATTAGTGATTTTGAGTAACTAAGTAGATCCCAGAAAGGATTCAAGTATCCACCACGTGAAGAGTTACGCTGGCCACATAACTAAGAAGATTCATGTGTGGCATTCTCTTTTTCATAGTCATAAATATAGTTTAATCAAACCAATCTGTCATTTTTAAAACCAAATTTCTGTTTTCATTTTCACACCTATTTTGCAAAAATGCCTCTCACTGAAACCTATATAACTTCTTCAATTTTAAAGATAGAAACAACATTTCAACTCACTGATACCTAAGACCCCTATCTACATCCACAACCAGAAACCGCATCTGACCCGTTTTTATCCAAAATCGCATAATTACATTTTGCCGCGAATTTGCAGTTTTCAAAAGCTTACACGTGTCTTTTTCCCATTAAAGTGTTTCTTAAACTCCCATCCTGATCTAAAGTATATACTGTTGTTTATCTTGTAGCTCATGTGTATTAGGACCTGTTAGCGTTGCTTTCCTCAGAATTATTCTCCATTTAAGCAATTTTGCAACCTTTTGCACTGTTTTACAAAGCCATTTTTCACCTGTCATTTTAAAAGTGTCTATTTCCAAAAACGGTTTTCTCTCTTATTTGGGGAGGGCAGATTGCATTTAAACTCTAGACATTTTATTTCATTCCTGAATACCTGCTGATTACTGACATCTGTGTAGGATCGCTCATTTGTACCTTCAGTACTTTGCAGGGGAAACTATTAGCCTAAACGCTATCTGTTCACAAACCAAACCAAAACCAAAACAGTTCTTTTTCATGTGTTTTCTATTCTGCTTTAATATAAGTGAATTCAATTGCTTTACTTATTTTCTGAATTGTACTGTCATCCCTTGGTGATTGCTGCCCCATATCTATATATATATATTAAATTGTATGTGTGACTTGGATATTAAATAAGTAAATACATATTTACCTTTACAAACTAGCCTGATTCCTGGTTCAGTGTAACCTGGGTGGTATTTTGAGAAGGGTGTGATCTGAGTGGTATATCATTCAGAATATTAAACTTATAGACACAAATAAAATAAGTATTTCATTGCGCACTACATGCTAAGCGAGACCTGGGTGTGTGCCTGATTGAAATCCTTAACAGCTTGGCGGCTCGTGCCGTGATTCTGAATTTGAAATACCACCCGTCACAGTCTAACAAAGCATACCAGCCTGCAGGGTATAGACACCTTGCTGGGTTGGGGTACTGTGCTACACTGTACAAGTACCTCTCAAAATAAATGCTTCGAAAATCAGGACTGTTTGTAAAAATAAATTAACCCTGAAATAAGTCATAAGGAAATGGATATTTCCAAAATGGCAATCCCAGTAGAGATTAATATTGCTAGGGAACACCCCCTGCACAAACTGTTTGTCAGGGGTGAGTGAGCCGAACAGAATGAACAGGTATGGCTGCAGGAAATAAAATAACAGGTCACTGCCATAGACCTAGATACATGGCAGGACAAGGGCCCATTACAACAAACGCTCAGTGAACTGTACATGGCCCCAAAAGTAAAAGCGGAACAGTGTAAAATTGCCAAAATAGCGGTCCACCTGTACCTCCACATAGGGGTAATACAGGAAAAACATGCAGAAAATATAGTTCTGGCAAAGAAGCAAGTGGAAACACTGCAGACAATCCAAAGTACTCTGGACTCTGCAGAGCAAAGGCTCCAGAAGAGCCAAGAATCAGAGACAGAAGCTAGGCAGTACTAAAGGCTCTCTTACAGCAAGAGAGGGCAGAGCAATATACCCAAGTACAGACACTGCAAAGGGAATGTCAGGAAAGGGTTGACTCTTTACAACAGAGTCAACAAAAGCTGGCACTACAATTATCTTTTAATAGAGTCTGTGCAGAACAGATGGTCGTCTTACAAGACCAGATAGACCAATGAAAAGAAGACAATAATAAATGAATTATTAAAGACATCCACTCTCAAGAGGAATTTGATGAGGAGCACCTGAATTCTAGTGCATTTAAAAAACAGAGGGATCACCTGGCTGAACAGAGGGGCACTCTAAGTCAGGAGGGGGACCCCTTAGGCCAGGAAGTCAGCCAATTAAAAACTAAGTTAGAGGGAAAAAAGCTGGCACTCCAGGAGCTAAGTGAAGTTCAAACCGAATACTACACTACAGGATATAGTCTTCAGGGCCGACATCCTTGCAGACATCACCACATTTTTTGATAACAACAAACGCAACGACACAACAGATAGGGTTTGTGGGAGGCATTCAGGGTTTTCATTAGGGGTATGTGCATCTTCAGGGAAGCTGGGGTCCTGAAGGATATTAGGAACTCCTTAAGACGCTCCGAGACCAAGCTCAAGGAACTTGAGCGCAAGTACGCTTCCGCCCCTTCCCCTCCCAAGTTGGCACAGATACGAACAGAACTGGACACATTTGAGGCCCTTGCCCTCAGCGAGATAAGATACTACGACCGACCCATTGCGGCTCAGAAGTATGGTGAAGGAGAAAGGCCAGGTCGAACTCTAGCCTGACTGGTCCGGATCGAGAGGGGCAGAGCCCGGATTGATAGCATTATCGACAAGAAAGGAGCGCGGCAGTGGTCCGACCCACCCATTCTTGAGACCTTTGCAGATTTCTATGCAGCCCACTACGCTCGGCAACGCGAGCACAGCCCACAGGATCTTGATCTCCTCCTTGATCGCATCCCCATGTCCCTTATATCTCAGGCCACCAAAGAACAATTAGTCAGACCCTTCACTTCTGAAGAAATCGCTGCGGCCATCTCGCCCCTCCCTAAAGGGAAAGCTCCCGGTCATGACGGCCTTACTGCCGAATTTTATCAGGAACATGTCGCCCTAATGGCCCCCCGATTGCACAAGGTGTGGAATGAGTCGCTATGCCTCGCTATCCTCCCCCAGTCCCTGTTTGAGGCTGTCATCACCGTGCTCCCCAAACCAGGTAAGCCTCTCGATGAATGCGGATCCTATAAACCTCTGTCCCTTATGAACACCGACACAAAAAGTTTTGCCAAGATCATAGCTAATAGGTTTCTCCCCATCATGAAATACCTGATCCACAAGGACCAAAGTGGTTTTGTCCCGCCCGTTCCACTGCCTTAAACATTCGGTGACTGTTTAATGTCATCTCTAGGATTGACTGCAAGGCCAACGTGGTTGCTGTGACACTTGATGCTCAGAAGGCGTTCGACATGGTTTCATGGCAATACCTATGGGCGGTGCTTGAGAAGATGGGGATCGGCCCACGCATGTTGTCCTACATTAAACTGCTATACACCAACCCCGTGGCCAAGGTCCTGGTTAACTCTCATCTGTCAGCATCCTTCACCCTCCACAGAGGGACACGTCAGGGATGCCCATTCTCCCCCCTACTGTTTGCGATGGCTATCGAGCCCATGGCGGATAGTGTAAGGAACAATCATACTCGCAAAGGAATACGCCTACGAGATACCCCCGAAATTATATCACTATACGCGGATGATGTACTTCTGTACATCAGGAACCCCTCGATCCATCTAGACCCAATCATCCGTGAAATAATTAAAATTGGTACATTCTCGGGCTTCACCATAAATTACACCAAATCAGAAATCTTCCCCCTCACGCTCACAACCCCCCAACCGACATGCAAATACCCGCTCAAGTGGTCCCCCGGGGCATCAAGTACCTGGGGGTACAGGTATCCCTCTCGAAATCCTCTCTGCTGGCTGATAACTATGTGGCTGCCGCGCAATATGCTGAGGCAAGGATGAAGAGATGGTGTAACCTCCCTCTCTCACTATCAGGGAGACTATCGCTAATCAAAATGGTCATAGTTCCAAAACTCCTATACATATTTGCTAACGTTCCACTCTGGCCCGGGAAACAATATTTTGCGGACCTGCATGCGGGGTGTGTCTGCTTTCTATGGCACTCTGGTGCTGTGCGCAGGAAGTGGCAACATATGACATTACCTTATGAGAAAGGGGGCTTCAATGCACCGGACCTAACCTAATATTGGATAGCCGAACAAGCTCAGCACGCTACACACTGGTACCGATACCAGGACCCTCCCCCGCACGTTAAGCTTGAGATCCTCGCGACTGAAGAGGTGAATGTCATGTCCCTGATCCTCTTCCATTCGTACCACTTAGATGCCTCGGCCGACCCAGTGGCCGCCACTATCAGGGCATGGAAACAGGGTCTACTTGCCCGCTCTGAAGCTCCTCCGTACTACAAATGGCTACCCTTGTGGTCATTTCTGAGCCTTGCCCCCACGCATGATAAGCTCCTTATGCGTCACTTGTTCCCCGACGGGAAATTCATCACCCCGCAGACATGGAGGCCAGGGCACTCCAGGTCCTCTCTTGAGTTGCTGCAATACTTCAGACTTAGAGCGGCGGTCCAAGACATGTGGCCCTCATACCCAGACGAACCCCCTGAGTCCCCTGAGACCTCATACACCGCTAACTCCGCTGGTGGCAGGGGCATAGTGTCTACCCTGTATAAAATGCTGATGGCACAAGCTGTAGAACCTCCCCATACTATCCAGGGCGCATGGAGCCGGGAGCTGGGATTGGACATCACTGATGGTATGTGGGCAAAAATGTGCATACACACACGCAAGGTCTCCCTCAACACTAGATTCAGATGTGTGCAATACAAGTTACTTAATCGCCTGTACTATACCCCCCCATGCGGTCGGGAGGTTTGCACGTGATCACCCCCACCAATGCCAGAGGTGCAGGTCCAAATATAGGAACTTCACTCCACATAGTACACACTGCTTCCAGAACACATCTAGATTTCTGTGCAGCACCTTGTTCCAGAACTCTTCATCTTGTAGCGGACTCCAGACTTTAATACTGATCCAGTTTGGCTTGCTACCATAAAGGCTTGCCAGCTGAAACATCCTGCTATCTACCGTGTCCAGTGACCAGAAGGGCCCATCCAAATCCAATCTGAGGTGCAGTCCAAAATTGACAAGAACTACCTTGCTGATCCAATCCTGCTGCTGATAGGCCTGACCTGATCCCATGACCAGAACCTTGATGGTCCAATTTTAATCATAAGGATCTGTAAGTATTAATAGGAAGTAGTATATTTACATTGTCTTATCCCAATCTCAACCCATCCCATCTTTAAATTCAGCACCCTTGTATTTTCAAAACCATTCTTGCGCTGATTTTCCTCATTTGTTTTACCATACCATAAGTCATTAGTGATTTTGAGTAACTAAGTAGATCCCAGAAAGGATTCAAGTATCCACCACGTGAAGGGTTACGCTGGCCACATAACTAAGAAGATTCATGTGTGGCATTCTCTTTTTCATAGTCATAAATATAGTTTAATCAAACCAATCTGTCATTTTTAAAACCAAATTTCTGTTTTCATTTTCACACCTATTTTGCAAAAATGCCTCTCACTGAAACCTATATAACTTCTTCAATTTTAAAGATAGAAACAACATTTCAACTCACTGATACCTAAGACCCCTATCTACATCCACAACCAGAAACCGCATCTGACCCGTTTTTATCCAAAATCGCATAATTACATTTTGCCGCGAATTTGCAGTTTTCAAAAGCTTACACGTGTCTTTTTCCCATTAAAGTGTTTCTTAAACTCCCATCCTGATCTAAAGTATATACTGTTGTTTATCTTGTAGCTCATGTGTATTAGGACCTGTTAGCGTTGCTTTCCTCAGAATTATTCTCCATTTAAGCAATTTTGCAACCTTTTGCACTGTTTTACAAAGCCATTTTTCACCTGTCATTTTAAAAGTGTCTATTTCCAAAAACGGTTTTCTCTCTTATTTGGGGAGGGCAGATTGCATTTAAACTCTAGACATTTTATTTCATTCCTGAACACCTGCTGATTACTGACATCTGTGTAGGATCGCTCATTTGTACCTTCAGTACTTTGCAGGGGAAACTATTAGCCTAAACGCTATCTGTTCACAAACCAAACCAAAACCAAAACAGTTCTTTTTCATGTGTTTTCTATTCTGCTTTAATATAAGTGAATTCAATTGCTTTACTTATTTTCTGAATTGTACTGTCATCTCTTGGTGATTGCTGCCCCATATCTATATATATATATTAAATTGTATGTGTGACTTGGATATTAAATAAGTAAATACATATTTACCTTTACAAACTAGCCTGATTCCTGGTTCAGTGTAACCTGGGTGGTATTTTGAGAAGGGTGTGATCTGAGTGGTATATCATTCAGAATATTAAACTTATAGACACAAATAAAATAAGTATTTCATTGCGCACTACATGCTAAGCGAGACCTGGGTGTGTGCCTGATTGAAATCCTTAACAGCTTGGCGGCTCGTGCCGTGATTCTGAATTTGAAATACCACCCATCACAGTCTAACAAAGCATACCAGCCTGCAGGGTATAGACACCTTGCTGGGTTGGGGTACTGTGCTACACTGTACAAGTACCTCTCAAAATAAATGCTTCGAAAATCAGGACTGTTTGTAAAAATAAATTAACCCTGAAATAAGTCATAAGGAAATGGATATTTCCAAAATGGCAATCCCAGTAGAGATTAATATTGCTAGGGAACACCCCCTGCACAAACTGTTTGTCAGGGGTGAGTGAGCCGAACAGAATGAACAGGTATGGCTGCAGGAAATAAAATAACAGGTCACTGCCATAGACCTAGATACATGGCAGGACAAGGGCCCATTACAACAAACGCTCAGTGAACTGTACATGGCCCCAAAAGTAAAAGCGGAACAGTGTAAAATTGCCAAAATAGCGGTCCACGTGTACCTCCACATATGGGTAATACAGGAAAAACATGCAGAAAATATAGTTCTGGCAAAGAAGCAAGTGGAAACACTGCAGACAATCCAAAGTACTCTGGACTCTGCAGAGCAAAGGCTCCAGAAGAGCCAAGAATCAGAGACAGAAGCTAGGCAGTACTAAAGGCTCTCTTACAGCAAGAGAGGGCAGAGCAATATACCCAAGTACAGACACTGCAAAGGGAATGTCAGGAAAGGGTTGACTCTTTACAACAGAGTCAACAAAAGCTGGCACTACAATTATCTTTTAATAGAGTCTGTGCAGAACAGATGGTCGTCTTACAAGACCAGATAGACCAATGAAAAGAAGACAATAATAAATGAATTATTAAAGACATCCACTCTCAAGAGGAATTTGATGAGGAGCGCCTGAATTCTAGTGCATTTAAAAAACAGAGGGATCACCTGGCTGAACAGAGGGGCACTCTAAGTCAGGAGAGGGACCCCTTAGGCCAGGAAGTCAGCCAATTAAAAACTAAGTTAGAGGGAAGAAAGCTGGCCCTCCAGGAGCTAAGTGAAGTTAAAACCGAATATGAGCAGCTACTAGAGCACACCAGGCAGCTAGAGGAAGCTCTGGAAAAGAACACTCCGACTAATAATGACACAACTCAGGAGGTGTGTCTCCTGCACGAAAAATTGGCCCAGTATTTCTAATCCAGGCAAGAAGCACAGAGATACAATGAGGCTCTCTGTGAAAAGAATGATAGGCTCCACAAACAGATAGCCATGCAAGAGCAAATCATTGAGACCAGTAAGGCCTTAATAGAAAAGCAAAAGAGTCAGATTTTGGCATGTCACCAGGGAATAGGGGCTAAGAGAGAAGAGGTAGGAAGGGACAGAGAAACCCCTGAACATTATATCAGGGACTCTAAACTCTTTCAGTACCATGAACTCTGCTGCCTTCTTGTCCACTGGCTCATATGAACCAAGGGCCTCGGGATGGTAGACTTCAGCAGAATGGGAAACATGGGACTGACAGATCAGTGCCTCCCAGAAATGGATGGGCGGGCGTCTCTGAACAGATTACCAAATGTTAGGGCTAGCCTCTCTGATCAGGAAGACTCCAGTGAGGGGAGAATCAGGGAACTGGACCCCCAAAAAAACTACCTACCAAAGGATCAGTCTGTCAAATTTGGTGGGGAACTCCAGGAACATAGGCCTACAAAGAGTATCTTAAAGACCTCTTCCCAGCTAGGGCAGTGGGGGGATACTCAGCCAATCCTGGGAGCAGGGGAGAGTCAGAAGACACTTCTGAGCACCACAGGCATAAAGAAACTAGGCCCCCACATTATGCCAGCCATTCCCAAGCTCGCAGAATCAGGGAGAGCTTAGAGGATCAGATAGCCACCTCCTGTAGCAGTGCCTCTGAGTCATAACTCCCTATCACATAAATGCCAAGTATTCAGTCTGGGAGCACCTTGAGATATACAAGCAAATGATGGATACTTTCCATCTGAAAGGTAGCCAGAGTTGTATCCAATATGTCAAATGGATATTTTCCCCAGAATACTACAGCTGCTTTGCAGGGCTGGAGGATCAAAATCACTCAAGATGGTCCACCTGCAGGGCGGCCATCTTAAAACATTTTTCTATACATAGGAACCCCCAAGAGGCCCGCAAGGCGGCCTACAATCTGCAATGTGGGGAAGACCAAGGCCCCACAAGAATTTGTCCAAGAACTAAAACGTGCCTTTGCGCAGACAACCAGGAGGGTGGACGCAGACAGTAAGGAGTTCATTAATACCTTCTTTCATGCACTCCCTAAATGCATCATGACCCAGCTGGTGAGGGACTTCCACGAGAAGAGATCAATAGACTGGGCCTTTGAATAGGCGACTCGTTTTTATGAAGTGCAGAAACCGTTAGAGAATAAAAATACACATAAAAACCCCAAACCAGCCAACACCCCTGCTGCTGCTAAGGTGGCGGAGGTGAAGGGTACCCCCATGTTAGATCTGGAGATGGGGGGGGGCAAAAAATATTCCTGTGCAAAATCCTTCTAACCAAAGAACCAGAAGGCCCTCAGGCCAATCCCAAACAGGTAGTCAGGGTGGTAACCCCACCAATGGGACCCCTAGCTACCCTGATTATGTCAGCCCCCATTACAAGGGCAACAGACCCATCCTAGGGTATGTGTGGACTCCCCCTGCCCAAGGGGGGGTCCAACCAGGTAGCAACTATGCCAGGAAACTTCCTCTACTAATTTTCCCTGAGGGCAGTAACCCCCCAAATGGTGGGTTGAGCTTCTTTCCCCGGTATCCGCCAAACTTCAACCCCCAAAACAACCCTCCTTTCTTTCCCCACTTTCCTGAGCCCAGACGGCCCAATCCGGGGGAGAGGAGGCCAAGGGTAGAGGGTTACCAGAACTATACCACCCAAGGATATTATGGGAGATGGGACAGTTACCTTTCCCGTGATCCACCTAGGATGGACCAGAGACCAGCCAGAGCGGGCGTCCCAACTGGAGCGCCAGGTCCAGAATTTGTTACAGGATCTGGGTTGCATGTTGAGGGCTCAGCAGAACTCTCACATGAGCATGCCAGCTCAGAACTCCACAAATCAAGGGTCTGGTACTCCAGAGCAATGACGGGGAGAGAAACCCGACAATTCACTGGTTCCAAAGGAGGAGGCACAGGGGGAAGGGTGGTGTAAAGCCTTAGAGGAAGCTTCCTTCCCAACTTGTGAAAAGCCCCTGGAAACCTAGGAACCGGAACCAAAATCTCCTACCCCTGAATGTATGTAACCTAAGGAACATAGTGCGGGTAGGAGAAAAAAAGGGCCTAAAAAGACCCTTTTTGTGGAGGAGGTTAGAGTCTTCCAATTTGAAGATGAGGGGTCCTCAGAGGACTCTGGGAAAAGGATCTCCTCATTCAGGGATGGGGGAACTCCTCCCACAGAAAAATGGGTCCCGAGAGATCCTAATGAAGACTGGGTAAATTTGGGGACTGAGTTGAACCCCAGAATGATTGCTTGGAAAGCCACCTTGCCCAAACAGATTCTGGTGACTGCCTCCAAAAATGGGGGGGGGTGGCCCAGAATCAGAACCAGGGGAGCCCAGACCTCCCCCAATATCCAACTGCCATATTTTTCTTACAGATCCCCAAGCTCCCACATCAAATCCTGCCCAAACTACCCCAGCATCAGAATCAAGAGTCAAGAAATTAACCCACCAATTGGGCCAAAATGCACATTATCTTTGCCCCCTTGAGGAAAAGGAGGGAAGATTGTATGCCCCGGTCCAAATTCAAGGGCAATGTACATTTATGTGGTTTGGGGTTATTCTGTCCAATAGTCTTTTAAATATTTGATGGTGGATTGGGTGCCCATTCTCAAAAATAGATAGCTATGTCTCGGGTAAATTGCTAAAACCATGAGTTTTTAGAAATGAAATGGCCACCATCTTTTTTTTGTTCTCAATGCAAGAAATAGCTGCAGTAATAGCCGAGGATATAGAGAAAGGAAAAGTAGTTAAAAGTCATTTGCAGGTCAAAATAATTGTGAATGTCATTAGTCTAGAAGTGGCTGGAGGACACTAGGTTAAATTTGGAAGTTAGAGGAGTTTGAGGAACTGAGTTTGCAAAACAAAGCTTTCAGTAGCCTTGGCTATAGCCGCAAATAACTGACATTTTAAATGAAACTGCATCATGGAAACAGCATGTGTCGAGGGGACAATGGGAGAGGGTAGGGGAGGTGAGAACACTTAGAGTTTAGGGAGCTGGCCGTGAGTGGCGGGACACTTGGTGTGGGGTTGGAGGGTTCAGGGAGGGATTTATTTCACACAATCATTTACTCGATAACCGTGGTTACAGGACTACAGATAGCAGGGGGTATGTGTAATTCTGTAACCGCGGCTATAGATTTTGGATTAGTTGTTTTCTATTTTTTTTAAAGATAACTTTACAGATATAGTGACATTAGGGTGCAAAATCACAAAATGTTAGTTACAAGGAATGCTGAATACATTAGTACATACATAGGAACCCCTTAACATTCTATTGTTAATAACTTTTGATTCGAGTAACTGATTTGTCTGAAATTTCAAAAGTGATTAGGGACTCGCAGGCTGCCTAGACTACAAAGTTTCGTAAACATCCATTACAAAATACAAAAGTTATTAAGAAGACAGGGATTGTTGTTTTAAATATTGTAGCCTACTTCCCATTCATTTTCCCATTGACAAACAAGGTCAATTTTTGCCAAAGTGCACAGCCGAAACCACTGGACGGATTTGGACCAGGTGTGAAACAAATTGGGCATGAAGCATTAAATCACGATCCATGCTTGCTTTAGGTTTATTCGGTGCAGCAGTTATTTAAATATTTGACAGAGAAGAGATTGTCCCCTTCACAAAAATAGATAACCATATCTTGTGTAAATTGCCCAAACTGGGTGTTTTTAGAAATGAAAGAGCCGCCATCTTGTTTTTCTCTCAATGCGAGAGATAGCCGCGGGTATAGCCAAGGATAATGGAAAATGAAACATAGGAAAAAAGCCATTAGCCAGTCAAAAACATGCACATTGCATCAGGCTACAGGTGGGGTGGTGGCTACAGGGAACCAAGTTAAATTCGGGAGTTGGAGTGGTTCTACGGACATAGTTTGCAGCACAACGCTTTATGTAGCCTTAGCTACAGCCTACATTTCTTTACAAACTCCGTCACAGAAACAGAGTGTGTTGTGAGGGAAAGGGAGAGGGCAGGGGAGGTGAGGAGGCCATCTGCGGAGTGGGGGAGCTGGCACAAATTAGGGGGGCAGAAAGCATTTTTTCAGTTGTTTTTCTGATTTTCGCAGCTATTGTTACAATATTTTAGGCTATGAAGGACTGTAAATATCCAAGGTTATGTGTAGTTCCATAAACACAGTTAGAGTTTAAACAAAAAAAAAAGATATATCTACAGCTGTAGAGAAGTCAGGTTGAAAAATGACTGGCCATGGCACAATAGCTATCAAGGTTTCCCATCCATGCACTAACCAGGACAGATCCTGCTGAGCTTCAAAGAGAGTAAATGCCAGCCCTTCAGGCCCTGCTGCCTGATAAATGAGACACACTTACAAGACCACTCAGAGAAATAGGCTGGCCCTTTCCTTGCTGTGAAGCTAAGCAGGGTCAGTCCTGGCTACTGCAAGGTTGGGCGAGCAAACGGGCATCCAAATGATTATCTTTTTAAACCATGCTACTGTCAATACTTGAAAGTTTTGCACTCAGAGACCATAGTTTGCCTTTTGCTGTATTGCATTCTGGTATTTGTTGTCTCCAAGTCAATAATAATTAAATTTAAAAAAAATATATGTATTTACTGCTAGAGTGGGTTTCCCATCCGTGCAGTAATTGGCACCAACTCTGCTTAGCTTCAAATCGAGGAAGGGGTCAGCCCCCTAATGCAATTATTCCTAATACATCAGCCACCTTACAAGACCACTTAAGGTCAGCCACCTTATAAGATTAACATGGGCTAAGGGGGCTGGACCCTTTCTCGCTTTGAAACTAAGCACTGTTGGTCCTGGTTACTTCATGGATGGGAGGCAGTCCACAGTCCCGAATGCTGTGTGTTTCCTTGGTTTTAAATATCTCATAACACATAACAAAGTTTTGCACTTGGAGACCATTTTGTTGTCTTTTGCTCCATTGCATTCTGCTATTTGTAGTGTCACAGTCAAGATAGGGAGTATGAGTGACAGTTCACATGACAGTTCTATAAAGATTCATATATTTGAGTGACACTATGGTATGTGTACCTTTCAAGTTATCTTTATAAAGCAGAGCATTATTGAAATCCAGACATGGGGATAAGGAGGGGAAATGAATAAGACGGCAAGTAAGTCATGAGTATTTACCTACGATGTGGCAAGAGAGTTTGCAATCCTGGAAACTGGTGCAGTTATTTTTGTCCAGATTGTGGCTGCTTTCCAGGGCAAAATATAAAAAAAAATGAAGGTGGACAGCATAGCTTTTTTTCAGAGGGTGGACAAGCTTGCTCAAGTATTTGGCTACCAGGATTTTAATCAGGTTGTCATGTTCCCAGCGCAGATGCTTACCCACAAGACCACAAGCACTTGTTTCAAATTGGGATTTTGTTTTCCAGGAAATATTTCATGCCAGATTGCTGGGTTTAAAAGGTGAGCACCTTTTATACTTTGCCAGCATCATTACTGTTTTTAAAAGTCCAATGCTATTTTGTTTTCTGCACTTTATTCTAAGGAGAAGGTCAATTGAATTACATTTGTATATGTCCCTTTAAAAGATATGTTTACTTACTGTGCGTATATTCATGGTTGACAGCTCTTGATTTTCGCTATGGGGGCAAAAGTACCTGGGTATATGTTATTCTTACAGCAGGTCATTTTTTCCCCTTTTCCGTGTTGGCTTAAATGCAGTTAGTTGGGTGCTGTACACTGTATCACAAAAGTCATTAAGAGACTAGCCATAAAACAAGAGGCTTGTGGCATGCTACAAGGTAAATCTGCTACTTTGCACCCAAACTCGGGACTGGGTGGAGCAGTAATGCAGGAGTAACGCCCAAACGGTGATGGGGCCCACAGCCCTTGTGTTGTGGTTTTGATTCTGGAAAGTACACAAGCCATCATATTGTGCAATTGTATCCTTTTGATTGCAGAACTCACTCTGCACACATGCTTAGGTGTGGCTGATGTTAAAGTACGTGTCAGTACATATGTAGATATGTAAAGATGTATTTGTGTGTGTTAGTTATATTAACTACTTCTATCAGATGGCCTTTGTTGCCACTTTTTTACAACTACTCAGATTCAGTGGTAGTTAATTCTTGATGTATGTTTTAAGTTTAACTAACATGCAGCTAAACAATCAGATTTTTGAATTAATGGCATTCATAAGCAGCTGTATGCGTGTTATTGACAGTGAAGGTTTATTTGATTGTATGTGTTGTAAACTTTCATGCACTTTTGTATGACGTGGCTCCAGCTGTCTCCAGTTTTCTGTGAGGTTGTACAATTGATGGTGTTTTGCAAGCTCATCTTAGTCACTTTTTTAGTTTTGTATTTTCTTGTGGCTGCTTTTTTTGGATTGGATTCTTTGAATATATTTCGTATTTGGGTCTTTTTAATTTCTATGCTGGGTAGTTGCAGATCGGATGTGAAGTACTTGGGATGCTCTTTGGCTATTAAAGAATTTGTTGACACTAGTTATGAAGAACTGTTTTTCATGGAAAATATCTGATTGTGTTTGGAGATGTTGTGCAGTTAGCTTCTGTGAAAGGCCAACCCATATTAAAAACATAAGAGTGTGATATTCCTGTCTACGGAATCTCATGTGTCCTGTAGTGTGTCTACCTGTGTGACTGCGTTTTTATGCCATGTTCTCCAAGTTATCTAACCTACCCCGTCTTCTGTTGTTCTCTAGGTTTGGCCCATCTGCTCTACTGCAACCACCCAGTATATTCTCCCCTCTTTATCCTCACCTAATTCATATATTCCTTTTTATTCATTTTAGTGACAGTTGTGATACCTTTCTTGTACCCATTTCATGTGTTTCGTTATATGTATAGGCTATCCACACCCTGTATATCCTGATCTAGTCTATTAATATCTGCACACGTTTTAATTCCTGTATCCCTTGTAGGTGGTGGCGATAGATTTGGAAGCCAGCGTTATTTCTGATCACTGCTGTCAGCTGTGTCAGATATGCCAGCTTGCACTGTATTCTTATCTATGTACTGTATCCTTACCCTCTGTACTGCTGTGTTTTATACTGTCACTATTTACATCCAACTGATAGGTTGGCAGCATGGAAGGAGACACAGATAACTTATTCAATCTAACCGAAATACCTTTATTAACTTAAATATCAGTTAGGTGGGCTTTCCCTACCTAAAAAAAAACAACTAAGGATAGTCTGTTTCAGTAAGTTCAACTTAAAAGTCTGTTTGTGTCTGAGACCTATGCTTGACCTCACAACTACAACAGACCAATGTGTAGGGATGTCAACCATAAACTAAACAGTGTTCCAAAAGTAAAGTTCTGAGCAATCTTCAATCTTCAGCTCAGACCTTATTCTTCAACTCCTCCTCCCCTAGAACAAACAAGTTCATCACAGTGTTCATGTTACCTTCTCTTGGATTTAAGGAAATACAGTTCCACACCTTTTATATGTCAAGTTAAATACAGTTTAATTGCTTCAAGTCTCAGGGTTCCCTTTCCAAAGGTTCACTGTATCAGTTGTCTCAAAAGGAAGTACCTTGAGGCTCTGTCTTTAAGATATGTTCCAACAATTCATCACATCTCAGGGTTCCATTCTCCAAGCTTTAGATGCACCAATAGTAGTTATACTTTCTGCCAAAATAGTAGGTTTCATTTTCAGCTAGTAGGGGTTCTGTGGTGTTGGTGCAGTTTTCAGACCACACGGTCCACCTGTCACAGTTCACACAACCAGGATTCCTTGATTCTCTTTTATCAGTTCAACATTGAACAAACAAATAGTTTCTCAAATGTAGTTTCAAAACAAATAGTTTCTCAGACTTGACTTTAACTTGACACGGCATCCTCTTTGCTCTGGCTTGCCACAGCTCTGTTTGCTCTCACTTCACATGGGAGGTTCCCCTCGGCTTGGGGGTGTCAGCCAACGGCCTGTCTCCGCCTCGGGTCCCACCACGGCTGCCTTCGGTCTCCTTAGGTTTCCTGCTGATCTCTGCCTTAGTTCCCCAGATCTCTCCTTTTCTCCACTTCATGGCTTCTCCTTGTATTCAACTGTGTTCCTTCAGTAGGCTGCAGGTGTATACTATTATTCAATTCTGCATGACTCTGATTAAGAGGACATGCCAGACCTTCATGCATTGCAGGTGTATTCTTCATCCCAGTACCTACGTGGTGAGATTAAGTGGTGTTCATTGCTCTCAGTGGCTACTTCCTCAGCTCAATACTAGAGTGGTGCGAGTGTGTGGGTATTCTTTACTGTCAGCTGTCTCTTCTTCGTCTCAGTACTGTTAGGAGTCCCAAGAAAGGAAAGAAGGGATCTGACCTACAATAACCCATAAAGTTCAGAGAGGGCTAGGTTGGTTGTCATTAGGATAAGGGGGATGCAATGTTCGCCTAAAGGCAGCCCATTCCCAATCCCCAAGTCCCCTCCATCCAGGTGATCCTCCCCCACTTGTTCACCCTCAAGGTCAAGTTCCAAAAGTGATGGCCTTTCCCTGACCACGTGCATAGAGGATCCAAGGGGAGTAGGAGTGAGAATACCTTCAGGTTTCTCACAGAATCCATCATTTCACTCTTTTTGAACCTCAGTCACCTTACTGTAGTTGTAGATCCCATACCCACTGTATTTGCAGCCTGTGTATTCTCACCCACCCTACTGCATCATGTGAACTATACCCATTACATGTATATGCACCTTCTGTACACCCACCCGTTCACCTTATTGATTTATTGAAGTATATATATTTTTAATCCAACTTGGACTTTTTTTCTCCCGATGACCCAATAATTACTATGTGTGAAGAGAACAACAGCACAGTATGCAGAAATGTTCTATCGACTATAGTGCATATGATGCACAACATATGAGGGTAAAAAAAAATGTGTTATAAAGTGTGTTCTCTAACTAATTATGTTGTGTTCTTTTTACAGATAGAAGGATACAACTGTATCTCATTTTGTCTACATCCACCCAACCTACCCCCATTCTCTCCTATTCACCAAGTATACTCCACCCTCTTTATACTCACACACTTACTGTAATGAGACACATTTTAACTACCATTGTATTGCTACTGTTTCTTACCTCATTCATAAACCCTACCCACATTTTCTAAAAAATGGTGTACATTGTTTTATTTTGGCAGCAGCTATATATAACGTGATGCGATTGGTCTAATCTTGAAAGTGCCTCTGACCAGCAAAAGCTGACATGTTTATCCATGGCTACCCACCAACTACCCATGTGTGGATCACTTAACCCCAGCGATAAGTGGCACCCTGCGCAGCTACAGCTAAATAATGGCAAATGACACATTGTGCATTTGTGTACTTGTTCTAGTCACTTGCTACCCAACATTTTCAGCGGTCAGCATCAGAGACACATTGAGTGATATACAGGGATTGGGAGACAGCAGGGGAATAGAGGAGTACATTAGGGGAGTGTCGACCTGGCAGACATATTAGGGACACTTGGTTATAGTTTGGGTGAGTGGAAAAACGTGTTTATTTGCTGGCGTTTTTTTGCACAGCTGCTGCTAGCAACAAGCGTCCATCAAGGGGTGTCTCTAGAACCACATCTTTTTGGTGAACGTGCTTAGGCATGTTAACATATTTCGTTATTTTATTGGGTGTTCTTATTGAACCATACATTTTCTATGCAATAATCATATTGTAATGTGGATGTTACAGTACACAATTTCATTTGTGTTTGTTATGTTATGTGCTTAGGTATTCCCTTTGTCTTATTTAGAACTTTTGAAGGTTGACACAGTTTGTTTTTCAGTTATCAAAACTGTGGCTACCATAGATGGTGGGTAGAAAATGGTGGGTAAAAAATAAAAAAGATTTCTGTATGTTTCATTGTTTGTTGTTGGTTGGTGTTACTTGTTTGTCATAGTTTGCATTGAGAATGTGTCATTCATTTTAGTACTTTGCTTATTATATAGTACTCTTTTTGTGATATTGATTTTGGAAAGTATAAAAGCCAGCCTTTTATGCAGTTGTATCTTTTTGATTGCAGAAGTTGCACCTGACTGCATGCTGACAGTGTGGCTGAAAGTGTCAGTAAATATTTACATATTTAAAGGTTTATTTGGGGTGTTGTGTGTGTTAGTTACATTAACCACTGTTATCAGATGGAATATATTTCCACTATGTTCTACATAATCAAATTAAAAGGGAGTTACTTATGGATGTATGTTTTAATGTCTACTAACATGCTTCTTAAAAAATATATTTTTAAATCAATAGCATTTACATGCATATATTGAATTTTTGTACGCAGGCTTCTGAGGATATATGTTACTTTGCTTGAACGTGTCATAAACAGCAGTTTCTTAGAAGTGCATATATGAACATTTCTTTCTTGTGAACTATCCCTTATTGAATGACAACATTTAAATAAAATAATACAGGTCATGGAATATTCTGCAGATAAATATATTTTAAATGGAATGAGGACAAGTGAAGAAGTCTTTGGAGATGTTGTACAGTTAAGTACGCCCGATGCCCCTTGTCTGCATGTGCGTTTTATGAATACAAATATATAAAATAAAGTACAATGAAAGGCCAACCCATATTGAAAATGTAGGAGTGGTTGGAGGTGTTGACAGAGAAGGTATGGTTTATTGGCGATGTAATGAATTTTTTTTTTTTAGGTTGAAAAAAATAAGCAATAGAAGTGGAAGTCAGTGGTGTAGAGGTGGTTTTGCCGGCAGATACCTGTGTGCAGACTGTGGACCATGGGCTCTCACTTAGTCATGGAAATGAGCCTCCCTATAGGGTTTCTACACATTGGGCCTAATTATGAGTCCAACAGTAGCCGTGCCGGTAAAAACAAGTCTTTTTCTTTCAGCGCTGGCAATGAGGACTTACCGGGGCATTACGTCCCCGGCGGTCGCTACGGCCAGACGCAAGAAAAAGAAAATCCCCATTGCCATTCGACTCAATGGGAATTAGGTCTGCGAGCGGGTGCCTTTCTGCCCACCAGGTCGGGCCTCGTGGGTGGAAAGGCACCTACTCGCAGAACTCGTAGTTTGCCGGTCCGGAAACAACGGTACCAGCAAGCTTACCAGTACCATTGTTTACAGATTGGCATCCTCGTAATGACCCCCATTGTCTCAATGGACATGGACGGCTGTTGAATGAAAGTAGTTCCTAAAATCTGTGATCGTTTATTTGAAGGTCTCCTCCAGATCATTTTCCCACAAAAAACATACTGTACTTTCTCAAATTCCTGATTGATTTGCTGCTTTACATGAACATAATGTCAGCTAGCAGAAACATTCTTCTAAGGACTCTGGTTCTTGTGTGGAGGTAAAGCAGAAGACACCCCACCACTTTTGCATCACTGCTGGTTCCAGACATACTTAAATGTGAAACTTTGTGGGAGAAAAACAAAATCTTAAAACACAACACAAAAAGGACTCTGGTAGTAACCTACAAACTTATTTTTGTTTTTAATCTACCATGTTTTTTCCCAACAAATGAATGCCTCTCATAACATTGTCATCACTGCTGTCAGTTGGGTCACACATGTCACTTCTCATTATATGTTTACCTATGCATTGTACCAATATCCTCTGTATTGCTGTGCACTATACTGGGAATGGGGGATATTCAGGTCTATGAAATCTTGTGTATCCTGATCATGGGTATTGTCTCGCCCCGTGTGACTTTTGTATCCCATTTTCTCAAAGTTATTTAACCTACCACATCCTCTGTATTGCAACCACCCAATATAATGTATCCTGTTTATCCTCACCCAGTTTATATATTCCTGCCCATTCCTTAGCTTCATAACAGATACATTGGGTGTCAGCAGTATACCAAGAGGTGGAATTAAAGCAGCAGTCGCAGAAGTTGAGGGTTGACTGTTTGTTGGAGGCTTCCCGCTGGTGGATGTAGTTTCTGGAGGAGGTGCTGATTGAGGTGTAATGCATGAGGCCCATGCATTTTTATTTTGTAATGCTGATGTTTTCTACAGTAGTCATCATCCATATCTTCCCAGTAGACCCACACCAGTTGGCTTTTTAGGACTGATGTTCCCAGACTTTAAGAGGGAACATTTGAAGGCCCACATCTCAGTGTTTTCTTGCACAACATGCATTGGAAGTCCTCTGTTTCTTTATTTGAACAGTGTTATTTTACCTTGAAATATCGCCAACTGTCTGCAGCGGTCTTCATGCCGGTTGCTTTCTTACAGGTGGGGATGGATTAGGGACCCACACGCCCTCATCATCACTGCTGCTACAATTGTAAAACATGTTGAAATGTCTAAGAGGGTAGGAAAATATAAAACAACAAAAATGATAAGACTAAAAAGACAATGTCACAAAAAAATGTTTAAACTGAAACAAAAAAATGACAAACTGAACAAATCACAAGACAAGGTATGAGGCAATGTCACAAATACATGTTTTAAACTAAAACAAAAAATTGACAAACTGAACAAATCACAAGACAAGGTATTAAGGGGTTTAGGTCAAAAGTGGATAGAAAAGGATTGAGAATTTAGGGATAAATCACGAAAGGTTCTTGCAGCAACTAGGATATCCGTTCACCATCAAGCACTGATAGCTCTGATGAATACAAATTTGTTTTTTTTGTGGGTGTGGTGATTATTCACGGCTACGTAATCTTGCACGCTCGGATTGGTCACTTTCCCCCACAGCGTGGGATAAACATCATCAACAAACAGCAGAGTGTTATTGGTCCATTCTTCGACACGATTACGAGTCATGTATAGTTGCAAAACTGCTGTGCGCATTCCAATTGGCTGCCGCACCAGGCACAAAGATGCATAGCAGCGTCAATGAAACTCTCTGTCCTATTGGTCCATTTTGAATGCGCAGATTTTGTCATATGGCATGGTCATAGCCGTGTTGAAAAACTTCAGTGTGTGATTGCTCAGTTTGTCAACACGGTTACGGGTCATCCGCATTCTGATTGGCTGCTGTATGACGCATGAAGACACGTAGTCATGTCAATGAAATGCTCTGTGTTAGTGGGCCTTTCATTGACATGGTTGTGGCCATGTGAAGACGCGTCACCCCAGTGAGCAATGTGATTGTTCAATTATCTAGGCCCAAAATATCATTGCGCTAGAGCATACCCATGCACATGGACAATGCTGTCCAGTTGTTTTTTTTATGACCGCAGTTATTCCCCACACCTAAAAAACCTGTTTCTTGTTTTCTGTCATTGCTTTTTGTCCGGTGAGTGAACTTGATTGTGAGCCTTCAGGAACTTTTAGAGAACAGTATGTTCATTTATCCATTCCTTTGTTACTTTCTTGTTCCTATACTTTGTCCTTTGTCTTGTGCTTTCTAGTTTGACATTTTTTTTATTTTAGCTTGTTATTTTTTAAAAAGGTTTTTCGATTTTTAAGTGCAGAGTCCTTTTTTTACAGTTTTGATTTGTTCTCCACAGTCTCACATTCAATATGTCTGGGACCAGCAGCGATGATGAGGTGTTGTGGTTGGCTTCTGCTTTACCTCTACACAAGAAGTATTGTGCACAGAAGACTGTTGCTGACATTTGGCAGTATTTTCAGGGTCAAGGAGCAACACAGTAAGAAGGAATTGAGGAAGTGAAGCATATTTTTTGTGGAAAGGTTTTTCAGAAGGGACCTTCAAATAAGCCATTGCAAAGTTTGTGAACCTCGACGTTGATCCAGCACCATATCTTAGTACATTCTTATGAAGTAGACAGAGCCTATAGGAAGGCTCATGTGTGACATTAAGGTGAAGTGCATGGTGCACAATCAGCACACCAGTATCTATCATCTGTGCCCCGGTCTTCCAATTCTATTGATTCTTATTTGTCACCAATCAACACCCAACCTCATCCCGTCTTGCCTGCACCCGATATGCAGGACTGTATGGTAATGTGTAAAAGATGTCACAACTGGATTAAGGCGAGAGATGTCACACTAAATGGTTTTTGGAAGGCCATTTCATAACACCAAGTCAATTGCCAATGCTAGGAATATATATGGTTTTGTTAAGTGTCTATTTTTCTTTTACCCCATTTTTAAGGAAAAAGAATAAAAGAAAAAAAGTTTTCCCCTTTTGCATACCCTCTGTCATTTGTATGAATACTAATGTTTTTCCCTTCCCAGTTCCTACCTCTTTTTTCCCTGTACCCTAAAACGGTCCTTTTCAGGGCCAACTTTTCAGTTATAAAAACAGACAATAGAAACACAGACTGTGTAAATGGATCAATAATCTTTAATTGATCCTTTCAATACAGTGTGCATTAAAAGAATTGACATATGTTTGTGTATTTAATTATAGCTGCGGCTATCCTCAATGGTAGCGGTGGGGAAAACCCCTTCATCTTTGCTGCGATTAAACATGCCTGTATTTCGACCAATCGTATAGTTTCCTGGTAGCCGCCTGTAGAATGACAGTAATGGCAGTAGTCGTGGGTACAACAGATGTCTATGGGCCAATGAGTCAGTCTCATGTAGCCGTGGCTATGAAAAAAAATACATATGTACATATATGTGTGGGCAGTGGTCTTGTAAAGTTTTTTTTAAAGTTATATTGAGTGTAGTCTTTGTAAACAGTTACTGTAACACTTTAATAACTAATCATTAACAATACATACAAGTGTAAATACTTAAAAAAGTTAAATAACTATGCAAACAAAGTTTTTAAAACAGGTTTATTTGGGGGGGAATGTGGTTATTGGATTTATGTTTCATTTACATAGTACACATGATACATCTTCTTCATTAGCCCAATTATATGGATTATTACTGTCAATTATCTTTCTTAGGTTTTATATGATCTTTTTCAATGATTGGATATCATTTTGAACATTAATTAATAGTTCTCTTATTTATTTTAAGGTATCCATGATTGGTATGTAATTCTAGAAGTGTTTGTTTTTTTTACTCTTCTTGATCCCTTCTTCATCTATTTGAAAATATTTGAAATATTTTTAAACAATTGAAGATATTAAATACTATTTGCTGAATGATATTTGTTAGTTGAAAATATTGTTGTTAGTCACATTTTACATAAATATAAAGAATAGACTTACAAAATCCTAAAAGCTGCGTAGTTTCTTCTGCGTGCTTCTCATCAGCATCTTTTTTATTTCTTCCTCTGTAGGTTAATTTTCCTCTGCCCACTCCATGTAGTTTTCCAATCTACTGTTATAGAACGAAAAAAGCACTGCTTGTCACCTCAGATACTAGAATTAAAATGGAAGAAGATTAGGTGGAATTCCTTGGATGCATATTCAGGTGGGTTATTTATTGTTTGTGTGATGAACAGCTACCAATAGGATGTCAAGTGCTTCTGGTGCTATTCAACTGTTAAACCTATCAATGTATTTTTGAGTGATGTTTATATGTGCCAATAAAACTAGATTACATTGCATCATAATATTAAGAGCTTTTCTATATAGTACATTTGTATTGCCTGAGCGTGAGGCATGTTCTTAGAAGATTGTGCAATTAAAGGGCTACATATATTGTTTTCATGGATATTTGAAAAATTGTGCTAATTTCAGAAAAAGAGGAATGTCATTGCTCAGAAGACTGTGGAGGTTTGGAGAATTGTGTGCATGAGAATAACAGTGATGTTGAGGACATAGGGGATGTGTTTTCAAAGCATTGTCGTAGAAAGTGTTACTGGTTCTATTTTGTTACCTTAGATGGAGCATTTGAAATGAGAGACTTATGCCCAAATTGTGGAGACATATTTTTCACAGGGAACACAGTTTTTTTCCTCCTTGGGAAAAGAACATTAATTAGTCATCTAAGGAGAGAGCACAGAGACATTTTGCAAGATTTTATGAATTGTGATAGAGGAGAGGAGTATTTTTCTGACTGAAAATATATTTTTGGTTAACTTATTTGCAAACAAACACACAGGCTCTTTTAAGAGCCACCCAGAAAAATGTTTTTAGTAATATGGAAAAGCAAAATAGTTGTGATGCCTTTTTTCGAGTAGCCACGGCTACTGCTGCATCAAATGAAACAGTGTGCCCTGTCAGAGGGGTTATAGTCACTGGAAGCAACAAGCCAATTAGACGTATATGTTTTGGTGGGTGCTGCCGCAGCTATAACTATTGCAGTAGCTGCTCGTATAGCAAATCCAATTTCTTTGCATTCATCATATTATTTAAAGATTTTACACTACACAATTTTACATGTGTTTCGGATGCCATGCCTTCATGTGTTCCTTTCCGGTGGTTTAATATTTACTACCTGTCAATATTTCTTTTAGAATATGTAAGAAATGTAAAGGTGTATATTCCCATGTCTTAATCCACCCCAATTGAACGTCACTTTTGGTGGGCTGTTGTAGCCGCTAGTAGGAACCCGTTTGTCCTACCCGCAGCTTTAACTGTTTTGATTTCTGTGCAGTGATCATGTTGGTTGGATGTTATACCACAGATTTTAACCTGTCTTTCTGATTGGATGTTCTCACCTGAAGGCATATGTGATTTAAATCTGAAACCTTTGCAATATGTGTTTTCAATACATCGGAGAAATGTACGTGTACCAGCGGTTATGATGGTCTTTTCATTCTAGCCGGGGTTTTAGACGCAGCTATAAAATTTGTTAAAAAAAACATGTTTTGGTTTTTTCAAATATAAATAGTCCTTAGAAGGATTGTTTTGGGGTTGATTGATTGTGGTAGGTTGTAGTACAAATGTGTCTGCCATTTTTCTTGCTTGCTTTCTTAAGTCCTGTTTATGGGCTATTGATGTCTGAAAAGTATGAAAGCCATCATTTTGTAAATATTTGTTATTCTGATTGTGGAAGCTTGACTGTGCAGATGTGAACTGTTTGGCAATTGTGAACATCCATTCATCCTTTAGAGTAGCTGAATGTCAGTGATTGTGTGTTTTTGTATATGTTGTGTATAATATGAACAGTTGTTTATATACAATATATTAAGTATGTTTTGGTTTTTGATTTATTAAAGTTTATAAGTATCATTTTGAAAGTAGGGTTTTCCATATTTTACTTCAGTGTTTTCAGAAACTCTGGCACCACAGAAATAATGCAGCATTACAACAGCGGGCTTTGCGGAAACACTGGCACATAAATGCCAGTGCCACTGGGAAAACCATACTGGAAACACTGGCACTGCAGAGCAGGTGGTAACCAGGCCCAGATGTGCATGAACAGACCACAGGTGCACCCAATAGACCCTGCTGCACACAATGAACACAGGGACTGCTGAAAAGGACCACATGCACCTGCCAACACAACCATGCTGCCACTCGTAGCAGCAGTTAGTGACATGAAGGCACTGCATGCAGGAATGCAGCTCTATTAGCAGGAGGTGTAACAGTGGCAACAGGCCGACAGGCAGAGGGAGAGGAGGGGGATGCAGATGAACAATGGACAGCAAGTAGTTCCCCAGAAGCACGCACCTATAACCTGTACAAGGGTTACACCCTGGTTCCTGATCGAAAGGCAGATCCCTACACTTTACCGCCTGAACAGATAGAACATCCTTGCAATAGTGGGCCTCATCCAGGACAACATCCAGAGCTTCATTGGCATCCAGACCTCCATACCCCCTTGTTGAAGGTGGTGTTAGTGTTACATTTCCTTGCCACAGGCGTATTCCAGCACACAGTCGGGAGCTGCATGGCAGGACTTTCAAAAGAGCTTGTGCAGTTCCTGGATGCCCTCCTGCTGCATCATGTGTCCCAGCACAACACCCTATAAATGATGCAGGCCCAGGTGAATGCCAGCAAGGTCAGCTTCCTAACGTATTGGGGGGATTTTCACTATAACCAGTGCATGGCCAACAGGCAACATGCAAATGGAGGGACACAATCTGCACGCAAGAGTGGGTGACCACGAATGGCATGTACCACACGAGTACACAGAAGGACACACCAGCACAATCTGGGCACATATGGACAGGCACATGTAATGCACCACAGGTACCAAAATGTATCATTCCCATGGCAAAAAGCACAGCATATCCTCACTATGCCCCACCCACCACCACCGACCCATCCTTGGGAGTCTGATTCTCAAAATGCCCTGGCCAGCAGTAACAGTCAAAGGGTGCAGCAAGGTGAATGATGGCATGCAAGCAAACATACATACATATTTGCATGTGTCACACATCCACATCCCAACATGCATGCACTACCCAGTCACCTCAGTGACATGACCCTCTGGGTGTCCCTTTCCAGGCAGGTGATTCTGGCTACCCCTTACTATCATAGCTGATGACCCCCATGAGACATCCACAGAGCCACCAGGAAACAGCATACAACCGTGCTCACATCATTACAAGGGTGACAATTGAGCAGTCCATTGGACTGTTGAAGGCATGTTTCCGGGAACCCAGACAGCCTTGCGTAGGGGGCAAGGGTATTTTTTTATAGATCATTGCCATCACATGGAGCCAGTGCAGGGATTCTGGGGCTGGAGGTAAGCAGTACCAGAACTTGAGGCCCAGGTTGATTTATGCAGCACTATTCTGCATAAGTATGAGGTGGCAAAGGGAGGTAAGAGGTACAATGAGGCAGGGCTGTTGATGTTCCTGTTGTCAAGCCCAGTAGGAACCTAAACTATGGAGACATTGGGCTTCTGGAGGTAGGTGAGGTTGTTGTACTGTGGGTTGGCAGTCTTGATATGGTTTGTGATGTGTGGATGCAAGGTGTGGGATGAGTCAAGGGTGACAACAGTGGCTGTGGCCTCTCAAGTGGGTCTAGGGAGGGGCCCCATGGCAGTTGGCCAGGGAGTGAGTGGTTAACAGGGCGCATCCGTCATGATGAAGGCCTTCTCTGTCTTGCAGAGATTAAGGCAGACATCGTCAGCAGAGCATGTTGCATGATTAGCAGTCAGACACTCATGTTTGAGAGGGAAGTGGGGTGCAATGGCAGTGATTGAGTTGGCAGGGAGGTGTTGGGCAGCCATGGGGATTGAATGGTGCCCTGAGGGACGCCACAGGTGGGGAGTGAAGTGGAGGGGTGGGAAGGGCAATATACATAGAAAAATGTTCCACTCTCGTGTTTGTACAAATCTTTGGAGAAGTGTGAAACACTTACAGAAAGTGGAAATGAAGATCCTATGCTTTCAAAGGATCTGATTTTTCAAAAGTATAAAAAAGTATTCTACTGTTTGAGTTGTCTTCTAGTGAAAGATCTGACATTATTTGAGTATCTTGTCGAAGCACTTTTTATAAGCCTCCAGTGTAACTAGTGTACATTGAGGAGAACATTAAACAGAGTGTAGAAGATGTTTGGGAACAACTTGATCTGTATTTGTTTGTAGAAGAAAAATTTGACACAAGTTAGGCATTTCATATTTGTAGACACTGTGTCGGGTTTTATAATCGAAAAGGTATTCCTCCAAGAATTGTGTTGAATGTCATGGTAGTACCTTATATCACTGTTGTGCTTCAAAAACTGAACATGTTTGAAGTCTTTGCATTGCAAACTGTTGATTCTTTTTAAAGTTATTGTTAGATTGCAAACAAAGATGTCAAACCTGCCTCATAAATCATTAGTGCAAGGTGTGAGAGGCAAAATTGTGTATTTACCTCTCAATTTGCAAGAATATGGGGAACACTCTAGGAGTGAAGTGTGATATTGCAGATTCTTTGTTTTAGTAAATGGTGTTGCACACAAACTATAAGAACATTTAGCAACAGCTTATAGATAGTGTAATGGTGGAAATGCATTAGTATTTCTATTGGAGCATAATGCCTTGTACAAAGGCAGTCTGACGCTACAAGACTTGTCTGTGCTAGATGTTGAGTCAAAAAGCAGTGAAGGTCAGTTCCGAAGGGAATAGTTTGTATGAACATTACACGATTCATCCTTTACAGTCACATGAGTTCACGGGTGAAAGTTTAAAGTACCAAATAAAACCAATGAAAGGTGCACCAATCACCATCTGGAAAAAAATGTTGAAGCTTGTTCTCAGGAGTAGAGGCAGATTGGATGATTGGAAGGTTCCACTTTCTTCTTCAGAATATCTTTATGCACAAATGTATTATGTAGATTCCCGATTCTGCAACAATGTTGTATCTAAGTGATTTTCCAACATTATGTTATGCTGTGGCTCATACATTTCAGACCGGAACCAGATTTCAAAATCTTTCTACATGTGAGATGCTGCAACAGGTGAAAGAGTACACTGAGGTTTTAAAGGGTAAACCTACCAATATTCTTGCCACAATGAAAGGATCCAAAGAATATTGGTATAGAAGGCACTCAGATGTATTATTAGAAATGTGGGCACTCCAACTTGGTATGTGACTAAGTTGCACTGAGAATGGTTGGGATGATCTTGCAGGATTTGTGAAAGTGTATTGCGGTTCTTTCATCCCCAATTTTTAGCCATGTCATACTTTATATGTAACTAGCAGAAATACACATTCTCCAAACGGGTTCTGTAGTCAGACATGATAACACTGATCACGTATGTCGCGTTTCTGATTCATCACTTGATGTGCTTTGCACTCTGAAGTAAACTGCACTGAGAATGGGTGCTTGTGGCTGGCTGACATACCCCGGAACAAACGTTTGTATGTTGGTGCATACTGGGATCTTCTGTGCTCTCTCCTCACCTTTCACCTCACTCTGGTGTGGTGCAGTTTGTTGTGGTGGATTGTGTTAGGGAGAATTCTCATAAATAGCTGATTTCCCTTACCTAATGAGTCCCTCAGCAGCTTTTTAGGATTTCTAGGGTTTATTTTTTTCACCTGGTAAGAGCATGAGCCTTTTTCCCACTCTTACATGTGTTTTGCTGTGTGTGTTTTTACCATTTGTGTGATCTTGGGCTCTGGAGCCTCACCTACTCCATAGGCATCATGTTTATGTGTGAAACACAGCACCTTCAGTGCAGTGACACAGGGTTGTCTTTTAGACGTCCCACTGACTCAATTTTTCTGGGACTGACTACTGTCTCCCAGAAACATGTAAAGTTGCCATTAACTTTATGTAGTCTCTTTAAACCACAGACCCAGTACACCCCATCTTACATGGAGTATCGGAAAGGGTTAATTCTTATCCCTTTTTGTCTGTGTGTCTGGGAGCATTGTTTTGCTCCCTTTAAATCAGGACTTGGCTGGTGGCAGTGGCAACTACCATATTTTTTATGCCGCAGTTATCTTAAATAACCATGATATTGTTTTAGGCTATTATGTTAGCCTAAAAAATAAACCCGATTGACCATATATATTTTATTACAGTTCCGGCTGGGTTTATTTGCCATTTCTTTTTGTAAATGTCTTTCTCGTGTTTTACTCTGCACGCCAAACCAGGTTTGGTTCCTTCTGCACAGAAGCCCTACTTAAGGCGCCTGAAAGTCTGGGTAGGCAGGATGTGAGGGAGGGGTTTTAGGACCCCTGCCATGGGTTTCCATGGTCACCCAAGTCGCACTCCTGTTTGATTGGCTGGGTGACTGTCCTTGCCAGGAAAGCCACCCTGCTGTGTGATTGATAGCCAGGCTGTGTGAATGGGGGAAAACTACATAAAAAGCAGATCTCTGGGACTGGAAAGGCAGAGTCGTCACTGGAACGAAAGAACCAATGAGGAGCTGATGGAAGAGGACCCCTACAATGACTGAACTGGCCGGTGAAGCCCTGCTGCAGGTCCGAATCTTCAGAATCCGACGACAGAGAAAATCCTCCAGGAATCTTCTTCCCTTGAGCTGTGGGACCAACCAGTTTGCCCAATCTTCAAGCCTGGACCCCTCCTCTTGTCGAATTCGCTGTACAGATCTACAGTGGGCCGGATAGCCAGGAAGGTCGACCCTGCTTGGGTTTTAAAGAGCTCACCTTTTATTTGTTGCTTTGCTCTGCTGCTGGTTTCTTCCCTGGGTAGTGCAGGACCCTCCGGTATTCCTACTTCTTGTCAGTCTGACAGTCGCTTCAGGAACCGTGAGCCTGCAGGAACTACCAGGAATGTCCACCTCAGCTGCAGCTACTTCTCCGTTTTAAGGTACTGTGCAAATCCGGTTGTTCGTGTGTGAAATCTTTATCCAACCTGAGGGCTTGTCCTTCTCTTCTCTTTGAACTCACTTTTCTTCCAACCAACCTAGTCCGGAATCCGTGGCACGAACTTTACCGCAAACTACCCTGAACCGTGTGATGTTGAGCAAAATGCTTTTGACCCATTGACTTTGGCCCTAAGCCTTTTGTACCTGATTCTATCACTGTAGTTCCTCTTGCTCAATTGGCCTGAGTACTTACCTGTTGGTGTGGTTCAATTTCTATTAACTTTGTCTTTCCCTCCCTTTTAAATTGCAGGAGTGCCATTTTGCACCCACTTCATTTTGTGAGCTTAACTTGTCTGGAACTAATTGGGAGTTGTGTGGTGTATTAAGAATGTGATTTTTAAACTGCTAAGAATAGTGAAATGTTATACAACTGAAGAGTAACATAAATGTATATTCTTTTACTTGAAAACCTCAAGTCAGTTTTTGTTTGAATCATAGCAATTGCTGTCCTTTGTGTAACTATTTGATACTGCTCACTTACTCTTGAGATAAGTCTGGCTGTTCAGCCACTGCTACCACTTTAACTGTGTAGTATGGGCTTGTACTAAAGGTGTATTTGTACTGTCACTTGTAGTCTTAATTGTGTGTGGTGTTCCCAAAGGGTACTGCATATAATTCTGCCTAACACTGGTGTACAGCGGTGAGGATCAAAGTATAGTTACTACACTTAGGATGCTGGTATTACCATGGATCAACTAACCACAAGGCTAACATCACTAAAAAGCAATATTAATCATGTCTGATATGGAAAGCTACAGTCAGGAGATCCTCCTTAGTTACACTGCAGACTATCTAAGAAATCTATGTAAAGAAAGGAAACTCTCTGCCAAATGCAAAAAGTCTGAATTGATTGAAAAGTTGTTAAAGAGTCCAAGTCTGGGGAGTGGGTCTGAAATGCCTGACTCTCTAGCAAATATGGAAAGTATTGAGGATGATAATATATCTGTTACTGATGAGTTGGAAGAGACAGTTGTGTCTCCTAATGTAGGCCTCTCTGCTCCCTTGCCTGCTCAGCAACCTCAACCCTTGTCCACTGGGACCCCCACAGGTCCTGCACTCAGTCCTGAATTCATTGCTCTAGAGAACATGATGCTTGAATTGGAATTCAAACGTTTAAATGCTCAAACTGAACAAAAGCATCAAGAATTGAAACTCAGAGAAATGGAGTTGAATCATGAACTAGAAATGAAAAGGTTATCTCTTGAAAATGCTTCTCTCCCAGAGTCTTCTAGGTCTTCCAGTCCTAAGAGACTCCGGATGCCTAAATAAATTATGGGTATGTATGAGGTTAAGCTTGATATTTTGGATTGGTTGGCAATGTTTGATTATAACCATGGTATTCAAAGTCTTACAGGGAATCAATTGCTTCCCTGGCTCTTCTCTAGGCTACCCACTGTTGCATCGATGTTGTGATGAAGTTGGGGGAGATGGATAGGATGGATTATGAGTGTGTGAAGCTAGCTTTAATTACTAGATTTGGGGAGACCCCTTCCCAGTACCTTAAGAGGTTTATGACCCTCAGAAAGCATGATGATACCCCTTGGACTACCTGGGTATGTGAATGTTTGAAAAAGTTAGATGGTTGGATTAAGGGTTACAGAGAAAACACTTACGAAGGAATGAGACATCTTGTTATGTTGGAGTCTATTTTTGATGTCTGCTCTCCTGAGCTCAGACAACACTTGGCTGATTTTAAGGAGATAGATCCAAAGAAATTAGCTAAGGCTGCTGAATTGTGGGTTGCCAACAGGGCTACTCACAAGGATCTGGGACTACTCAGAAGAAGGATGAGGGAAAGCAGCCAAAGAAAGACAACAAGGAGAATTTTAATACCTCCAGTCCAAAAGAGGGCCTCAAACAGCAACATAAGGGTAAACCACAGGGAAAACCAAATCAGGCTAGTACACCATCTGGACCCAAACCAAATGGAGTTCCGAAAAAAAACCCATTCGTACAGGCATTTGGGAAATATTATGTTTGCGGGTCAACTGACCATGTGAAAGGGGATCCCAGATGTAAGGGAAAACCTTCAGGGGTCGACACTGTCTCCTTAGCCTTCTCCCCAGAGGACAAAATACCTATGGCAAGTGGAAACTTTCACCTACTGGCTGATGAACCCATGAGAGTCTCAGCTAGTGTTTCTTTAGTGTCCCTGGGCTTGTGGGGAACAACAGAATTTAGATGTCTATAATTCCATCCCAGATAATACTAAAGAGTATTATAAGGATAGTGTTCTTGTGAATTGTCAGGAAACCCCTGCCATCAGAGACACTGGAGCCAGCATAACTGTGCTGGATGAATCATTTTTCAAGGTGGAGGATGTTGCTAAGGCACCCAAATGCCTCACCAAGTTAGCTGGAGGCCTTGTGCAAATGCTTCCCCAGTTACCAGCTCTCATGCAGTGTAATGATGTGACTGTCAAATTACCTGTTAGTGTGCAGAGTGAAGTGCCTGGGCGAGTCCTGTTGGGTAATGACCTGAAAACTCTTCGAGTTGTTTCAAGCACCCCCAGGCCTTCCAGTAAAAGGAAACAGGAGCTCACTAGATCTGCAAGGGAGAGAACCTTGAGAGGCTCTCCAGAGGAGTTGATAGAGGAAGCTATTACTCCCACTTCACAGGAGTTACTCTCTGCTATTTCTAGGAAAACAGAGGCAAAGGGGAAACCCAAGACCTCCAGGAAAAAGACAGAAAGCACCCTTGTGCTACCAACAAGGACATCACCGAGATTGTCCAAGATCACCCTTGTGATCCCTCCACCTGCTGAGACAGAGTGTGAGGTGCAACCTTGTGTAGTTGAGTCAGTATCTGAAGATTAAGATCCGGAAGAAGACACTGGGCCTCTTTATGTGTTTGGCGGTAGCCAGGGAGCTCTTAGCTCCATGGCTGCTGCCAAACTGGGCTCCTTAACCGGGTTCCCAGAATGAGGAATTACCGGGCCATTCCGAGTTCGGAGGGTCCGGTAATTCCTCCCTCTGGAAACCCGGGCCCAGACTGTCCCCATTCACATCTGAGCCCCCATAGAGCTCAATGGGTATGGGAGAGGGAGCTAACAACGGGCTGATTACGAATGGCCAGTTGTTAGCTCCCTCTTCCCCTCGCAGGACCCGGTAACGATGCCTGGTTTTACCAGGCGTCCTTACCGGGTCCCGCGAGGGTACCTCGTAATTTTGCGGTACGGGTTTAACGGGTCCGCCTCCATTAGCGGAGCCCGTTAACCCATTCCAAGAAAGTTATAATGAGGCCCACTGTCTTAATTGGAGATCTTGACCCTGTTGACCATCCGGAGCTGCAGTCTTTACTGGCAGAAGGTAGACCCAACAGGGCAGACTTCAGCAAAGGACAGAGAGAGTGTCCTACTCTTAAAGGTCATCGACAACAGGCTGCTAACCAACTTGATGGGCAAGAGGTTGGGAAGCACAGGTTAAGCTGGGAAGATGGCCTCTTCTACAGTGAACCAACTGAGTCTATGCCTGGGGACTGCAAAATAATTGTAGTGTCCCTTGCCAACAGACTCCAGTTCCAACAGTTTGCCCATGAGATACCTTTGGCTGGTAACTTGAGTTTCAATAAGACCAAGGAAAGCCTCTCTCTCTCTACTTCTACTGGCCTAAAATGGGTTCAGAAGTTGAGAAATTATGTTGGAGCTGTCACACTTGCCAAACCTCTGGCAAGAGTGGAACCAAGAATGTGGCACCCTTGGTGCCTCTCCCAGTGGTGGGAGTTCCTTTTGAGAGGGTAGGCATTGACATTGTCGGTCCACTTGACCCTCCTACATCTTCAGGGAACAGGTTTATCCTGGTTGTAGTAGACCATGCTACAAGATACCCAGAAGCCATACCTATGAGAACTGTTACGGCTCCTGCTGTGGCTAATGCTCTACTTGGTATTTTTACCAGAGTGGGGTTTACTAAGGAAGTGATATCCGACAGGGGATCCAATTTTATGTCCCAATACATGCAAGCCATGTGGAAGAACTGTGGTGTCACTTACAAGTTCTCTACAGCCTACCATCCACTGACAAATGGACTGGTAGAGAGGTTTAATCACACTTCTTCTGCCATGCCTTCTCTTTGAATATAGAGAAGTCCCTCAGGAGGGAGATGGTTACAGTCCCTTTGAACTTCTCTATGGCCATCAAGTCAGAGGTCTGTTGGCCCTGATCAAGGAGGGGTTGGAGAGTGCTCCTTCTCCCAAGCCAGTCAGAGTGACTGACTATGTGATAGGTCTCTGGAGGAGAATGTCACACATGATGGCAGAAGCGAGTGATAACTTAAAAGCAGGTCAGGCTCTGGTCAAACATTGGCATGACCAGAAGACCAGCATGGTTGAGTTTACTCAAGACCAGCTTGTATTAGTTATGGTGACAACAAGGCAGAGGGCCTTGCAGGACAAATGGACTGGACTCTTTAAGGTTGTGGGCAAACTTGGAGAGGTGAACTATTTGGTGGATTTAGGCAGACCTAAGGAGGCTCCCAGAGTCTTTCACACCAACCGTTTAAAGGCTTATGTCTTGAGACCAGAAGTAGGAGCTTTGCTTCTAGCTTCAGCTCAAGAGGAAGAGGAGAGTGAACATCTACCTGACCTCCTCAGAGGCCAACCTTTAGATGAAAAAATAGAAGGAGTTAATCTCTCTTCTCAACTGACTTCTGAACAACAGGAGGAGTGCAAAGTTCTGTTGAATCAGTTTGCCTTCCTGTTTTCACTATCGCCAGGCTTGACTCCTTGGGGCCATCATGATATTCTCACTTGTGACTGTTTACCTATAAAAAGCAGAGGTTACAGAATGTCAGAACATGTGAGATCCCACATCAAAGGAGAGGTCAACAAGATGCTTGATCTCAGGGTTATAGAGCCATCTACAAGTCCATGGTCTAGTCCAGTTGTTCTAGTACCAAAGGCGGGATCCAAGGAGTTGAGATTATGTGTGGACTATGGTGCTCTAAATGTAGTCACTAAGACTGATGCCCATCCTTTGCCAAAGACAGATGAACTGGTGGATAGACTTGGTTCAGCCAAGTACCTTAGTACATTTGATCTAACCTCAGGCTATTTGCAAATAGCACTGACAGACCATGCCAAGGAGAAAACTGCATTCTCCACCCCAGCAGGCTTCTACCAGTTTAAGGTTATGCCTTTTGGACTAAAGAATTCACCTGCTACATTTCAAAATATTGTTAATCAAGTTCTGAATGGATTGGAGGATTTCTGCATAGCATACTTGGATGACATTGCAGTGTTCAGCCCTACATGGAAAGAACATATTAATCACCTGGGATATGTTGAGCAGGCCCATCTGACCATAAAGGCAAGCAAATGTCAAATTGGTCAGAGTAAAGTGGTCTACCTTGGTCATGAGATAGGAGGAGTTGAGATAAGGCCATTGCCCAGCAAAGTACAAGCTGTGCAAACCTGGGCCACCCCTACTACCCTAACCCAAGTGAGAGCTTTCCTAGGGACTATAGGAATTTCATAGAGAACTATGGGTCCATAGCTTCTCCCTCGAATGTGATCCCCCCTCCAAAATTCCCTAAAAAGCTTAGATGGAATGAGGAGTGCACTCAAGCATTTGAAAACCAGAAGAAAGCCCTTTGAAAAGCTACAGTCCTTAGAGCTCCTGATTACCACCAACCCTTCATTGTGCAGACAGATGCCTCCAATATAGGTATAGGTACAGTCCTTAGTCAAATGGATGAGAACGGTAGGGAACACCCCATTTGCTTAATCAGTAGGAAACTGAAGGAACCAGAAACAAGGTGGGCAACCCTAGAGCATGAATGTTTTGCCATTGTGTGGCCTCTGAAGAGGCTTAGACCATACTTGTGTGGATCTAGCTTTGTGATTCAGACAGACCACCAACCCTTCTTAATGCAAATGAAAGGGGAGAACCCAAAACTTCTAAAATGGTCAATCTGCCTGCAAGGGTTTGATTGCAACATTGAGCACCGAGCAGGATGTCACCACTAAAATGCTGATGGTTCTCTAGGATGTTTTTAACCGACTCGAGGTAGATATTCATCCAGGAGCGTGGATTACATCCTCCTGTCCCTTAGTCTGCGGGGCGGGTGGGGAGTGTTAGGGAGAATTCTCATAAATAGCTGATTTCCCTTACCTAATGAGTCCCTCAGCAGCTTTGCTGGATTTATAGGGTTTATTTTTTTCACCTGGTAAGAGTGTGAGCCCTTTTCCCACTCTTACATGTGTTTAGCTGTGTGTGTTTTTACCATTTGTGTGATCTTGGGCTCTGGAGCATCACCTACTCCATGGGAATCATTTGTATGTGTGTTACACAGCACCTTCAGTGTAGTGACACAGGCTTGTCTTTAAGACATCCCCTGACTTCATTTTTCTGGGACAGACTACTGTCTGTCAGAAACATGTAAAGTTACCATTAACTTTATGTAGTCTCTTTAAACCACAGACCCATTACACAATATCTTACATGGAGTATTGGAAAGGGTTAATTCTTATTCCTTTATGTCTGTGTCTCTTGGAGCATTGTTTCGCTCCCTTTACATCAAGACTTGGCTGGTGGCAGTGGTAACTACCCTATTTTTTATACCACGGTTATCTTAAATAAACATGGGATTGTTTTAGGCTATTATATTAGCCTCAAACATAAACCCGCTTGACCATATATATGTTATTACGGTTCCAGCTGGGTTTATTCACCATTACTTTTCATAAATGTCTTTCTCATGTTTTACTCTGCGCACCAAACCAGGTTTGGTTCCTTTGTTCGCCGTCTTTCGTGGGCTTCTGTAGACGTTCATAACTGTTTTCATCTGAAACTAGTAAACAGTAGGATATAGATGCAAATAAAGAAAAGTGCAGTTTTTCTAAAAGAAATGAGGTCTAACTACTAATATGAATTTTATGGGAGGATTTAGATATATTGGGCCTCATTACGACCCTGGCGCTAAGGGATTACTGGTACCGTTAAGGGTACCGGTACCGGTAATCCCTTAGCGCCTGATTACGAGGTCTCTTTGCGGGTTCCCACCTTAACGGCTGGTTTTACCAGCCGTTAAGGAATGGACCCGCAAAGGGACCTTGGTGCTAATTATGGTACCGCAATTTGCGGTACCGTAATTACCGCCTTCCCCATTCCCATTCTACCCTATGGGGCAAAAATGGGAATGGGGAAGGGCCATGGTGAAATGGGGAAGTACCGCCCTGCCAACCTTGGATTGGGGTGGTACTTCCCCATTTCACCATGGCGGACTCGTTACAATACCGGCAGCAACCATGGTGCTAATAGTGCCATGGTTTAGCGCCGGTGTTGTAATGAGGGCCATTGTGTCTTACTTCATATGTGTTTAGGTGGCCAAAATAAGGACACATACAAAGTTTTCCATAAGTATTTTAATTCAATTAAAAAGGAAACACCCTACTTTGCACATTAGTTGGTACATTCTCTAAAATACTTAATGATTTAATAGAACATAAGGGATTCCACACTGCACACAACCTTCTGTCCAAATCGAAGTAATAAATAACACTACACATTTTTTTAGAAAATGCAAATCGTTGTGTAGATTATGAAATGTAATCATAATCTTCTCATGTGTGAAGGTGGCCAAAACAAGGACACATATAGATTTTGACAAGAAGTATTGAAATAACATTTGTAAGATTTGTTAGTCTAGCTTGTAGTAAGTGTTGATGTATTTACACACAGGGATATTTTTATTCTTTAGCTATTATTTGAAATAATGGTATGACTGAAGTTTTAAAAGATTTGCACTCAAAATAATTCTACAATGTTGGAAGGCCTTAATACTTTTATTTCTAAAACTGAAATATAGTTAGGTATATCTCTCATTTTCCTAGTTAAGGTTGCATAAACTAGTCTGCAAATGTCACATTATTTACATGAAATAATTTTTGTACAGAAATGAAACATAGATTTTCTGTATATAATAATGTATTCTTTTGAAATTATTGCGATTTTTTCAAAAGGTAATGTACTGAAATTCCTTTGCAGGTACACAAACTATTGATCTAGTGGGCAATTCTATTTAGAATGAGCTGATGCAAAATCAGTTTCGTAGTTACCTAAGTACTTAGTGTAGTTGTTGTATCCATGCAGTGATCCTTCACTCTAAAGTAGCTTCCACACACTCCTTCCCTTGCCAAGTCCTATTCTTTTAATCTTTCTTTTAATATAATGTGCATGCATTGGAATGGTGAGACCCTCAGTAAGTATATCATTTACAGATGCTTGTAGAAAGTAAAATAAAATATAATGGGCCTCATTACGACCCTGGCGGAAATCGCGGTGCAAAATGCACCATTGAGCACGGCGGAAAGCTGCCGATAGCGCCATGGGGGTTGGCGGATTTTCCGCCCCATTCCGACCTTGGCGGGGCGGTAAATCCCCATCCCCCATTTTACCCTTCCCCATTCCCATTTTTGCCCCATAGGGTATAATGGGAGTGGGGAAGGCGTTAATTACGCCACCGTAAAATACGGTGGCGTAATTAACAACAAGGTCCCGTAGCGCCATGGATTTCTCCGCCCGGAAAAACCAGGCGGAAAACGCTCCATGGCGCTACGGGAACTCGTAGTAGGGCGGACGGGTCCGCCGCGAATAACGCTGGCGTAAACCCACTCCGCCAGGGTCGTAATGAGGCCCAATGTGTTTGTAAATAGTTTTTTTTACATTTTAGTGAGTAGAAGTTGTTTATCCACTCCAATGAGCAGTTTCTTTGCATCTATATAATGATGAACGTATACAACCTTGATTGGTTCAGTACTAGGAATACAGTTAGTATTCACAAAGAACTATTATGCAAAAAACGGTTGCAACTCTTCTTTTTATTTTTATTTTAGAATGAATCTCATTGTCTTTTAAAAATGTTGAACTGACTGAACAGAGAAGATGAGACATCCTTTAAGAAATTTGGAAAGGTACTGTTTATATGATTTCTTTGTTTCTGTATTACATTGTTTGTGTGGTACTGTACTTGTGTACTGGTAGTGATCATGACCAAAGGCTGTGGCTACTGGCCATGGTTGAAGGCAATGGCTAGTGTCCTGGCAAAAATTGATCGAATAACAAAACCCTTCAAATTCAAGGAAACAACCTTAGTTGCAGGGACCTTAAGGTAAGCACTACATTGTAAATAAAAACTTGAAATTCAATGGAAAAACCTTAGTTGTAGGGAAGTTTAGGTGAGAACTTAACGCAACACAACTTCTGAAATTCAGCTAAAGCTACGTTAACTTTGTGCCCCCTGTTGCGCAGCCTATGACAACAGTGATGATATCACTAATGACATCACTGGTGACAACATTAATGACATTGTACATAACAGATTACATCAATAATGTCATTATACATAACATCATTAATAAGCAGCCCATAAAAACTGTTATTATCTTAATAACAATTTAGGCTGGGAACTTGGCCATGACGGAGGCTGTGGTCACTGGCCATCACCAAACACCATAGCTAGTGGTCAGTTAGTGTTGTAAAATACACAGTGTGCATGGTTAAAAGCCATGCCTAGTGGCCCATCACTGTTTTAAAATATACAGTTTGGCAAGGTTGAAAGCTGTAGTCACTGGCCATGGCCAAGAGCCATAGCTTGTGCCCATTAATATGTTAGAATATAAAGTCGGCACGGTTAAAGGCTCTGACCACTGGCTAGCATTGTGCTGAAGGCCATAGCTAGTGGCTGGTTAGTGTTGTATAATACACTGTGGGTGCAACCGAAGGCCATACCTTATGGCATGTTAGAATTTAAAATATAGAGTGGGCATGGTCAAAAGTTGTTAAAACTGCTCACTGTCAAAGGACATGGCTAGAGGCACATTTATATGTTAGAATATATAGTCGGGGCAGCCAAAACCTATGGCCGCTGGCTAATATTGTGCTAAAGCCTTTGACTAGGGGGGCTTCTTAGTGTATATAACATACAGTGGACATGGCTAAAGGCTGTAGCCACTGATAACGGACAAAGTCCATGGTTTGTGGCTTTTAGCGTTTTAAAATATACAGTGCACATGGTTGAAGGTTGTGGCCAGTGTCCATGACTGGCGGCCATGATAAGTGGCCATTAATGTATTCAAATATAATGGGCCATGCACACTGACCATGGCTAAAAGCCATGCTTAATGCCGGTTACCATTGTTATGTAATTAGTGATGTCATCAGTGATGTTATATGTGATGTCTTCATTGTGGTCATACACTGCACACTAGGGCGTGCAAAGATAAGGTGGATTTAGCGGAATTTCAGGGGTTTTGTTGTTGTCTTCTCAACTTAACGTATGCCCCTGCAACTAAAATGTTTTACTTGAGTTTCATCTTTTTTTAAATGTATTGCTCACCTTAACGTCCCTGCAACTAATGTGTTTTCGGTGAATATATATTATAGGGCGCAAATTGCCACCCTATAATTGAGGTGAGTGACTTGATGCAGAGGAAATGCAATTATTTTATTGCTAATAACCATTGACTTGCAAGACAGATTTAGCTGATATTTTTCAAACAAGAGGTTTGTCACAGGCCCCCTACACCAGACTGGAATGTTTGGGAAAGATTAATTAAGAAATAAAAAAAGTTATTGAGACAACAAAAAAATGCTGTTTTCAGTCTACTCGCATCATTTTCCGATAGACAAAAAGTCAAAATTCTGTCAAGCAGAAGCACAAAAACTGCTGAACAGAATTCAACCAAATAAGAAACAACTTGGCCTCAAAGCCTTCATTCAATTTCCTGGACAGGTTTGGAATACATTCGTTCAGGAGTTTTTAAAATATTTGACAGGGAAGGGGTGCCAGGCTGAGAGGCTTTCAGAAATGAAAACGCAACATTTTCCCCCCAAAATCCTATTGCTGATAATATTAGTGATGTTCCCAGTGATGTCATCAGTGATGTCATTATTGTGGTCATACGCAGTGCAACAGGGGGAACCGAGTTAAGGTGTACTTTCACGAAATGTGATTGCTGAGTTTCAGGGTTTTATTACATTAAATTTGATCACCTTAACTCTCTCTTAACCAAGTTCTTATTTTTAATTTTGACAATACCCTTGTTAAGAGAGAGGGAGGGTGATCAGATTTAACAAAACATAACCCTTCAAATTCAGCAGAGACATTTGAAGCAAGACCCCCTTAACTTTGGGCCGCGTGTTGCGCAGCATATGATCACAATGATAGCATCACATAATTCAAAGGGTTTTGCTGCACTACAGGTTCTTTGGGGCCCACTAACCATGGCATTTGGCCTTAGCCACTGTACATGTTGTACCAATATGTTTCTTTGAGGCCCACTAGCCATCAGACGTGTGCACTGTGCATGTTGCACCAATAGGGTTCTTTGGGGCCCATTAGCCATATCCTTCAGCCAGTCCCACTGTACATGTTGCACCAATACATTTCTTTGGGGCCCACTAGCTATGGCCTTCCGCCATGTCCAATGTAGATGTTGCACCAACAAGTTTCTTTTGGGCCCACTAGCCCTGGCTTTTGGCCATGGCTACTGTGCATGTTGCACCAATACGTTTCTTTTGGGCACAATACGTTTCTTTCGGGCCCACTAGGCATGGCCGTAGGCCAATGCCACTTTACTCGTGGCACCAATGCGTTTCTTTGGGGCCCATCAGCATTACTGTGGCCAAGAGCAGTGGCAGAAGTACACATTACCCCCTGCATAATACATTTTTCACTCTCTTCCAATTCCCATGGGATTCCTCCAATATAGGCAATGAACTACAAATACAGCGGCAATGAGCCCATGCCAGCAGTATTCCTCTTGCGTTCCACAATAGTCAGAAAACGTTTGAAAATCAAAAACTCTTTCCAGTCCTCACACACTCACGAAGTGCCCCCCTCATCTTTCCAAAGGTCACCCCTCTCTGCTTAACTACTTTTCCCCTTATTGGCTGGCTCCAATTACCCCTTTCACTCTTTTGCTCATGTGACCCGTTTCATTTTCCCAGTGCATCTTCTGTTGTAGCTGCGGGAATCTTGCGAGACTCTGCTGCTATTTTCCTGAGAATCTGAAAACATTCAACTGTAACCGGCACCCCAGACCACCCCCAACTCTCTATTTTCACATGCTATCGTCTTTCCCACCTGCAGCGTAATGCAGTTGCATCCTTTTTTTCTCCGCCAAATAGCATTTTTGATCACTTTTTGATTTTGCATTATTCCGGTATTAATCCATTAATAGCTTAAATTGAGCAAAACAAAAATGGTGTCTTTTCATTTCTAAAACGCCTCTATGCTGCAAAGCATCACGGGAGGTATTGCTATATTTTTGGGAGCAGGGGTCACTCCCTTCCCCGTCAAATACAGCTCCTGTAAGGATTAACCCCAAACTTGTCCCAGAAATTAAGTCACTGCTTAATGCCCCGGTTGTTTCTTATTTAGTCCAAATAGGCCCAGCAGATTTTTTCACTTTAGCTTTATCACATTTGGACTTTTATTTCTGTGGGAAAATGTGTAGTCCCAAAACAGCAGTTTTTTTGATTCCTTAATAACTTTCATTTTGGAACAAATCTTTCACACAATTTCCAATCTGGGGTGACCTGTGACAAACGTATTGTTTGGAAAATATCATCCAAATCCCTCATGCATGACAAACGTTATTAGCAATATAGACTTTTCTGATTCCCCATGACGCAGTCGATCACCTAGGGTGGAGACCGCCGTCGTATAATATATTTATAGAACCTTGATGGGACATTCCTTTGTTTTGGACTATTTAACGCTGATGTTTAGGTTGCTACTGTTTCACATTCACACCGCTCTTAAGAGTATAGTCTTCCCTCAAGCCAGGTTACCTCAAAAGACGACGCAGCTTTATCGCTTTAATGTGCCTGTTTTAACTTTATGTTTGGGTTTACTCTTGTTTTGTACAAATGAGAAGGCTTAATAGGCCCTTTAGCCTCTACTCATCCTTGTAATCCTGCAGGGAAGAAGTAATGTGTTTGCTCAGAGACACTAGGCAACTATGTGGGATTTGGTTCAAAGTTCATTCATTGCCCATTTTTTCGAAGTATATTTTTTCAAATATGTTTTGCCCAAAAAAATCATTGAAAATTATGGATGGGGTAAGGGTATATAAGGGGTAGGTGGGGTGGGATATAGGGAATACATAATAGGGGAGAGGGAGTTTGGGGGGGAACCCCCACAAAAATAAATGCAATGCAATTTTTTAGCAAGATATTTTCAGCACAAAAAGCTGCAAAAAAACTGGGGGTGAATGAACATAGAACAGTGGGAATTTTATCATCACACCAAAGTTGACCCAAACAACGTCATACTTAAGTAAGTTAAGCTCTTTTAATGTAGAAAAAAGGAGAAAGGACAAAAAACAGGATTACCAAGCATTAATTTCAGTAAAACTGGAGGCACATCGATGCCTGGCTATATTTCCTTTTATTCCTTGTGGCGATCTGGGAAAGGAACAGGAAAAGGGAGGAACGAAGGGAGGCATGAACTTTCAACGACAGCTTCCCAGCTCTAAGTGAAATTGAAGATGATGCAACAGTCTCCAGATCAGGCCATTACTTTGTGTAGTGTTCTCCCTTGGCACCATGCACCAAGCCACGCTCTGACTTTTGGGCCTAGGTACCTGCTCATCCTGCCACCCTCCCGCACTGCCTCCGGGCCACCCCTTGCACTGGGGTCTGTATATGTACCCATACAGCCCTCCCTTTTTCTTCCTGCACTTATCATACCTACCCTGTCTGCTGCCTTAAACCTAGCACTTGCAAATTGCTGGCTGCATTACCACTGTTTGTTGCCTTTATTATTTATTTATTGTTATTTATCTGTTTCTCCTCTGCTTCGCACTTTCCACCTCTCCCCCCTTCCATGCACTTTTCCCCTCTCCCCTTTCCCATGCACTTGCGCGTTCTCAATGTCACTGGGCCTAGTAAGATCGTTGTTTTGTTCTCCCCTGTTCCCCTCCCTTGCCTTGTCGTGCTCTGAAACACTTGTGTACAAGCACGGTAGAAATAAAATATCAATCAATCAATCAATCTTCGACTCCACACTCTCCTTCTCTCTTCACATCTTTGACGTCTCTAAGAAGTCACACTACGAGCTGCACCTACTCAGAGGTATTTTTCCTTTCCTCTCCTTACCCCAGAAGCTCATTGTCTCCAGAGCTCTGGTTCTCTCTTGGCTGGACTATTGCAATAGTCTCTTTCTAAATCTGTCTGCTTCTACTGTTTGCCCTCTGCAACTCATCCGGAAAAGAACTGTGAGACTTGTCCTTGGCCTCAAGCGCAGGTATCGTATCTCTCCAGGACTGAAATATGTGCACTGGCTCCCAGTGGCTGCAAGGATTACGTTCAAAACCCTCTGCATTGTACACAAGGCCTTCTGGGGCCTGGGTCCTCAATACCTTCAACTTTCTCTTCCGAAATATCTTCCTTCTCATGCTCTTCGCTCATCTGCCTCCAACTTCCTCAAGGTCAGTCGCTTCTACACGAAAAAAGTTGGTGGTAGATCTCTTTCTTCAGATGGGGCCTCCATCTGGAACAGCCTCCTTGTCTCCCTGAAACTTGAGGAGAATTATCCCTGGTTCCGGAAGCACCTCAAAACCTTTCTCTTTGCTTCTGCTTTTTCTCCTCACTGACCTCCTGGCTGAAACTGAAACTGCACTGTTTACCTGGCAACCCTCTGATCTGGGGCCCATGTCCATCCCCCACCAGTCACATACACCTGCACTGCCTTCATGGCAACACCCGCTCTTGGGGACTGTTTCTGTACCCCTACAGTCCCACTACCTGCACTTGACACCTGATGTCTGCACTTACCTATGCACTTGCCACCTGCTGGCTGTACTTTTACTTATTGTTTATTATTCTATTATCCCATGTACTGCACTGTCCCCTCCCCCTTCCCATGCACTTGCACGACCTGAATGACACCTGGCCTAGTAGGATTGTTGTCTGTCTCCCCGCTGTTCCCCCTGCCTTGCCTCGTTGCGCCTTGAAACACTTGTGTATAGGCGTGTTATAGATGCCATACCATATCATATCATATCATATCACATCATAACTGCATCTTGTACTCATGTTGGCCCTGAATCATGCTGTTCTCATCTTCATCTTGTATCCTGGCTAGCAACATTATGTGTTACTACTGACTTCTGCAATTGTATTTGCTCTCCCCTCTCGCTTCTCCACTCTTTTTGACTGCTTACTCTGTTTTCTCCTCTTCTCCCCTTCTCCCTTTTCCTATCTTCTCCCCTCCTCCCCTTACTTTCTTCCATGCACTTACTCTATCAGAATTGTCCCTGGACCTAGTATGATGCAACCTTGTCTGTCTCACCCCCTCCCCTTACTTGTTCTCCCCCCCAGCACTATCTGAAATGTCATCAGGCCTAGTACGATAGTCACATGTTTTGTTCCTCCATTCCCTTTCTGCACCCCTCTCCCTCACCTTTTGTTTTTCTCTGGCTCTACCAGAAATGTTGTCTGGCCTAGTACGGTAGTCACCTGTCTGTTTCCATTTCCTTCCCACTTTCCTCCTCCCTTCCTTATCTATGTCTTCGCTCTTGCACTATCTCAAATGTCGTCAGGCTGAGTATGATAGTTAATTTCACATCCTTATTGTCCATGGCCTATAAGAATGTCATTGTATTTTCCCTTGTTCCCTCCCTTGCCTTGCAGCACTTTGAAACACATTGTGTATAGGCGCTATATAAATGAACTATCATATCATATATCAAGTTATTGGAAGGCCAGACAGCGGTGCATTTTCATAATGAATTCTTGCAATCATCATGTTCTGAAATATCAAACCTAGGTTGCATGCATGATATAGTCCCCTCCCTCAATTCTCTCTGGAATTGATGTAGATCCTATGTGCTTCCTGCAGCCCCCACTGCCTCCTCCACACTGAGCAGTTTCCATTGAAGGTAAGCAGTAACCTGGGTGCAAAACTTGCTGGACACTGGCCCCTTACCTTTGATTCTCATTTAAAAAAAAAAAAATGTCTGATACCTACATCAACTTTCATCATGTGTGCAAAACGCTTGTTTTTTGTGCATATCATCAAAACAAAAAGTGGAAACAAAAACGTTTATTTTAAAATCTTTAATTTCGGCATGCCACATGCTTTTAGTGGCTATTTGGAATCTTCTTGTGCACTGCCCTGTTTACCATAGGCCCTTTCCAAGTTCGCTGAACCAGATTGGTGCAGTGAAGCCATCCTCTTCACAGAGCCTGCTCCCGTCCAATAGGCTGCCTCCAGCCTATTTGATCCAATCTGCCATACAGGAAGGCAGGAGACAGCCACAACTACGAAGGCCCTCATCCAAGGCCCGGTCTGTGCCTGTCCGGGTCTGACTGGGCTTGTAGCCTCTCCTTTTGTCACCACAGGCAATCTCATGTTTTATGCCTGGTACTTGTTCTCTTTGTCCTTGGACTGTGGCACCCCTCCCACCATCATGTGAGTGCTGACTGTTGTTCACTTGCCTGCTTCATCTCACTGTGACTCTAACCCTCTGCCCTCTTGGCCTATCTCTATTGCCATATGTCCCCTGTACTTCATGGCCTACCCTCTAGACTGACATTTGCATATCCTGAGCTCCCACCACACTGTCATCACGTCTGTACTACCTTGGTATAATACCTGTGTCTCAATGCAATTGGTGTGTCTTCATCCTGCATTGCCTGTTTTTGTTGATAAGGAAATCAATTCTAATTTAGGTGTGCTTTCATCCTGCATTGGTTGGGTTTGTTGTTTAGAACATTGAATGTAGATGTGCTTTCAGCCTGCATTGACTGTGCTGCTGTTTTAAAAAGATCGAATTTAGGTGTGCTTTCATCGTGCATTGATTGTGTTTGTTGATAGAAAATTTAATTCATGTGTGTTTTTATCACGCATTGATTGTGTTTGTTGTTTAGAAAATCGAATTTAGGTGTGCTTTCATCCTGCTTTGACTGTGTTGCTGTTTAAAAAAAAATAATAATAATTTGGCGTGCTTTCATCCTGCCTTGACTGTGTTGCTGTATTCCAAAATCAAATTTAGGTGTGCTTTCATCCTACATTGATTGTGTTTTTTGTTTAGAAAATTGAATTTAGGTGTGCTTTCAGCCTGCATTGACTATGTTTCTGTTTTTAACAAAAACAAATTTAAGTGTGTTTTCATCCTGCAATTACTTTGTTGCTGATTTAAACATCAATTTTAGATGTGCTTTCATCCGCTGTTTAAAAAAGAAAAAAAAAATCTAATTTAGATGTGTTTTTATCCTGCATATACTGTGTTGCTGTTTTAAAAACATCTAATTTATGTGTGCTTTCATCCTTCATTGTGTTTGTTGTTTAGAAAATCGAATTTGGGTGAGCTAGGTAGATATCCATTCTACTTCCTTGCTCTTTTACTGTCTGTGCTTCTTGCTTTCTTCTACGCCCTGCCACTTTTTAGCACCCACGGCTTTCTCCCATTCCTATTGTGTCCTTTGTGAGTCTGCAACCCCCTGGCAACTCCCTCCCATGTGCCCCAGTTGCTCAGCCTGGTGAAGTGCACCACACGTTGTCCCCCTTCACAATTGTGCTTTCTATCTCTCCTATTTTCTCTAACTGCTTCTCTATCTCCTGTACCTCACCGATCACCAACTCTGGCAGGAAGAAACTTAGGAAGGACACACTCGGCTCCAGCCCAGGCCTTCCTATTACTGACACCTATGTCTGTGCATCCACTACAGATACTCTCACAGACATCCTCTTTGTCGTTCCCTTCCCCGACCTACGGTCGCTCTGCTCTGTCCCTACTCTTCCTCACACATCAATGGTGGCACCCTCTGGGAGGTCCTTCTTGCATTCTCCTCAACCTCTACGGTCATCATAAATGTCTATCGAAATGGTACCGTGTTAGTACAAGGGCCTCAACCCAACCTCCTTTTTGATAGGCTCCTCCTTCGCCTTATTAGCTTTCCAACTTCCTCCTCACTGACTCTTTCATTCAACTACTATCCCAGCTCTCTTGCTTGCACTCCTCTGTTTTCTCTTGCCTCTATCTCTCAGGCACTTGAGCCACTTACGGGTGGTGGGGGGAGACCTCTGTCCCTTGCACCCCCCGTGGGCCCACCTGCAAGTCTTTCATAAATGGCAATCTACTACACGTGGCCAGACTTCACACTTGCTCTACAGTCAAGCACTCTTCTGACATCTGCCACCTCTTGGAACAACTGAATCTTAATGTTCTTGCTCTCACTGAGACCCCGTTACAAGGACAGCCCTATCATGAGTGTTGACACTCTTCTCCTGCAGGACCGATAGATTCTCTTGGAACCCAGGCACAACAGACCAGGAGGTTGAGTTGCCCTAATCTTTCCAGTGTGGATCCTGTTTCCACCATCCCCACTCAGGACTATTCCTCTTTCGAATGCCTGGTCTGCAGGCTCTCTCTCTCCTGCCTGCCTCTCTTACTCTGCCCACCTTCTATTAGCCACCGGGCCAGTCCAACCTCTTCCTCTTGCAATTAAATGACATGGCATCCTCTCTCCTTTCCTCCTCCTCTAAACTCTTCCTGTTGGAGATTTTAAACTCTGCCTTGCCTCTCCTGACTCTTCAGATGCTTTCCGCAACCTATGCAACTCACTCTCTCTCTCTATTCTACGTTCTGGTTTGACACACACTGCCGGCCACACCCTGGATGCTTTTATCTCCAACCCACTCTCATGTACTAATCACTCTCTTCTCTCCTCTCACTTGAGCTTGTTAGGCAGAATTATATGCAGTACCCTTTGGGAACACCACACACAATTAAGACTACAAGTCACAGTAGACATTCACCTTTGGTACAAGCCTGTACTACACAGTAAAGTAGTAGCAATGGCTGAGCAGCCAGACTTATCTCAAGAGTAAGTGAGCAGTATCAATAGTTACACAAAGGACAGCAATTACTATGATTCAAACAAACACTGACTCAAGCTTTCTGAGTATATATACCTTTATTTACACATCAGTTGTAAAACGTTTCACTAAAGTAAAGTTAAGCTCAAAAACGAAGTGTGAGCAAAATGGCACTCCAATAATTTAAAAGGGAGGGAAAGACAAAGTTAGACAAAAATTGAGCATCACCAACAGTTAAGTAAGCAGGGCAATCTAAAAAGAGGAACTACAGAGATGGAATCAAATCAAAAAGGCTTAGGGCCAAAGTCAATAGAACAAAAGTCTTTTGCTCAAGATCAGACAGTTCAGGGTAGTTTGTGGTTAAGTCTTTGCCAAGAGTTCCGGACGAGGTTGGTCGGCAGAAAAGTTAGTTTAAAGAGTGCAGAAGGACAAGCCTTCGGATTGGGGAAAAGTTTCGTACACACCTTCACCGCGGCTGGACAAAACGAACAACCGGATTCGAACAGTACCTTAAAATGGAGAAGCAGCTGTAGGTGAGGCAGACGTTCCTGGCAGGTCCTGCAGGCTCATGGTTCCTGAAGCGACTGTCAGACTGATACGAAGTAGGAAGACTGGAGGGTCCTGCACTGCCCAGGGAAGAAACCAGCAGAAGAGCAAAGCAACAAAGAAAAAGGTGTGCTCCTTAAAACTCAAGCAGGGTCTGACCTTCCCAGCTATCCAGTTCACTGTAGCTCTGCACAGCAAATTAGACCAGAGGAGTGAGGCCTGGCTTGGAGTTTGGGTAAACTGGTTGGTCCCACCAGCTCAAGGGGAGAAGATTCCTACACAGTCTTCCCTGTCATTGGAATAGGAAGATTTGGACAAGCAGAAGGGCTTCACTGAGTGGTTCAGTCATTGTAGGGGTCCTCTTCGGTCAGCTGCTCGTCGGTTCTTTTGTTCCAGTGCCGACTCTTCCTTTCCAGCCCCAGAGACCTGCTTTTTATGCAGTTTTCCCTCATTCACACAGCCTGGCTGTCAATCACACAGCAGGGTGGCTGTCCCGCGGGGACTGTCACCACAACCAATCAGATCAGAGTGCGACATGGGTCTCCAAGGAGACCCTGTGCAGGGAGTCCCAAACCCCTCCCTCACATCCTGTCCCCCACTGACATACAGGCGCCTAAGGAGGGCTTCTATGTAGAAGCCCGTGAAAAGACTTTGAACAAAGGAACCAAACCTGGTTTGGCACGCAGAGAAAAACACGAGAAAGACATTTTCAAAAAGAAATGGTGAATAAACACAGCCGGAACCGTATAAAACCGTATATGGTCTAGCGGGTTTAAGTTTGAGGCTACCAAGATAGCCTAAAACAATACCAAGATTATTTAAGATAACCGCGGTAGAAAAAATAGGGCAGTTACCACTGCTACCAGGCAAGTCTTAATGAAAAGTGAGTGAAACAATGCTCCAAGAGAAACAGACAAAAAGGAATAAGTATAAACCCTTTCCAGTACTCTATGTAAGATAGTTTGTATTGGGTCTGTGGATTTTTAAAGAGACTAATAAAGTCAAAGGCAACTTTACATGTTCTGGGAGAGAGTAGTTAGTCCCAGAAAATGGAGTCTTAGTTGGGAAGTCTAAAAGACAGCCCCATGTCACTGCACAGAAGGTGCTGTGTAACACACATAAAAAGAGGATGCCTGTGGAGTAGGTGAGGCTCCATAGTCTATGAACACAAGAACATGTTAGACACACAGCAAAACACATGTAAGAGTGAGAAAAAAAGGCTCACACTCATGCCAGGTGAGAGAAATAAATCCTAGAAATCCAGCAAAGCTGCAGAGGGACTCAATAGGTAAGGGAAATTAGCCATTCTGGAGAATTCTCTCTAACAAAGCTCTCCTCTGCTTTAGCACTGGCATACCCTGCACTGCCTCTGACCTTCAAGGTCATCTGGCCCATGAAAAAAGTGTCAGTGGCTGCCTTTGCCTCCACCTACTCTCCTCATCATCTTCTTGCGGCTGACTCCCACCCTGATACAGCCCTCTCTAGCCTTCACATTTCCATCTCCAATACCCCTGGCATCATTGCCCCTGTCATGAGGGTCTGACTGAAGCCTGCCAAAAAGAGCAACTCTTAGTACGGCTCTGACCTGGCTGATCATAAACACAAGTGCAGAGCAGTTGAACGGAAATGGGTTTGTTCAGGTGTATCCTCCGACAAGCTGGCCTGCATCCGATCCAAAAAAAGAGTCCAAAAAAAGAGTCCATATTCAAGCCTGCATCTCTGCAGCATCCAACAACACAGTGTAACTTTTCAAAGTCTGTAAGGAACTGGCCAATCCTACTGCAGCCTCTTCCTCTACCGGACCAGCCCATCACCCTTTGCTCGGCCCTGGCTGCACACTGAACCACCAATACACAGGACATCCTGTCTTCTCTCTCCTCTGTGTCCACTCTTGCACTGCACCATCATCTCCTGGGCCCCTCTCAGCCACTCACCCCACTCCCCTTCTTCTCTCCTCCCTCTCCTCTGTCACACCTGAGGACGTTTCTAGACAAGTCTGGTCTATGAAAGCTTCTTCCAAACAGGTGGACCTCTGCCCCTCCAAAACCATCAAGGATAACATTGACTCATTAGCTCCAGCCTTGGCAGACCTCTGCAGCCTCTCCTTTGCCACTGGAGTCTTCCCCACTTCTCTCAAGCATTCTCTTGTGTACCCTCTGCTCAAAAAACCCTCTGTCAATCCTACTATTCCGGCTAACTATCGCTGGATCTCCATCACTCCTTTCCTGAGCAGACTCCTGGAGAAGTTGACTATCTTTCAGTTTAGCTCCACACTGAATCTGTTGGTTGTCTTCATTGGAGGTATGCTTTTTTTTCATTTCATTTCACTTTTAGTTTCATTTCTTGGAGTCACACCAGTTGCAAAGTAGGATTCACCTAGCATGAAGAGAATTTAAATAATCATGTATAGATTACAGCTAGTTCTTTGCATTTGATCAAAGAGATAGTCTGTAATGATTTACTCATTTACTTTCTCAATCTTCCTACCTCCACTCTCCGACATCTTCAACTTATCCAGAACAAAACCGTGAGACTTATCCTTGGCCTCAAGCCCAGGGACCGCATCTCTCTGGCACTGAAATCCATCCACTGGGTCCCTGTGGCTGCAAGGATTAAGTTCAAGTCCCTCTGCATAGTCCACAAGGCTTTCTGGGGCCAGGAGACCTTCTACCTACAACGTTCTCTTCCTAAATACTCTGCCCCAGAGCACTCCGCACAGCCTCTTCCAAGTCTCTGTGGATGAGCCCTTTATCTAGACAGAGATTTGGGGGCAGATCCTTATCCTCTGCGGGTGCCTCCCTCTTGAACAGCCTACCTGCCGCTCTCCATATTGATCCAGACCTTCCTATGTTCAGGAAACTCCCCAAGACATTCCTCTTCTCGTTCTCTGTCTCTCTCCCTCTCCCCTGCTAACCTCATTCTCTTCTCTCCTGCTTCCCTCCCTGGTCCTCTTCCCCAATCTGCTCAGCCAATTGACTGGTCACCTGGTGCACCTCCAGAGCCTCACAAGTCACAGGCTCCCCCACGTGTCCTGCACTTGCCTCCGGGCCTCCGCACTTTGTCTTGCATTATTGCACTCAGAATACGTTCCAAGAGAGTGGCACCCACTTCTTTACTTGACCCAGGCCACTGCTGGACTGGGCACACTTGTCCCCCTCCCTCGCACTGCTGCCTGTGCACTGGCACAACCTTAAATGTACTAGGGTTAGGATGTTTTTTTCTGTCCTGTCCTCCTCTATCTCCCCACTAGCTGGTTATGCTTGCATGCATAGGAGTATTGATGACCAACCTTTTTTGTCTTGTATGTTCCTCTCCTGCTACTCCCTATGTCCCCCACTCTTTGTCATGCACTTATACTAGTAGAAATACCCCATAATAGTATGCTAGTTACTCCTGTTAGATCATTTGGAATCTTCAAGGCCTAAGAATCAATGATATGCCCGTGTTCCTTCCAGCCTTGAAGCGCTTTGAAGCACTTCACTTGTGTTTAAGTGCTTTACAAATAAGCAATTACAATTACAAATTACAATAAGTGCTTTATCCATCAAAGCTAATTTTAAGGTCACATCACTGTATCTTTAAAAACATTGCCTTGTATTAGTGTGATCAAAGAGCATTCTTTAAGTGTCAAGGTGAACTGCCAATGTACTATGTATAGCTCATATTAAAGAATATGCCTGTATTTCACAATACAATACAGTTTGAGTACATTTGTCAAAAACAATCCACAGAAAACATCACAACAGGTTTACCACTGCACACATGATAGGATGTACTACTGTATCCTACCCAATTGCACTGACGGAAGCAAACATAGTTGACCTGAATATACGTATCCCAGATTAACACAGATGCTTCCAAGCCCTCCCTATGCCAATGTGCACAACAGAAAGCATTAGTGCATCTGGCAAGGCCGATTCCTAATTCATAAACGATCACTATTTTGCAATGTTCCCAAAATAAACACATTCCTAAAGATACTTTCCCGGATTTCATTTTTCATTTACGAGGAACAGCAGAGGAATGAACTGTTGCTGTGCCACTTGAATGCCTGTTTCTAAAATAGGGAAACCAATTGTTTTCCTCCTTTTTTTGCTTCCTTGTACCGTGACAGGTTCTTTAAGGGCCCGTCATTGATGATACGCTCACAGCGTCAATGTGGGTTTTGGGAGCCAATCATAAATTAGTGTCAGGAGCATGCGTCTGACATTAATATATGCATGTAATCTTCAAGAGCATTAGTTGTGTTTGGGCACAGTGACGCAGAATTGTGCAGGTCACGATTGTGATTGTTAATAAGGTGACTTGCACATTTCTTAAAATCATGCAAGTAAAACAAAAGAAATGCACATCCTCTGCACTTTTGTGGAACATCATGTGACAAGTAATTAACATGGGTAAGCTGACCACTGGAGTAAGAACATTTCAGCTGGAGAAGTACTTAATATATTGACAGGGTAATTCATAGAAATGTGCACAAAAATGGCGCACGCGGCTGGCGCACAGTGTCCCCTTGCGATACACTGCGCCAGTCGCGTGCGAAAAAATCCTTTTCATTGCACAGCGTATTCATGGATTTTAGCCTCCGAAACCAGCCGTGGCGCAGAGTGGCGCAGCGGCCCTGCAGCAGCGCCAGTTACGCCCCCAAGAAGGCCCTCGCGCAAGGAAAAGTCTTCAAAATCCCCAAATCATCGCAAAGGGCTGCGCTAACCCTGGACCAGTTCACAGGGCTGGCAAACAGCAAACGCCAAGCGGGGAACGTGTATTTCAGTGGTTCGCGGGAAGTCCCACACGCGATTGTCCTGGGTACGTGTACACCAGGGGTGCGTGGGAAGTAACACATGCGATTCCATCAGGGCACGTGTATTCCAGGGGTGCGCGGGAAGTATCACATGCAAAAACAGCAGGGTACGTGTATTCCAGGGGTGCGCGGGAAGTATCACACGCAAAAACAGCAGGGTACGTGTATTCCAGGGGTGCGCGGGAAGTATCACACGCTAAGCAGCAGGGTACGTGTATTTCAGGGGTGCGCAGGAAGTATCACACGCAAAAGCAGCAGGGTATGTGTATTTCAGGGGTGCGCGGAAGTATCACACACGATTCCATCAGGGTACGTGTATTCCAGGGGTGCGCGGGAAGTATCACACGCAAAAGCAGCAGGGTACGTGTATTTCAGGGGTGCGCAGGAAGTATCACACGCAATTCCATCAGGGTACGTGCATTCCAGGGGTGCGCGGGGAGCACCACACGTGAATTGCACATGTGGGTCCTCCCAGGTGTTCCCTCTACACCCTCCACGGACCTTGCAGGTGGCCCACACCACAGGTGCCTACCCTGCACATGTCCCGCAGGCACCTCATCCACCATGGCCATGCCCCCAGCCAACCCACATGTCACCTTGCACTACTGCCCACCAATGCATGTCCCCCTGCACCCCCAGCCACCAGGGGCAGCCTCCACCAGGCCCCCACTCATGTCCCCCTGCACCCCCACCCCCCAGCATCCAGGGGCACCCTCCATCAGGCCCCCACTCATGTCTACCATCACCCCCACCCCCCAGCAGTGCAGGTGCAGCCTCCACCAGGCCCCCACTCATGTCTACCACCACCCCCACCCCCCAGCCATGAGGGCCACCCTCCACCAGGCCCCCACTCATGTGACCCACCACCCCCACCCCCCAGCAGTGCAGGGGCAGCCTCCACCAGGCCCCCACTCATGTCTCCCATCACCCCCACCACCCAGCAGTTCAGGGGCACCCTCCAACAGGCCCCCACTCATGTCTACCACCACCTCCACCCCCCAGCCACCAGGGGCACCCACCACCAGGCCCCCACTCATGTCTGCCATCACCCCCACCCCCCAGCAGTGCAGGGGCACCCTCCACCAGGCCCCCACTCATGTCTACCACCACCCCCACCCCCCAGCCACCAGGGGCACCCTCCACCAGGCCCCCACTCATGTCTACCATCACCCCCACCCCCCAGAAGTGCAGGGGCACCCTCCACCAGGCCCCCACACATGTCTATTACCACCCCCACCCCCCAGCATCCAGGGGAACCCTCCACCAGGCCCCCACTCATGTCTACCACCACCCCCACCCCCCGGCATCCAGGGGCAGCCTCCACCATGCCCCCACTCATGTCTCCAATCACCCCCACCCCCCAGAAGTGCAGGGGCACCCTCCACCAGGCCCCCACTCATGTCTCCCACCACCCCCACCCCCAAGCAGTGCAGGGGCAGCCTCCACCAGGCCCCCACTCATGTCCAACTCATGTCTACCACCACCCCCACCCCCCAGCCACCAGGGGCAGACTCCACCAGGCCCCCACTCATGTCCCCCTGCACCTCCAGCCCCCAGCATCCATGGGCACCCTCCACTAGGCCCCCACTCATGTCTCCCACCACCCCCACCCCCCAGCAGTGCAGGGGCAGCCTCCACCAGGCCCCCACTCATGTCCCCCTGCACCCCCACCCCCAGCCGTGCAGGGGCAGCCTCCACCAGGCCCCCACTCATGTCCAACTCATATCTCCCTGCACCCCCACCCCCCAGCCACCAGGGGCACCCTCCACCAGGCCCCCACTCATGTCTACCACCACCCCCACCCCCCAGCAGTGCAGGGGCAGCCTCCACCAGGCCCCCACTCATGTCCCCCTGCACCCCCACCCCCCAGCATCCAGGGGAAGCCTACACCAGGCCCCCATTCATGTCCCCCTGAACCCCCACCCCCCAGCATCCAGGGGCACCATCCAACAGGCCCCCACTCATGTCTCCCACCACCCCCAACCCCCAGCAGTGCAGGGGCAGCCTCCACCAGGCCCCCACTCTTGTCTCCCATCACCACCACCCCCCAGCATCCAGGGGCAGCCTCCACCAGGCCCCCACTCATGTCTCCCATCATCCCCACCCCCAGCAGTGCAGGGGCAGCCTCAACCAGGCCACCACTCATGTCCAACTCATGTCTACCACCACCCCCACGCCCCAGCCACCAGAGGCACCCTCCACCAGGCCCCACACATGTCTACTACCACCCCCACCCCCCAGCATCCAGGGGAACCCTTCACCAGGCCCTCACTCATGTCTACCACCACCCCCACCCCCCAGCATCCAGGGGCAGCCTCCACCAGGCCCCGCCTCATGTCTCCCATCACCCCCACCCCCCAGCAGTGCAGGGGCACCCTCCACCAGGCCCCCACTCATGTCTCCCACCACCCCCACCCCCCAGCAGTGAAGGGGCAGCCTCCACCAGGCCCCCACTCATGTCCAACTCATGTCTACCACCACCCCCACGCCCCAGCCAACAGGGGCAGCCTCCACCAGGCCCCCACTCATGTCCCCCTGAACCCCCACCCCCCAGCATCCAGGGGCTACCTCCACCAGGCCCCCACTCATGTCTCCCACCACCCCCACCCCCCAGCAGTGCAGGGGCAGCCTCCACCAGGCCCCGACTCATGTCCCCCTGCACACCCACCCCCCAGCTGTGCAGGGGCAGCCTCCACCAGGCCCCCACTCATGTCCAACTCATGTCTCCCTGCACCCCCACCCCCCAGCCACCAGGGGCACCCTCCACCAGGCCCCCACTCATGTCTACCACCACCCCCACCCCCCAGCAGTGCAGGGGCAGCCTCCACCAGGCCCCCACTCATGTCCCCCTGCACCCCCACCCCCAGCATCCAGGGGCACCCTCCACCAGGCCCCCACTCATGTCTCCCACCACCCCCACCCCCCAGCAGTGCAGGGGCAGCCTCCACCAGGCCCCACTCATGTCTCCCATCACCCCCACCCCCCAGCATCCAGGGGCAGCCTCCACCAGGCCCCCACTCATGTGTCCCATCACCCCACCCCCCAGCGGTGCAGGGGCAGCCTCCACCAGGCCCCCACTCATGTCCAACTCATGTCTACCACCACCCCCACCCCCCAGCCACCAGGGGCAGCCTCCACCAGGCCCCCACTCATGTCCCCCTGCACTCCCACCCCCCAGCATCCATGGGCACCCTCCACCAGGCCCCCACTCATGTCTCCCACCCCCCCACCCCGTAGCAGTGCAGGGGCAGCCTCCACCAGGCCCCCACTCATGTCCCCCTGCACCCCCACCCCCCAGCAGTGCAGGGGCAGCCTCAACCAGGCCCCCACTCATGTCCCCCAGCCAACATGTCACCACAATGTAGATCCCACACAGTCTTTTCATGAGGAGACTGCACGTCATCTCGAATGGCTCGTTGACCGCGTCTGCCTACTGAGACAGGTCACCTAGGCCGGATTCCTCCGTTTGATGGGGCTTGCTATGACCCCCTCCTCAACTGAACTCCCTATGCGCCAGTCGTCCTCCGTGCCATCTTCCCACCCATCAGTCACCTGGGTGCCCTGTGGAGCTGCCTCTGACGTTGCGGCCAGGCTGGTGGAGGAGGCATCCCTGCCACAGTCGCGAGTCGGACGTCCAGCAGAGGTGGCCACATCAATGACTACACCCCAGCCAGCGGAGGATGTGCAGGCAGCAGGAGGCAGTGCACGGGCAGAGAAGCAGCAGCAGCAGCAGCAACGTGGTGGGAGCCATGATGGCTCGGGGCCTTCCACATCGGAGGGGCAGGCATCGGCCGGAGGGCACGAGGACCCAGGACGGATAGTGTCTTCCATGTGGCAGCGGTTGGGCCACGCCATAGATGCAGAGCGGCAGCGGGCGGAAGAGGCACGGCTCATGATGGTCAGGGTGGAGAACTCCATGCGGAGGGCCCTGAGGCGGGCCGAGTGCCTCGAGGCAATCCGCAGGGAGTTTGGGGTGAACATGTGGACGGCCCTGCGGACCCTCGGGGCCATGGAGGAGGACCGCCTCCAGGACATTGAGCAGGAGTTCGATGATGCCCTGGCCCGGAACATCCCGAAGTGAGCCGTCGGACTAGCCCGCTGCCCTTGTAAATAGTTCTATAGTTAGTGTTAGGTTTCCTTTGGTTTAGCATTTTTTTTGGACCTTTTGGACAATGGGCCACATTTTTGTATATAGTTATTTTTTTTAGGTAGTGTTATTAGATAGGTTTCATTTCTTCGGTTGGGATCATGGACCCTGGATTGTTTATCTGTACATAGTTGACTGTTGGATTTTCAATTTTTATTATGATTTCCCCATGGAGCAATGGTTTTCGATTTTAATTTTCCATTGGATGTACTTTTGTGGACTGTGACTTTGGACACCTTTCCTTTGCATTATGATTTGTGGTTTTGCATTATTTCACGGACCTGCTGTTTTTTTTTTTTTTAAATTCTATTATTGTTTGTTTATTTTTGATTCAATTTATGTTGCTTTTATGTGAGGGACATGTGTTCATTTCCAAACTTGCAATTAGGGTTCTATCATGTTTTTGCCATTTCTAAGTGGGTGGATGCAATACTCGGGTGGGTGTTTGGCATTTGGAGGCTGACCATAAGGGCCAGGGTTCTACATTGTGGTGACATGTTGGCTGGGGGACATGAGTGGGGGTCTGGTGGAGGCTGCCCCTGCACTGCTGGGGGGTGGGGGTGCAGGGGGACATGAGTGGGGCCTGGTGGAGGGTGCCCCTGGTGGCTGGGGCATGGGGGTGGGGGTGGTGGTAGACATGAGTGGGGGCCTGGTGGAGGCTGCCCCTGCACTGCTGGGGGGTGGGGTGATGGTAGACATGAGTGGGGGCCTGGTGGAGGGTGCCCCTGGTGGCTGGGGGGTGGGGGTGGTGTTAGACATGAGTGGGGGCCTGGTGGAGGGTGCCCCTGGATGCTGGGGAGTGGGGGTGCAGGGGGACATGAGTGGGGGCCTTGTGGAGGCTGCCCCTGGTGGCTGGGGGGTGTGGGTGGTGGTAGACATGAGTGGGGGCCTGGTGGAGGCTGCCCCTGCACTGCTGGGGGGTGGGGGTGTTGGGAGACATGAGTGGGGGCCTGGTGGAGTGTGCCCCTGGATGCTGGGGGGTGGGGGTGCAGGGGGACATGAATGGGGGCCTGGTGTAGGCTGCACCTGGTGGCTGGGGGGTGGGGGTGGTGGGAGACATGAGTGGGGGCCTGGTGGAGGGTGCCCCTGGATGCTGGGGGGTGGGGGTGGTAGTAGGCATGAGTGGGGGCCTGGTGGAGGGTTCCCCTGGATGCTGAGTGGTGGGGGTGGTGGTAGACATGAGTGGGGGCCTGGTGGAGGCTGCCCCTGGGGGCTGGGGGTGGTGGTATACATGAGTGGCGGCCTGGTGGAGGCTGCCCCTGCACTGCCGGGGGGTGGGGGTGGTGGGAGACATGAGTGGGGGACTGGTGGAGGGTGCCCCTGGATGCTGGGCGGTGGGGGTGGTAGTAGACATGTGTGGGGGCCTGGTGGAGGGTGCCCCTGGATGCTGGGGGGTGGGGGTGCAGGGGGACATGAGTGGGGGCCTGGTGGAGGCTGCCCCTGCACTGCTGGGGGGTGGGGGTGCAGGGGACATGAGTGGGGGCCTGGTGGAGGCTGCCCCTGCACTGCTGGGGGGGGTGGTATTAGACATGAGGGGGGGCCTGGTGGAGGGTGCCCCTGGTGGCTGGGGGGTGGGGGTGGTGGTAGACATGAGTGGGGGCCTGGTGGAGGCTGCACCTGCACTGCTGGGGGATGGGGGTAATGGTAGACATGAGTGGGGGCCTGGTGGAGGCTGCCCCTGGATGCTGGGGGTGGGGATGCAGGGGGACATGAGTGGGGGCCTGGTGGCGGGTGCCCCTGGTGGCTGGGGGGTGGGGATGGTGGTAGACATGAGTGGGGTCTGGTGGAGGGTGCCCCTGGATTCTGGGGGGTGGAGGTGCAAGGGGACATGAGTGGGGGCCTGGTGGAGGCTGCCCCTGCACTGCTGGGGGGTGGGGGTAATGGTAGACATGAGTTGGGGCCTGGTGGAGGGTGCCCCTGGTGGCTGGGGGGTGGGGGTGGTAGTAGACATGAGTGGGGGCCTGGTGGAGGGTGCCCCTGCACTGCTGGGGAGTGGGGGTGATGGGAGACATGAGTGGGGGCCTGGTGGAGGCTGCCCCTGCACTGCTGGGGGGTGGGAGTGGTGGGAGACATGAGTGGGGGCCTGGTGGAGGGTGCCCCTGCACTGCTGGGTGGTGGGGGTGGTGGGAGACATGAGTGGGGGCCTGGTGGAGGGTGCCCCTGCACTGCTGGGCGGTGGGGGTGATGGGAAACATGAGTGGGGGCCTGGTGGAGGGTGCCCCTGGTGGCTGGGGAGTGGGGGTGGTGGTAGACATGAGTGGGGGCCTGGTGGAGGCTGCCCCTGCACTGCTGGGGGCTGAGGGTGGTGGGAGACATGAGTGGGGGCCTGGTGGAGGGTGCCCCTGGATGCTGGGGAGTGGGGGTGGTGGTAGACATGAGTGGGGGCCTGGTGGAGGGTGCCCCTGGATGCTGGGGGATGGGGGTGGTAGTAGACATGTGTGGGGGCCTGGTGGAGGGTGCCCCTGGATGCTGGGGAGTGGGAGTGCAGGGGGACATGAGTGGGGGCCTGGTGGAGGCTGCCCCTGCACTGCTGGGGGGTGGGGGTGCAGGGGGACATGAGTGGGGGCCTGGTGGAGGCTGCCCCTGCACTGCTGGGGGGTGGGGGTGGTGGGAGACATGAGTGGGGGCCTGGTGGAGGGTGCCCCTGTTGGCTGGGAGGTGGGGGTGGTGGTAGACATGGGTGGGGGCCTGGTGGAGGCTGCACCTGCACTGCTGGGGGGTGGGGGTGATGGTAGACATGAGTGGGGGCCATGGTGGAGGCTTCCCCTGGATGCTGGGGGGTGGGGGTGCAGGGGGACATGAGTGGGGGCCTGGTGGAGGGTGCCCCTGGTGGCTGGGGGGTGGGGGTGGTGGTAGACATGAGTGGGGGCCTGGTGGAGGGTGCCCCGGGATGCTGGGGGGTGGGGGTGCAGGGGGACATGAATGGGGGCCTGGTGGAGGCTGCCCCTGCACTGCTGGGGGGTGTGGGTGATGGTAGACATGAGTGGGGGCCTGGTGGAGGCTGGCCCTGCACTGCTGGGGGGTGGGGGTGGTGGGAGACATGAGTGAGGACCTGGTGGATGGTGCCCCTGCACTGCTGGGGGGTGGGGGTGATGGGAGACATGAGTGGGGGCCTGGTGGAGGCTGCCCCTGCACTGCTGGGGGTTGGGGGGGGTGGGAGACATGAATGGGGGCCTGGTGGAGGGTGACCCTGGTGGCTGGGGGGTGGGGTGCAGGGGGACATGAGTGGGGGCCTGGTGGAGGGTGCCCCTGTATGCTGGGGGGTGGGGGTGCTGGGAGACATGTGTTTGTGATCAGTAGTGCAAGGTGACCTGTGGGTTGGCTGGGGGGCATGGCCATGGTGGATGGGTTGCCTGTGGGACATGAGCAGGGGTGCAGGGTAGTCCCCTGTGGTGTGGGCTTCCTGCAGGGGCCGTGGAGGGTGTAGTGGGAACACCTGGGAGGACCCACACGGCCAAATCACGTGTAGCATTCCCCGGCACCACCGAAATACACGTACCCTGCTGAAATCATGTGTAAATCTTCCCGCACACCTCGGAATACACGCACCCAGGCCAATTGCGTGTGGAACTTCCCGCGCACCCGAAGTACACGTACCCAGGCCAATCGTGTGTGGTACTTCCCGCGCATCCCGAAGTACACGTACCCAGGCCAATCGCGTGTGGAACTTCCCACGCACCCCGATACACACGTACCCAGGCTAATCGCGTGTGGGACTTCCCACGCACCCTGAAGTACATGTACCCAGGCCAATCGCGTGTGGAACTTCCCGTGCACCCCGTAGTACACGTACCCAGGCTAATCACGTGTGGGACTTCCCGAGCACCCTGTAGTACACGTACCCAGGTTAATCGCGTGTGGGACTTCCCGCGCACCCCGAAGTACACGTACCTAGGCCAATCACGTGTGGAACTTCCCGCGCATCCCGAAGTACACGTACCCAGGCCAATCGCGTGTGGAACTTCCCGCGCACCCCGAAGTACACATACCCAGGCCAATCGCGTGTGGAACTTCCCGCGCACCCCGAAACACACGTACCCAGGCTAATCGCGTGTGGAACTTCCCGCGCACCCCGTAGTACACGTACCCAGGCTAATCGCGTGTTGGACTTCCCGCGCACCCCGAAGTACACGTACCCAGGCCAATCACGTGTGGGACTTCCCACGCACCCCTAAGTACACGCACCCAGGCCAATCGCGTGTGGAACTTCCCGCGCATCCCGAAGTACACGTACCCAGGCCAATCACGTGTGGAACTTCCCGTGCACCCAGGAACACACGCACACGCTATTTTTCACACAGCGGGTGTCCGTGTTTGTCGGTACCCCTTTGCACCTCATTTGTCCTAGAGGGCCACTGTATGGACCATTCGTCATGGCTGTATATGGGTGCTTTTTGTTATCGCACATTTTGGCGCACATTTTTTTCAGGCGCAGGGACGCTACCGCCTGCTTTCTTGTGGTGCTGGTTTGCCCTATTCGATTCCATGAATACGGGTTGTAGGCGAGCGTGTGGGCGTTCTGCGCACTTGCCTCCTGTACTTCCCCCGTGACGCCCATATTTTCACGCGTTGTTCCCCATTCCGAGTATTACGCCCCGTGTTCCGCCTACTTTTGTGATGTGCGCCGCGCTATGTGCGATTTCGCAGTGGCCGTGGTGCACGCTGTTGGATGACCTGTGTGCCGGCGTGCGCGGCGCACATTTTCAGCGCACATCCAATGTTTTTCTCGCGCACGGACTTCCATGAATCAATGTGCGCTGGTTTCCCTGCGATTTTCGCAGTTGCACTGCGATTTTCGCACTTTTACTGCGAATCACACGTTTTGGCACCTCTGCGCGGGAATTTTCGGCGCACATTAATTCCATGAATAGACCCCTTAATATATTTAATTGAAAGAGAACCAAAGGTTATCACCTAACCTTATGCAGGGCAAATCAGCACAAGACAACAGATATACATATAAACAGAGCATTTACCCAATTAAACTGGGCCTATCTGTGTCAATCTGACTAAATATAATACACACATGCAGTCACGCATCAGCACTATTATGTTTGTAACAATTCAAAATCTAAATAATACAATTCCACCTCTCAACAGCACTTAACTCTGTGACCACAATGCTGCTTATGGGCCACTAACACCGTAAGCAAAATGGGGTGTGGTGGGGGTGGCACGCAATGAGGCATTTCGTAATGCATGATGTATTCTATGGTATAAGCCTGTGTTTTGAGCTCCCCACTACATTTCTCCACTCACTCCATGCTTCCCTTGCTCCTCCCTACCTCACCCATACCACTATGAGAACCCAAAAGTATCCACACATGGGTGCTAAAGTCAGGGCTGATGTGGCTAACGGGATGGTGGGAGATTAACCATTTGGCCTTTATTACCTTGGGCCTCTTTTTTTTCGGTGGAGGGATGTAGGCATATGGTGTGAACAGGGTCACTGCACCCGCAAAACATGCACTCCTCTTGGTTGTCACACACCGGACTTGATTGTTTTACTTAAGAGGTTTAATCCATAAACATAAAATATTTCAGGACACTTATCAATTCACAAAAACAGTATCCACACACGATACAATGGTGTTAGCCCAAGGAGGATCCCTAGATCACAATACATAGATATGTACAAAGCATTCAAACCATAAAGGAAAAGCATAAGAACAAATTCACAACTTGAATAAAGTTTAGTGAATTATACAGTTTACAGCAGTGTATGAATTAGACACTATGACATAAAGTGAAAAAGTCGACACGACTGTGTTTCGGCCATTTCTAGCTATATTATATAGCTTCTATTGGGTAGGCCTTCATCAAGATGATAACAATTGGAGTGGGAAGGTCATGTTGGTTCTGTCAAGGAATGGACAGAAACACTTGTGTCAGGAGTGTATTTTGGGGTGACAGAGATAGTTATATTACAAAATATGTGCAATTAATGCTTGAATTTAATTCATGATACCTGAGACCAGACGTGATCTTACCTGTATTAGGAAGCCAGGAGGCTAAACTGTTTCCTCGTGCCTCTTCCATTACTAGTAATATCTTTTTCTATCCTATAAATCCTTTGTTGGCTTGTGCTGCCTTTTAGGATCTCCTCCCTATAAAAAACACTTTGAACAACTTTCTCTAAATAATCAATTAGGATGTACATATAAAGTCCTTCCTGGAGAGCCACGCCATCTATGATGAAGATCTCATCGCTGTAGTTCTGCTCATATCCCTTTGTAAAGACCGCCTTGAGGTTCGAGATCTGCACATGATCACCCATTTTAAGGGGAGTTCTTGCCTCCTTTTCAAAAAGTCTTCTGGCAGACAGGTTTTTCCAGATCTCCAAGTAATTTTGCAGTGTTACAGCTACAGGAGTAGTTTTAATAGATTTATGATGTGTTTTGCTATACACGTTTATAAATGCGGGTAACAAGTCCACATATGTACGGGTGTTTTGAGCTGTGAAGAAATGCCAGATCAATGTTTTTAAAGTTTGTATAACACGTTCTACAATAGAGGCTTTAACTTTGGAGTGTGTTATGAAATAATGCATCCCCATGCTGTTTTAGAAGGATCTGTACCGGTTTATTTATAAACTCGTTACTAGCATCTAGTATTTTTTAATCGACATCACTGACAGCTAGAATATATCAGATGCCATCATTGTCTCCCAGGAACTGGCTTATATCCCTAATAACACATTGTAATGGTTGATAAATATCAGATACCAAGGTTATACTTTGTTTAAAACATTTTCAGACCTGTTTTTGTAACTCATAGGACTCCTGATCTGAAAGCCACTTCTTCACAGTGCTCCATCATACATTCTCACCATCAGTTCTCAATTTGCAGTACAATCCGTCAACATCTTTATAATTCCCAACACCCCTTTCATCGTAATATATTTTGAACAGATTTACTCAGGAAATGTTCACCCCATAGCCGTGGACATAAAGACAGTATTACATTTTACAAACAACTAATTTTTTTTGACATTTACAACATTAGATTTGTGTTCATATTTACAGATTTGTATTCACATAGAATATCTGCTGTTATCTGTCACTACAGTTAACTACAGTTATCAATCGGCCTACAAACCCAGCAGTATGCTCAATTACTTCATAAACAATCTGCCGTTCACTGTGTCGATAAGCAAACATATATTGTATAGCGGTGGCTGATCAAAATTTGTGATCCCCTATCAAACAGCCAATGGGGCTCATTACAAGTATGCAGTACAGGAAATAATTCATGATAACGGAATTACAGCCTCATTTACGGCACAGCCATACTACGAGTATGACACTGTAGTGGGGGATTTACGTCCAGCAGCGTGCTGGAGGTAAATACTCCCACTTTCAGCTGAAAATCAGCAAAATCAGCAGAAATTACTGTGGTGGTAATTCCGCCAAAAATGGCCCGGAAAGTCAAATTGACTTATGAAAATGGGGATTAACTCTGCCACCACCACTTGCAATCCAGCAGCAAATCAGCTAGACCAAGTGGCAGTAACAGAGTAATTCCATTGGGCTGTTTTCTGGCAGACTTACCGATTAAATATCACCCAACATGTAATGATGACAATATCCTTTAACAGCTAGGAAATAATGTTGCATTTCGTACATTGCCAGCTTCAATGAAAGTTCCACAAGTAACTTGTATCCTCGAAACCCCTTTTGCAGCAATTTCACCAGTAGCTGTCCATTGTAGGGTGGCATCTGTTGAACAATATGTTCCAAAAACATAACACATTGTTACATTCATGTTTGCATGCATCTGGCGTTGTTTGTAGACAACACAACATCATTGGGGATATACTGCCTAGATGCTCTGTAAGTAAAGCCAACGATAATTGCTGTACACATCGACGGGTGGGTTTGACATTAAATTGGCAGCTTTCCAATAGGTGATCATTTTTTATTTCATGCAAACAATTGTAAATACATATACATTTTCTAAATTCAAAACCTTCATAGGTCAGTTTACGATTCATCATGCAGATTTCACTGTTGTAGTGTCTTAAATATGCCTTATCCGCACACTTGCAGTTTTCTGAATTATAATTCTTACACACAGTGAACATCCCCGTCTAAACTGCTGCAATTTCAAAATGGGCTTATATGCCACTTGTATATCCCACACTGTTTTAGACGCAGATTGTTCTGCCCCCTTCCCTACCCTTACCTGGGTTAACTGCTGTATCAAATGCATCATTTTTACAAGACATGTAGCGTATTTTACATAACAATGTATATGTATAGGATTTTTGCAAGCATTCATGATGCTCCTGCTGCAGATAATCAATTGTATGCCCAGCCCACAATTTGTGAAAGTGTTATTTTAAACACCTTTTTAACCACTATGACTGTGAAACTCTGAATGTCTAGGATATCATCAACCCAGGTCACAACTGCTGTGACTGCATCGTCTTTAACACTATTGGTCTCCATTATCGAGATACATTGCTTACACAATCTATGATTGAGATTCCCTGGGTTTCAATTTGATTTGTGCAGTAAACGCATTAATATTGAGGTGTCTGTTACAGCTTAGCTCTCCTCATTGCCATCTATTTTTCTGCTAGAACCTATATTCACAAACAGAAATGCAGGGTGTTAACTCCTGGTTAGGTGTCACACCCCTAAAAAGGTACAAACATAAAAAAGTACAAATGCTTGCTTTAAAAATACACCCACCAGCTGGCATGATGTCCTATATTGACTATCCATGTCCTTCTGAATTCCCCAAATGATGAGGTAGTCAGAGTCACCCCCCAAACTCAACTCTGTCATTCTGCATGATCATAGGCTTGTATGGGTTGTCTTCAGACTGCATTTCAGAATGATGCATATGTAGACATGATTGTATGGTTTCTACGCCCAGTTTCTGCTCTAGAACCAGTGTCCGCATCATTAGCCATTTGCAAATTAGTCATATCTTCTACTGCACTCGGCTGAGTGTTTTGAAGGACATCTCCAACAGACCGCCACATGATAGTGGCGATGAGAGGGGGCTGACTGCACACATAAAGTTTATACTTGTTCTCCTTAAACTCCCGATTTTCATGGTCCACCATCAACCCCTGTGAGTCATCCATTGCATCAAGACTGTTGTATCTTCTAATAAGGTAAATAACGAACATTGGATTGTTGGGATGCCAGGGGCTGTTTTCTTCTGATTATAACTGCAGTTGTTCATAATTACACTTTCCTTGACACCATGCTGGATAGCCCTATGAAATCTGAAGAGCGCACGTGTTTTTGAGGACTACAGTTTCAGCTATATATTCATATTGTGACTTCAACTCTAATTGCATCACAGCCTAAAAGCTGCCCAAATAAATATGCCTATATAGCACACAGACCCATACAAACTGTAGCAGTGCTATAAAAGTGGTATTTTTTATATCAAGCCCATTGGAGTTCTTACCAAATTTATATCTAATTTATATAAACGTTATATACACATGTTTGGGGGTTATCACATTTACTTGGATCCAATTAAATGTATAGGGGTTCCGGTAAATCTATGTCACATTTTTAGGTCAAACTCATTGGAATTCTTAGAAAATGTGTTGGGGTTCAATTACATATAATGGGGTTCATATACATCTCTATCAAATGTTATATACACTACAGTGGAGTTTTTATTGAGTTTATATAAAAGGTGTATACAATTATTTTGTGGGCATTAAATGAATAGGGGTTCAATCAAATGTATAGTGGTTCAGGGGCATGGTAAAGGGGCAACGCCACCTGTCACTTGAAATGCTTGATGAAAGGTATTCCATTCTACTACTTGTGTTCCCACCATCCTTCAAAGTCTATACTTATAGAGATCCTGAACTCATTTAAAACAAGACTTTTTAATCCCTAAACGTTCAAATCATTTGTTCAAATGCACCCTTTGATCTATTTCCTGCAACAACTTCTTCAAAGGGCATGGAAAGCTCACATTGCTCGCTGTGCAGGCTCATTTTGTCAATGAAGTGTGGGGCCATTTTGGAAAAGAAATCCAGGGCCACCTTTGGTTACCAATACCCTTTAGCTAAAGGCAAAGTAAAAACAAAACACAAAATAACATCAAACCTTTCTGCAAACCTGTAATGCCCTGTTTAACACAGGAGTCTGTTTACAGTGTTGATTCATAATGTACATTATTCTTTTTTAAAGATTTCAATTCACCTTCAACACCTGCGTGTCATTACTACTGGGTGCTAGTGGTGATATAACTCTCAAAGGGAGGCCAAATGCCCTGGTTGTCAAAAGAGAAATCATATTGTGCCTCCTATTGCAATAAATATATTTATGTTGGTCTATGCCAAGCTGCTCGAAAGTCGCTTGCGAAAGAATCCGTGTTGCAAGGCCCTGACCTTAAATCAATGTAAGCCGCCATTTTAGATCATACCGCCATTTTAGGATTTGCTTTGTAAAAGTCACCCTGTGAGTTAAAATGGTGGACGATGTCATTCCAGAATACAACATGGCCGTCTTGACCTCTGTACATAGCTAATATGTAACTTGCCTGCAGGCCACTTGTTGAGGTCGTGAACTGAGGCCTTGTCCTTCATTGACCTGTGTGTAAAAGGATTACTCGTGCAATGAAAATAATACACGAGCATATGTTGAAACAATGTATTCAAATACTGAACGTAGAACGTCTGTTTAACTACATTGTATTAATGTTTGAGAAGGCCTGCATGTAAAATCTTAGGATACACAGTTATTTCATAGGCTTGTTGATACATGTATTAAAGGCAAACCAGTTATATGCGGTTGTTTGAGACTTGGCACGAACCCTAAATCGGTGATATATTAAATGGAATATTAACCCGATGTCGGGCTAGACATCGTGCCCATCAAGTGTATAAAAAGTGACTGCATTCTAACGTACAACGTCTCTCACTGAACACACTGAACCACGCTGGAGTTCGTTGTGTTATACTGAGGGCCGATAGCTATCTGATTCTGCTATGTTTTTGTAACTGGATTAAGTATAAAATAAAGTACTTTGTATGTTCCTTTGTAACCCGTGTTCGGTGCATTTCCTTTTGGGGTACTCAGCCTCGATATTTTGATTCTGTTTTCACAGTTGGCGCCCGAATAGGGAACCTCGAGATTGATGCCGGATTGTTGAAGGTTGACGCACGCTATCGGACCGGGATCAGACAGTGTGACATAAGGGGCCCCTGAACGAGACGCGACACCTCAGCAGCGCTGCACGACCCGATTGTTGGACGATAAGCGTGTGGTCCGAGGCGGCATCTTGATGAGGGTCCACTTATCAAGGCGGGCAGATTTGTCGAAATCACCATACACGAGGTAAGATTAGGTAGGTAAGATTCTATGAAATCCGATCGGACCTCCTTAGGTTTGGTCAGGTGAGTCGTGACCCGATTCTTAATTTAATACTGACAATTTGAATTTTGGTGCATTGTATCTGCAGACACAATTATTGACCAGGTAACACCAAGAATGTGAGATATGCCTGTGAAATTGTCTGCCTGCGTTATTGTAACGCTCACATGATTGCCGCAGAGGCGCCGGTCTTGACTGGGTGAATGCCGTATCTTCAAAGGTGATGTGTAACACACGATTGGCTCTTTGGGCTCGACCTCTGTGCACTGTATGTCTGACTCGAAGAGTAAGATGTCTGCAGATAGAAAATATGGGATTAATGAACTGGGGTTATTGGGTGCCTCTCTCCTCTTCCCTTTCTCTTCTCCTGTAGAACCCCAAAGGTTAACACCCTCACCTTAGGTAAGTGAACGCCGAGCTCTCCATCTGCCTCGGGGCAGGGTGCCGTAACCAGTTTCTTCACTGGATAAGGGTGCAGGCCTCTTGACCTCAGAGGACTGCTGTCCGTCGTTAACTGCACGAACGGTAAGTTCTGGGCACTTCAAATGTCTTAAAAGTCTTTTGTAATGATATCTCTTGTTTTGCAGGGTTCCGGCGATGGCGGATGGCGGGCTGATGAGAGTTGAGGATCGAACCCGCGTGAGGAATAGAAGCGCCTGGAAGCACGTAAGTAAGCGCTTGTAGCCTGCTTCACGATGCGCACTAACTGTCCCTTTTATCTTGCAGGTACAAGTTCGGAGCTTTAGAGAAGCTGAAGGGTGCTGGAATACCCACTGGATTCGGCGTGGGAAGGAGTAATGGCACGTGAGTAATAAAGTTGCCCAATGTCTTTAAACGCACCTTCTTTTGTCTTTCAGATGCGGGATGCAGCGCCGAAGGCCTCCGGAGCGTGCGAAGAGCTGGTAAGCTTTTGTCTTTCAGATGCCGGAATGCAGTGCGAAGACCTCCGGAGCATGCGAAGAGTAGGTAAGCCTTTGTCTTTCAGATGCCGGAATGCAGCGCGAGGCGTTGGTGACAGCCGATGGACCACGTAAGAGATGCGCTGCCACTGAAGACCGTAGTGCTAACCTGTTCTTTCTTTGTCTTTACAGTTGCTGCTGAAGACTGGATTCCAGGATGGTAAGCCTTTGTTCCCTTAGGCCCAGGATCAGAAGCAGAAGACACGATGAGCGTTCTGCTGCAGAGAATGCAGAATAACGCAAAGCAAGATTCATCCATCGGGTGTGGTTTAAATAGCCTCCTGTAGTGCTTAGGTGCCTCCTTCCACAGCCACGCCTAAGAAAAGAGTTCCTGCTTTCCAGAAGAGTTCCAGTGTTCTGAACCTAGGGAGTGGCTCCTGCCCCACCCAACAGGAAAAGTAGTCCCAAACAGAAGAGGATCAGGGGTTCAACTGGCAGGTAAGTAAGCAGCATGGTCTGCTGCAGGTAAGTCCACCCAAGCATTATGAGCCCGGCGCTTCCAGCGCTGGGACTGGGCATCTTTATGAGCCTGGTGACACTGGCGCCAGGACAGCGTCCAAAAGGTCCCAATTGGGACTGGCTGGCACTTGGAACCGGGGTTATGGGTCTGCTTCCAAGGGAGTCGGGCAAGTCCTGATCTTTTGGAAGCAGAGATCATGACAATTATTCTGCAGTGATAGACAATCTTTGGAATTTAGCCGTCCCGCACCACAGGACGGGTCGCCGGCATGTACTATGTACTGTAAGCATGGCATTGGAAGTATAGTATTTAATGACATTTGGCACAGACAAACCAGACATGCCTCCGAACTTCAGTGGCCAATCAATGGTAGTTTTGAAATCCCTCGTATTGAGTATTTAGAGTCAATTCTATTAAAGAAAAAGGCTAGACCTGCAGCATTTGATGTTTTGCAGAATTGGAAAAAAGAAGCGTTGCAACAACTCAAAAATAGAGAGAAACATGCATGCAGTCATAAAACGAACCATGAAAAAGCGTTAATTATCAGGACAAACAGTCTGAGGCGACTAAAAATATGGATAGTGCTTTCTCACTCGGTATTCAGAAAATCTATCCTTCTAAAGAGCTTCATATTTCTGATGAGTTTATTAACAAAATATGAAATGAACGAAGGCCTGGTGCTTCTGTGTCACCTCCGTATGTTCCTCTTTCTGTTGCTTTGCCTCTTCCTCCTGTTATTCCTGCTCCACCTGTTGTTGTTCCTGTTGTTCTTGCTCTGCCTAATGTTCCCCTTCCTCCAGCTCCCCCACTTCTTTTTATCGCACCAGTTATATTACCTCCATCAAATGTGCCTGCTCCCTCTCTTCCAAGTGGTCCTGAGCCGCTTGTTATTGATCGAGCTGCAGGAACAAAGGTTGTCACTCGCAATACTGTACTGCCGGAGAAGAAACATGAGTTAATTGCATGGGCTAAGCATTGTATGGAGAAGGATGATCAAGCTAACGTTTTTGCCACACTTTGTAATATGAATAATATTCCTGAGAACATTTTTTTATTGAAGGTTTAGGGATCCATGTATATATAATGTGGGGAAGATGAAATAATGCAGATCTTCTGCAAGGGTTACGGGATCTAAATACTCTAGCGCTTTCTAGAGACACTGTGGAGAAGGTAAATGAGCATGTCGAGAGGTTATTTGGGTATAGAAAGGAGTTAGAAAAGTTACAGAATGAGGATGGCAAGGAGGAAAATATGTATGTACAGAAACAATTCCTTCCGTGTCGTAAATCGATATCTGAGGAAACGCGAATTTGTAAGAAAGACGCGATTAGATGGATTTCAGACATATCGATAACTCCAGTTGAGGTATATGACACATATAGTCAATATAAGCTAGAAATGCAGAGGAAAGTGATACAGGTAATGGTAGAGTACCTGCAGGATGAGTGTGTAAAAACGAAGATTAGTTGTCCCACAGAGTTATTGAGCATTTATAAGAGAGCTTTTTCACTTGACACTTCTTCGACTGCTTTGGCGCTAGACTTGGCTCTGTTGCTTAGTAAGCGTTCAGAGTCACCTACTTCTCATTTGCCTATGAGAGAGGTTCCTCCGACATTTTTCCCAAAGGTTGAGATTGCGGCTGATCCTGCACATAATATAGTCACTGTGAACATTCCCGCACATTATGTATCACAGTTTGTTCACGTCCCGTTTTCACGGCAGGAAGTGAACACCATTAGACAGTCTATTCCTGACATTAGGAAAAATCCGACAGGGTTCTATAGAGATAGAGTCCGTTTTGCAGTCCTCTGTAAGAGGATTCAATCCAGCACTACAGCTAAGTCAATGCCTAGTCTGGGATACTGAATGGAAACCCTTATTGATATATCTTTATGTCCAGTTCATGAGTTCTGGATGACTACCCCTATATAACACCCCTCTCTTGGAACCCCCTGACCCCACTTAGCCAAGAAGTAGTTCTGTTTTGCAAGTTTAAACAGTTTATTTGAGAATGTAAACAATATATATATCACACTTTATAATAAATTAATAATTAATATCACACTTCAGAACATGAGCAGTTAACAACAATGGGTAATGTTCTACTAACAACTGATTGGGTTACTCAGAAGTAGTATAAAGGATGAGGTAGCACGCTTGGGAATAGGAACAGAAGAATAAGGTGGTAGAGAATGCTTTATCTAGTTTCAGATGGATGCAATGTTGAATGAAAATGCAATACAGGAAATACTCAATATGATTTCAACAAAACAATGTAATCCATTTTCTCTGGCAATCCACCCCCCCCCCCTTTTGCAATGTAAGGAAATGAAGAGGAGAGCACACAGTTCTTAGAAATGCAATCAAATGTAATTCAGTTCACACCGGCAAGCTTAGACTACAGAAGTTTGAAACACAGGCCCAATGTCATGATGCCTACCTCCAAGGAGCCAGACCCGGTCCAGCACCCCCAGAGGCAGACATCATGTTACTTGGGAAAGCCTCAGCAGCCCCAAATAGGGGCCCTTTGGACTCAGTCCTGGCGCCTTTGGCGCCAGGCTCATAAAGGGGAACTTGTGTGTAAGAAGGTGCTTGGTGAAAGACTTACCTGATGCAGACCATGCTGCAACATCCAGACTATCCAGAGGCCTGAATGGGACTACTTTATCTTCAGGACTACTTAACCACACGGGTGTGGTTGGAGGAAGTATACATACCTTTGGAGGAAGGATACATACTTGGAACTACTTTGAAGGCTATGTAAGCCACACCTAAGCAGCAATCCAAGCTTCGCGTTGTTCTGCATCTAGCAGCTGGACGCTCACCGTGTCTGCTCCTGCATCTTGGCTTCAGCCACGCCTGTCACCATCCTGGAAAACCTGCAAGGGGGAGAAAGGAAGAGAAAAGGGGAGAGAAGACATTTACCTGCTGAATCTGCATCCCAGAATCTTCTCCTCAACGATCCTGCAAAGAAAGACACTCATTTTAAAAGGCGCATCGCGTCGCCCGCTGCAGCGCTGCATTCTACTCACCTTTACCAGGCGCCGGCACGATCATCAGCGACCACTAGGATCCTCGGCCTTTTTTTTCGGTGCCTAAGGAAAAAAGACAAGAACAAAGGTGAGCTAGGGAAGTGAATAGGGAATCCTTAATTTCTACCATAATACTTACCTGCTGGGTTTTCCTTTTTGACATCGGGTCGGTGCCTCATCCCTGGCATTTCCGAACCCCGGCCCCTATGGGGAAAGAACACAAACATTAGTGAACGAATGCAAAAACATTATAATAACGCTCATTACAGACTTACCTGAGATTGCACATCTCGCTTCGGGTCGGCGCCAATCCTCCGGCATTGCCGTACCCCTGCCCCTATGGGGAAAAAGAGACTCACCTGAGCTTCCTTCTTCGGTGTCACGGCCAACCGCGGAATCTTTATTCGGCATCTGCAAAAGAAGCAAAAGACAATTATTATTAAAAGCTTGGACCGGCAATTGAACTTTTACTATATCTTACCGGATTTTCAAGCAATTCTGAACTCTCATCACACCACGCTCCAGTGAAGTAACTGGACCTCAACGCGCCCCAGCTACCAAAGCTGGATGGAGAGCTCATCCTTCCAGACCCTAAGGTGAGAATTCACGGGGAATCACGGAAGGGTCTCGTGGAGGGGAAGAAGGGTGTGGTAGGTTTGAGCATTGTTCCTCCGATCGCTAATACTTCCTTTTCACGCACAGGAGGGTATTTCTGCGAGCTAGACAAGTCAAATTTGAAGAGCCGGTCCATTCCATATTTCGAGTCCTGCGTTTTACCATTGAAGAGGCAACAGCACTCCAAACCAGACCAGCGCCTCCGTGGGAGTCAGGTGAGCGTTACACCCAAAATGTTTTTATATGTGCTGGCATTGAAGTGAGGAATATGCTGAAAATGGTTTTAATTCCCTTCAGGAGGTTCAGAGTGAGTGGTATCTAGTTAATATTAGTTCCGGCTCACTCTAGCAATGCTTCAGGGATGGTTCTTAAGAGGCAAACGAAATTTAGCAGTTCAGGCAAAAGCAGCTATCTTTTTACAAGTAAAGAAATCGGGCCAAATCACAAATCGCGGCAAAATTCGCGAGTGCGAGAATCGTGATTGCGGAGAAAGTATAAGGAGTAGGAAGTCGATTCTAGGCCTGTTGGAAAGGTAACGGAGTTATGAACGATTTTGTGAAGGTTGTTTTTCGGATTTGAAATTTTAAAAGTTCAAAGCGACAGGTTACAGCTTGCAGCTAGAAAATGACAGGTGACAGCTTTGCAAAATAACAAGTGACAACTTCTAGGAGGCAGTTCTGGTTAGATTAAAATAGTTTGGATTAGATTATTTTAACTAAGAGATTGGTTCTGCACAGTTCTGCTAGGTACTCACAATATATTTAGAAATAGGCCTCGCCACGGATCTGGTCAGGTTTTGGACTGGACTCCGGTTCTGGTCTCGGCACTTCACAGTGATCTGGGTCAGCTCTGCTCTGCTGGTCTAGCCTCTCTGGATTCTGGATACTGCTCTGCTTTCTGGGTACTGCTACAGGTTCTGGAGATTGATGGATTTGAAGTCTGGATCTCTGGATGTGAAGTCGTCGGTCAGCATGCTCTGCAGCAAATGGAATTGAATGTCTCTACCTGTCCCAGCAGTCTCTTTTTATGTGTTTTTAAAGTGGGTGGAGAGGCTAGCTTTCTAGGCCCAACCCCTTCAGAGTTCTGATAGGTTGGAGAATTCTTTGCGTTCTCACTGGAGAGCAAGATTGTGTGTCAGAATGATGTCATTTAATGGCTTGCAGAAAGGACACTCCCCTGTCAGATTACACACAAATCTATATTTGACCTAAAGACATATTTGCACAGGTACACAGTGGTTTGAAATTACATGCACCCATCACGTATCACATGAGGTATACTCTGTACAAACTCTGATGTTTCTAAGAGCTCGCATTCAGAACTGGCAACATTTTGCATTTTTTAACTGGTTTTGCAATATTAGTTTTTCATTAAAAATTATACACATATACACGGCCTGTCCATACATACTCCAGTAAATTCCCATGTCTCTAGCTTAAACACAGAGTCTGTGGTGTCAATAAATAGCGGGGTTTTGCCCCAGAACATCACACAAATTCCCAACGCGTCTTAAAACATGCACAGAAAAATCACAAGAATTATGGTATCATTTAAATAATTTTGACAAGTCCGCACTGTGAGTTATACATCTTTCTTAAAATCATATTCTGGCCAACAGGGGTGTGTCTTTTCAGGTCATATGGTGTAGAAACCAGTTTAACCAGTTTCTGCCAAGCTCAGAGACCCTGCCCCTCCCAGCTTCTGCCAAGAGGAAGCTATTTTACGGCCACCCTAATAAACCATCTGCCTGGGCCTAGGACAGGCCTTTGTTCAACTCCCTGTAGCTGCCCCACCCCTAATCTAATCAGAGAGGTGACAACTCCTTTTGGCAAGGGGAAGAGTGGCTGAGCAGGTTTTAACTCCTGTGTGGGTAGATGTCAGGCAGAATTCAGTTTCATTAAGCCAGGTTTCAGATAAAATGTCACTTTTTGTTCCCCAGTTTAAGTCAAGACAATTTTTACATATGCAGCTAGAATGCTGATTCTAAGTTCAAAACTATGACATTTCAACAGTGACAAACTATGTGACACTCAAAGTAGGTCACTCAGTTAATTTAAACATTTTCGATTTTTGGCAGATTTAAATCCAGTTTCAGTTAGGCTGCTGCAGACCTGCAGAGCTCAGCCAGTCTTGTTATGAACATTGTTTTGGGGCTCTTCAACTTCCCAGATTTAGTATGCACACATACTTCATTCTGCTAGATGTCCGCTGGTGTTCAGTGAGATTTTTGGATGTGTTGCAATGTTTGAAAAAAGGCATTTTGAGCTGGCATTCAGGGAAACAAAAGGTGATTTTAAAGTGCGTTTTTTCCTTTGGCACACATTTCACTCATGGCACCCCGGCCCATCCTGCTCGCACTGGTGGGTGGCAAGTTAGGCAACCATTTTAGTGTGCACAAACTGCGTGGTTCTCCTGGATTCTGGTGCACATGTGGGCTTTTTGGCCATCTTGGATTTTCTAAGCCCACAGCACCAAATGTTGCAGCATGATAGCTCAAACGTGGGTCAGGACACCCAACACCTCAGTGTTCACCCTGGGCGACATTGATTTGTTGTTTCCTGTACTCCTGCCTGTAGATTTATGGAAACAAGTTAGAACTATTGACGACGTACCCGAGTTGGAAGATACATGGGTGAATATAACTAGATTCGATGGGGAAAGGCCAGCTGGTAAAAGAACGTCTCAGGTGATATTAACTTTGCCTGACAGAAGCGTTGCTAAATTAAAAACCATAATTCCCGAAAAGAGAATTATTTGGGACAAGCTTACGGCCTGTGTCCAAGGAAAGTCTGAGGGTGCTACCGAGTTCTTTAATCGGTTTGAACAGGTATTCTCGGATTTCAGTGGACAAGACTTAATCACAGAGTCTGGGAAAAGATTATTTGTGGACAAATTTGTGCGTGGATTGCTGCCTGACATCCAGTCAAAAATTATGTCTTCTGAGAGCGCTTGGCAGGCGAAATCACAATCAGAAGTACTGCACATGGCTCAGTACTACGAGAACCATGTCAATAATGAAAAAGATAGGGTTGAAAAACAAAAATGAGATTTGAAAAGTAAAGTGCTATTGCAGCAAATTGTTAGAGGCCCCAGAGGGGGTAGTTTTCAGGTTAGAGGTCAGTATGTCCAACAGGGGAATGTGCCCTTGGCTCCTGTGAACATTAACCAGTGTGCTTATTGTCATCGAGAGGGTCATTGGCGAGCACAATGCCCCGTCCTTCAACAAAGGTCAAATAATACATTTGGTAACATGTGTAGGCGATCCAGAGGTCGCCCAGGTGTAGGGGGCCCTGGTAGAGGTCAGTTTACACAGGACCCTCAGCAACCTTTCTCGCAGGACAATCATACTCCGAGTGTGGACACCAGGAACATATTTGATCATCCTTCCGCTGCATATCTATCTGAAGAGCTTCCTTTTGATGATATTCTGTTTCGTTGGGATTGCCTGAAGCAGGGTTTGGAACCTACACCTGTTACCGTCAATCAGAAAGGTCCCTACGTTGAAATGGTGTTGGGAAATAGGAAACATCAGTTTTTGATAGACACTGGAGCACAGAAGTGTTCCATTGATCATTCACGGGTTCCAAACATTCCACTGTCAGGGAAAACCAATGTTTCTGTAGGGTTTTCTGGTACACCAGTTGTTTGTCCGGTTTCTTTGCCGGTACCTATTTCTTTGGGTCCCTTTACGGACCATTGTCCATTTCTGTTGACTTCGGATTCCGTAGAGAACTTGCTGGGGTTGAATCTGTTGAAAGAATTAAATGCAGTGATTTATTGTTCTTCTGATGGAGTACGCTTGACGATTTCACCACAGCAATGTGCTGCCTCGCAATTCTTGACTAGACCTTTGCCTCCAGAATTCATTAATGTACCAGAGAGTTTGTGGGCTGTCGACGACAATGATGTCGGTGTTTGGCAGATTGAGCCTGTCAAGATAGTTTTGAAACATGGAATTGAGCTGCCACGCATTCCCCAGTATAAGATTTCGGTTGAGGGCGAGCAAGCTTTGAAATGCATTGTTTCCGATTTTGTGCATCGTGGGGTGATTGAAGAAATTTCAGGAAGTTTATGTAACAGACCGATTTTACCCGTGTACAAGAAAGGCGATAATGCAATTCCATTCCGTTTCATAATTTATTTACGTGCCATTAATAAAGTTGTGGCACCACAATATCCAATTGTGCCTGATGTAACGAGAATCCTAATCATGATTCCAGCTACAGCTACTTACTTAAGTGTTGTGGACCTAAAGAATGCTTTCTTTAGTATTCCTATACACAAGGATAGTAGATATTTGTTTGCGTTCACCTTAGGGGGACGCTCATTCACATTTACTTGTGCACCTCAAGGGTACACAGAGAGTCCTAGCATTTACAGTAGGGGTTTGGAAAGAACAGCTTGATACCCTTGAATTGCCCTCTACCTGTACTTTGCTTCAGTACGTTGATGATTTGCTTCTAGCTGCTGACTCTGAGAGTGCTTGTAAGGAGGGCACTGTGTCATTACTTATTCATCTAGCTAAGCATGGTCACAAAGCTTCGCTTAAAAAATGTCAATATTGTTGTCAGGAGGTCGCCTATTTAGGCTATCTCCTGTCAAAGGAGGGAAGAAGATTGACACCTGAAAGAATAAAACACATTTCTGGTATTTCTGTCCCAAATACACAGAAGGAAGTTAGGGCCTTGATAGGTATGGTTTCTTACTATAGGTTGTGGATCCCAAATTTTTCACTAGTGATCAAACCGATGTTGGCTTTGACGAAGAAGGGCATTTCTTCGCCATTGCCATGGAACGCGGTACACCAGCAGTCGTTTGACTTGCTTAAGACTGCATTATGCTCTGCACCAGTTTTGGGCACACCAAACTATGAAAAGGCCTTTGTGTTGTTTGTGCATGGATGTGATGGATGTGCTTTGGCTGTATTAACACAGGAACATGGAGGGAAGAATAGGCCATGCGGTTACTTTTCTTCTGCCCTTGATCATGTAGCATGCGCTTTGCCAAGATGTTTGCGAGCTGTCGCTGCTGCTGCTGCGTCTGAAAAACAGAGTGAGGGAATGGTCCTAGGCCATGATCTAACCCTGAAGGTGCCTCACTCTGTAGATGTTCTATTGAACCGAACTCAAACGCAACACCACACTTCTGCACGGTTGACAAGATATGAATTGATCTTGTTTGCTCCTCACATTCAAATTAAGAGGTGTTGTGTTCTTAATCCGGCTGAACTCCTACCTCTCCCACAAGATACTACTTGTGGCGATGAAGTGCCACATGATTGTTTGTACACGACCAAACAAGAGACAAAGGGTAGAATTGATTTGAAAGATACTCCCTTGGATAATCCGCACGGAGAGCTGTTTTGTGACGGCTCCTGCTTCAAACTTCCGGATGGTACATCCACAGCTGCTTATGCGATCACTACATTGAGCACGGTTGTGGAAACTAAGAGAATCACGCATAATTCTGCGCAGGCCGCAGAGATTATAGCATTGACCTGAGCTTGTGAACTTTCCGAAGGGCTTGCAGTAAATATTTATACTGATAGTCAGTACGCCTTTGGGGTGGTCCACAACTTTGGGAGACTTTGGTCAGAGAGAGGGTTCCTAACTTTGCATGGCAGCACAATTCAACATGGCTCCCTATTAGTACAGCTACTCTCAGCGCTTGAGCTCCCTAATCAGTTAGCAGTTATGAAATGTGCAGCACATCGAAAGATTACAGATGATATAGTGAAAGGGAATGTTTTCGCTGATCAGATAGCTAGGCAAACTGCTACCGATCTCCTTACGGAGATGTACGTCTCAAGGGAGTCTGTAGATGCTTATGCAATAGATGAGGGTGTTGGGCCTGTACGGGATATCCAAGCTGATGCCACATTAGAAGAATCCAAAAGGTGGGCTGAAGGCTTGTGGAAACTTGATGATGACGGGTGTTGGGTGGATATAGTAGAAGGGAAATGGCTACTCCCTGACGCGTACGTCATGATGATGGTCATCATGGCGCATGGTCCTACGCATGTATGTGCCCAGAAAATGACAAAAATGTTAGAGAAAGTTTGGGTAAATGACAAAATTTCGAAAATTGCCCAGCGCTATGTCGGGGAGTGCATGATTTGCCTACAACACAATGTGGGAAAGGGGAGAGTAATTCCAAGGGGTAGTTTTGGGCCACCCTCTGTCCCCTTTGAAGTGATCCACTTTGATTTCATTGAAATGGAACGATGCAATGATAAGAAATATGTACTGATGTACTGGTGGTTATCTGTGCTTTTAGTAAATGGGTTGAGGCTTTCCCTGTTAAAGATGTTACAGCTATGACTACTGCAAAAATCATGTTAAAAGAATACTTCCATTGGTTCGGTTTGCCAAGAGTTATCTGGTCGGACAATGGTCCACATTTTGTCGCCGCTGTAATTCTGCAGATATGTACAGCATTACGAATTGACAAACGGTTCCATTCGGCCAGACATGCTCAGAGCGCCGGACTAGTAGAAAGACACAATGGTATCATCAAGAACAAGCTCGCTAAGACGTGTGCCGGCACCAACTAAAATGGCCGGATGCCTTACCGATCGTGTTGTTATCCATGCGCACAACCCCTCAAACTAAGACTGGGCTCTCTCCATTTGAGGTGGTAATGGGGAGACCTGCCAATATTTGGAACCTTCCTAAATGTAACTCGTTAAGAAATGTTGAAAATGTACTACTTTCAGATTATTGTAGCCAATTGACTAAAAACCTGTATTTGATTTATCATCAGGTATGAGATGCTTTACCTGTGTGATACAAGGGCCCGGGCCACAGCATACCGCCTGGAAGTTGGGTGCTTGTCAAATCGTTTGAACGCTCCGCTTGCCTTGCGCCTCGCTGGTGTGGGCCATGCCAAGTCCTGTTGGTCACCCAGACAGCGGTGCGGGTCGCTGGGAGAAAGAACTGGATACACGCATCCCACATCAAGAAACTTCCTCACCCTGTGCCACACGTTACAGAAGAAACAGAACCCCTCGCTGACACTGCAACCAATGATCCCAAAGCAGTAAGTGTCACTGAGAGTGTGTAGGAGAATTTCTCTGGGCCCGTGAGGCTTGGGGAAGCTACCATTTTGTCTCCACACTCTCCACAAATTTTGCATCCGGAAACTGCTCTTTCGAATTCAGTACCTTCACTTGCTTCCGACACGTTGCTTCCAGCAGGAAGTGACGAAATCTTGTTTCCGGATCAATCAGTACCGGGAAAAGTACGATATAATCTACGACCACGAAGATAGACTTACGGCACAGTTTTGCTGTGCATCTGATAGACTTACGGCACGGTTCGGCTGTGCATTCGGAGAAGGAAAAGAGTCATCGAGGGCTTGCTTTTTGCCCAAATTTGAGAAAGGGGATTATGTTGGCTAGGGTTGTGGAAGGACTAAGAAGTCGCTCGACCGGGAGGTCGCCAGCAACAAACTTTGGAGTATCCATTTGAAGATTACGATGCCCGCCACCTCTACTGCTCGTATGGGACTTGTAAATAAGGGGGTGACCAACCGGGACAATGGACAAAATGCCTGGGCCCCGAAAATGTATTGCTGTATTTTTATAATGATATTTGGGTTTTTAATAGTCACTGCCTTAGGATTGTGGTACCTTGAAGAAACTCACTCTTTAGAACTGTTTTTGCCTACTGAAAGTGCACCAATTGTTCCTAGTCCCTTTGTACATTTGCATACTCTATCCCCTAGGGATTCTCAGCACAGACAAAGGTACCACAATAACACTTTACTGCTTATCATGAATGCTGCACATGCCATTTTTAATAAATCTAACTGTTGGGTCTGCTCACATTTACCGCAACACAGGGATAAGGGGCTAGGTTGGTATATTCATCCTTTACCGTTGACAACTGCTTGCTATGCTTCTCTTAGAGCACTGTTCTTTGGCTGATGGAATGATAGCATCTCAGGGAACTTTGATGGCACCAATTTGAATAGTTTTGAGAAACGTGTTTTGACTCCCCTGGGATGCTCGCTTTTTGCAAATAGGAGTAAACCGAATGTTGCTTCTATTAAGCCTTCTGATAAACTGTCTCGTCCTTTCCAATCTTTGATTTCCTTTAAGATGGCTCCAATAGGCAATAAGGATGCCATGCCTCCTTCTTACATTGTTAACCATAGGCCCGATTCAGTTTCTTTTTGCATACAGAGAAATGGAACTCAGTCAATGGGAAATTTTCTAGGTTGTGCCAACGTTCCAAATTTGACTGGGGAAAACAGACCTTTGTATGTAGGCGAACCTGTCCACTTTGTCTGCGGTAATGTAGCATTCCCATGGTTGCCCAGGGATTAGCAGGGAACCTGTTATTTAGGGATCCTGTTACCTGGGGTGTTTATAGATAGTACAAAAGAAGTTTCGAAGGTTCGTCCACGACGGGACGAGAATGGTGACACCCCAGCACAAATCTTGGGAGATATAGCTAAGTCAGTTGTGCCATTTTGGGGGCAGATAGCGAATTTGGAAGATATCAGAAAACTAACGAGAGTACTGGAGAGAACCATCAACCGGACCAGGGACATACTCTATAATATGATGTTGGAACAAAAGGCGATAAGATTAGTAGCACTTCAAAACCGAATGGCATTAGATGTCATTCTAGCTGAGCGTGGTGGAGTGTGCAAATTAGTGAGGTCTGCTTGCTGTGTTTTTGTACCAGATTCCTCCCCAACTATCTTCAAGGCAATACAGAATCTGCACGTCCTTAGTTCCAAAGTGCATGTTCTCGAGTGAAATTGGGATCTAAGCGCTTGGTTCTGGGACTTCTTGCGATCTTGGGGTTGGAAGGTACTTTCGGTCTTACTAATTATTTTGGCAATCATGTTGTTTCTTTGTTGCTGTATTCAGTGTCTACCTGGTATGTGTTCGATGCTAGGGGGATGTTGCGCACAGATAGTTTCGATAGGACATAAAGATAGGACAGATAGGTTCGATAGGAAGTAAAGTGTATGCCCCGGATAAAACTCCCAAAGAATATGTGTTGAAAGATATTGTAGCAAATGACCTAATGGCAATAGATATTTCCGATGGTGATTCAGGGTGCATGGACTTATTTGCAAGGAGATCCAAAGTAGTTTTTAGCACTTGGCATAGGCCAAAAGGAGGGTTTGTCAAAATAGAAATCATATTGTTCCTCCTATTGCAATAAATATATTTATATTGGCCTACGCCAAGCTGCTCGAAAGTTGCTTGCGAAAGAATCCGTGTTGCAAGGTCCTGACCTTAAATCAATGTAAGCCGCCTTTTTAGGTCAAACCGCCATTTTAGGATTCGCTTTGTAAAAGTCACCCTGTGAGTTAAAATGGTGGACGATGTCATTCCAGAATACAACATGGCCGTCTTGACCTCTGTACATAGCTAATATGTAACTTGCCTGCAGGCCACTTGTTGAGGTCATGAACTGAGACCTTGTCCTTCATTGACTGTGTGTAAAAGGATTACTCGTGCAATGAAACTAATCTACGAGCATATGTTGAAACAATGTATTCAAATACTGAACGTAGAACCTCTGTTTAACTACATTGTATTAATGTTTGAGAAGGCCTGCATGGAAAAACTTAGAATACACAGTTATTGCATAGGTTTGTTGATACATGTATTAAAGGCAAACCAGTTATATGCGGTTGTTTGAGACTTGCCACGAACCCTAGATCGGTAATGAATTAAATGGAATATTAACCCGAAGTAGGGCTGGACATCGTGCCCATCAAGTGTATAAAAAGCGAATGCATTCTAATATACAACGTCTCTCACTGAACACACTGAACCACGCTGGAGTTCGTTGTGTTGTACTGAGTGCCGATAGCTATCTGTTTCTGCTATGTTTTTGTAACTGGATTCAGTATAAAATAAAGTACTTTGTATGTTCCTTTGTAACCCGTGTTTGGTGTATTTCCTTTTGGGTACTCAGCCTCAAAATGTGATTCTGTTTTCACATGGCAATGGCACTGTCCAATGTGTTTAGGGACCCTCACTTTGCTTGCGTATCCATTACCACCAGGGTCTGCCTGCCATTTCACGTTATATTGCCTCAGTATATTAAGGCTCTTTTCAGTTTGCTTTGATACAAATCAACGTCTGTCAATCATTAAGAAATCCAGAAACATTTTCGGGCCAATTCATAGAATTCAGCGCAGAAGTAGCGCACGCGCCTAGCGCAGAGAGGGAGTGTGTGCCAGCTGTGTGCGCCAAACAGCATTTAGGCGCACCCCATATTCATGGATTCCCCTAGCCCTTTGCAGCCGTGGCACAGTGAACATCCAGCAGCGCCAGTAACACCCCCAAGAACGCCCCTTGCGCCAGAAAAAGCCATAGAAATCCCCAATACGGCGCAAAGGGCCGCACTAACCCTGGACCAGCTTACAGCCCCCCTACATTGTAATCCTGTTAAAAACTATGCATTCCCCACTCGCGGCAGCCAAAACTTGGGAGAATCTTCTCGCGCACCCCCTTTAATATGCGTACCCTGCTCGCACCAGTCAAATCGCGTGATTAGTGCACTCACATACCCCTGAATCCAGGTACCCCGCTCGTGGCAGCCATAATGCATGGAAATCTCCCTGTGCACCCCCTTGATTACGCGTACCCTGCTTGCACCAGCCAAAATGTGTAAAAATCTACTTGCGCACCCCCCTCAATATGTGTACCCCACTCGCGTCAGCCAAATCGCGTGGAAAGTGCTATGTGTGTGGTGACAGGTGTCGGGGTGTCCCCCTGTGGTGTGGCTGCCTGCAGGGCATGGTCACAGGTGATGGGCTGCCTGCGGGGCATGGTCAGGGGTGATGGGCTGCCTGCGGGGCATGGTCACTGGTGTAGGGGGGTCCCCTGTGGTGTGGGCTGCCTGTGGGACTCACAACCAACACATTGTCACTACATAAAATCATGTAGCAAATGACCACCCAAATGCCACCCCACGCTGCCCCCCACAGTGCAACTCCACACCCATCCATTGACCTAACTTCCCAGTACAGCCCCCATGGCATGTCATTCCCAGAAGCACACATGCATGCTCCCAAAGACATTCAAAACATGGCCACACAGCAGGGGCACATGACTGAGGCAATGTTGACTAATACATGCACCAAACAAATGAGAGCAGACAACACACATATATGACTTGATGAAAATGTATTAAAAAAATTAAATTTACCAAAGGAAAAGCAACCATGACAATGAAAAATAAATGAATGTGAACTGAAATGAAATACAAAATCCAAAAGAACGTAAAATCCTCAAATTGGTCCATGTCCAAAGTCCAGAAATCAAATTCCAAAGGGTAAACCAAAAAAAAAATCATTCCTTCATCGGTGAAAAAAAAAGAAGAAGAAAATCCACTGTACCACAACTATGTACAATGACATTTTGAGGGTCCATGATCCCAAAACAAAATGAAATTTACCAAAAACCCTACAAAAATACTACTATATAGAAAAAGTGGAGCAATGTCCATGGACTCCAAAATAACAATAAAACGAAAGAAAACCTAAGCCTAAATAACTATTTACAATGGGGGCGGGCTAGTCCTATGGCTCACCGTTCTTCCCAAGAGTCTTGGCCAGGGCATCATCGAACTCCGAGTCTATGGCCCGGAAGCGGGACTGCGCTCTATCCTCGAGGGCTCGCAGGGATGCCGCCATGCTCACCACCAAATCCCTGCAAGTCTACTCGAGGAACACTGCCCACCTCAAAGCTCGCCGCATGGAGTTCTCCTCCTTAACCACATTGTGCCGTGCCCTCTCTGCCCGCTGCCGCTCTGCATCTATACGCTAGCCTAACCGCTGCCACACCGAAGACACACTTTGTCCAGGGTCCTCCTGCCCTTCGGCCGATGCCTGCCCCCGAGATGTAGTTGGCCCCGAGTCCTGGCACCTCCTACGTCGAGCCTGCTGCCGCCTTGATGTCATCTGCCTGTGTCACCATGACTGCCTCCGAAAAGATTGTAATCCCCGGGGGTGTCGTGCACGTGCCCTGCTTGATGGTGCCTCTACAACCTCAGTTGCCAGTGGTCCAGTTGCTGGTGTGACCACCTCTGCTGGACCTCCGATTCCCGACTGTGGCAGGAATGGGATCTCCACCAGCCTGGCCGTGGTGGCTGGGGCATGTCCACAGGGGGCCCTGGTGGCATGTGGGCCCTAAGATGGCATGGAGTATGACTGGCACATAGTGGGTGAAGAGGAGGAGAGCGTCACAAGAGCGCCTAGCACATGTAGGAAACCCCCAACAATGAGCCCTCCTAGCTGGTTAATGTTGGCACACCTGTCTGTGATGACGTGCGTGGTCCTGCCAGGAAGCATGCACATCATCACGAATCCCGCGTGTGCACAATGCAATACCAAGTAGGACAGGCTCAACCCTGTCACAGATCATCACGTCTGCAGGTAGAGGAGTGTCAGTTGATGTGGAACTACCCCGTACCTGAAGATGGGCCTGTGACGGGGCATCCCTGCTGGTGCATAGTGATGCAGTCTCAGTATCAGGGACAGGATCAGGCACAGGCCACTCTGCGGTGACCTGTGCTGCCTCTTGACCCTGGACTGCAACACTTGCACCAGTGGAATCGCCCCCACCAGGCCCCCTGTGTGGGTCTAATGTGGCCTCCTCCTCCTCACCCACCACCAACCTGGATGCCTCCACACCGTCTTTGGCTCTGGACAGCCCCTGTGGGGGCTCACCTGTCCCTACCGCTGCCGAGGAGCCCACTTCCAACTTCGGCCTCTTGGGCATCCCCTCGGCAGCTACGGCCATGGATGCGGCACCAGTCCCCTCACTCCCGGAAGATGACATGTCCTCGGAGGGTGACCAGGCCATGCGTCTCCGCCTGGTGGAGGCATCCACTCCGCTCTGCCCCACATCGTCATCTTCGCCCTCTTCCTCACTCACCGCTGTAGATAGGGAGAGATTGAACCCAAGCATCAGGGCACTGGACAATAGTCTGCTAGACACAAACCAATTGCACATGAGTGGCACTGTCAAACGTCACTTCCATCATCACCCTCCACAAAACACTGGTCAGTGCAAGCAACACACATGCACAAACAAGCATGGCATGTGCAACAGACATTTGCATCCCTGTCCAAGGCACTGTAGGAACATCCGATGGGGGGCTGAACGTCACATGCATCATGGGACATGCTGATCAAATGTACACACACCACCTGACAGTCATGAATCTGGTCATGTCTACCTCCCATCACAGTGGATTCATGTTCAACTAGGCCGCATCCGTCAATTCACGCATCATGATGGTCATGTGTCATGCATCCATAGCGTTTCCAAGTCACACCCACACTACTCAGACACATGCACGTGTACATCATGCATGACCATGACGGTGACATCAGCATCCATGTCTCACACCCCAAAAATGTCCAAGTCCCGACACAGGCATGCAAACATGTGTGCGTCGTCACATGCTGGTGCTCATCATGCATTGCAACACAGACACCATTGATGTGGAACCAGCTTGAGCGGACTCACATGCAGCACTGTCATGTTCCTGCACACAGACATAATACATGGGGCATGCTAGACATGAGGCCAAGGTGCACACTCCTGCCACACCTCAACATGCAGTACGCTGGACAAGGACACGGATACTTACCACTCGACTCCAGACGGGTCTGCAACTCGAGGACCTGGTGGTGAAGCACTGGGTGTGTGCGCTCCAGGACCTGAATCTGGATATTGGTGAACTGGTCCCGGCGCCCCAATTCTCCACACACTGCAACAAGGCACTGGGCCTTGCTGTGGGTCCTGGACCTGAAGTCCTCCCAGTGCTTCAGGACATGCTTGTAGTCGCGGGATGCCACCCCCTCCACGTTGATGGCATCCATGATGTCCGACCAGATCCTCCTCCATCCATAATGCCCCAGGACTTGCCCCACCAGGATGCCAACTTCATTTGCAGTGAAGCTGACAGCCCTCTGCCTCTCTGCCAGGGGGGTGCCACTGGCCCCGGATGGTATTTGGTCCGACATGGCAACCCCCGAGGCAGGTGTGGGTTGGCAACTGGGTCCTGGGGCTGGGCTGTGGAGTGATGGTACACCAGTCGGGAGTCTTCTGGGTCAACAGAGGTGGTCTCAAGAACAGGATCCCTGGCAATGGCTTCTGTGCAGGCACCAAATAGCAGGGCATGTTGGCAGCAGGCAGGCTGGCAGCAGCAGATAGCTCGTAGGAGGCTGCTCAGGGCTCTGGGGGGCAGGTAAATGGCTTTCTGGGCAGGAGCGTGGTCTTCCGTGTGTTGTCGCATGGCCAGCATGATACAGAGTGAGTCCGCACGTGAAAAACATCATGTGTGCGTGTAATTCGAGGAAAAGGCCCTTAGCGTGTAAGCACTCAAGTGATATGACGCACACAGGCATTGCCTTCGGCAGGGGTTAAAGGTACGCATGGGTAAGCAGTTTGCTGTACGTGCTTTCCATAGAGACCGACCGTGCGTGTTTCTTCTTCTTGTGGGTTCACACGCGATTACTTAACAATGCTTAAAGTTTGTACTTTTTGTTTTGGCAGGGGAGTTGCCTACGCGTGCGTGTGTTTTTCTTTTCCATGCAAGGCAGACAGTGAGTCACGCAAGCTTATTTTTCCCACTGTGTTTGCCCCTGTGTGTCGCGCACCCATTTTCGAGGTCAGAGTAGCCTGTGTGTTCCACATATTTTTTGTGTCCCTGGGTGTACTGCGGGGGTTTTATTCCACGCACAAGGGCTTCTGGGGGTTGCGTGCACGTTTATTATCATTTTTTGGGGTGCCTGAGCATTGCGTGACCCATCCTTTCTCACCAGGGGTCACAGACATCCTTGCAGGAGCACAGGGGTGCATCTATCATCACGCACCCTGCCCCCTTCACCCCAATTGCCCAGGACAATTGTTGTGTGCACCTCCCATTGGCAATATCTGTGCCATGGTTGGGAGGCAACCAAAAGGGATGGGTGGCAAAGCTGGGAAACTTCCCAGGGCTGGGTGTGGTGGGGCACATGGCCGGGGTGTCCAGGGAGTCCAGGGAGGCCAAGGTGGATGCGAAGGGGGACGGGCCAGGGTGTTCTACCAGGGCAGGATGTCCAGCAACTTGCTGGGACAACCATGCCACCACCCCAAGCAGCTCAGGGAGATGCTGCTGTTGCAGTCATCCCTGGTGCACATCTGACCCCACAGCTAGTGTCATCTTCTGGCATGGGCCACCAGGTGGTGGAAGCTGCAGGTGCAGCGGTGCCAACCACCACCCAGGCTCGGGGTCAGCCAGCGCAGGCTGCCTTAGCACAGGACTCCCAGGTAGATTTTCAGGTGAGGAAGGCCAAGCTACGTGCGTCCAAATTAGCTGTGACCAAGGCACATGTATCTGGGCCAGTGTTGGCATCTGCTGCCCCAAACAGCCACGTGGTGGGAGCTGTATGGGCAGATGTAGCCAACACCACCCCAGCAGTAAATCTGCCAACCAGGACTGTGTATGTCACAGCCCTGGGCACTGAGGCAGTTGTGCTGCTGGGTCATGGCAACAGCACCCAGCAGCCAATCACACAATCCAGGCCTTCCGTCTGAATGCCAATTCCTTCTCCCATTGGCCAGTCCACCACCCCACTGCCCCTACTGACCAGAGCAGCATTTGCCTCTCAGGGTACGCACAACTGGCCAAGAGGAGGAAGTGTGCTTCTGCGCAAGAGGTTGGGACCCCAGACACGGCTCCGGCCTCTAGCGCGGCAAGGAAGAAGCCTTTCAATAAACAGGAACTGGACTTCCTTGTGGACTATGTGTCGGCACACAACTGCAATATGCGGGTGGGCTCAGGTTGCCCAGGAGGATGAACTCACTCCGCACGAGGAAATCGCTGTGGAGTTCATCGATCAAGGACTTATCCAGGGAGTGGGAGAGACGCCGGATTATGACGAAATGTCCGGTGAGTCTTGGTGCGTGTGTCCAGCCCATGTGTGTTTTGATTGTGTGATGTGTTGTGATTGACTGCGAGTTCAGGCTATGTATGAATGAGTGCCATGTGTGACACATGCAATGTTTTACTGATGTGTGCTTGTTGTCATGCAGTCTGCATGCACGCCATGTGCCGCACATGTGGGCAGTCCTCATTACCACACATGCACCCTACTTACATGCAAGTTACTCGGCAGCGTCTCCTGTCCATGTACAAGCACACTGACATGTTTGCATAAAGCCTGTGGTGTAGTTCCACTCAACACTCAGCCTATGTCATCACATGACTGACGGCTATGAATGGTCAATCTGCAAGCTGCTCCTCCTCACGGGCATGCTTCCTTGCCTCTCCACCACCCTGCAGCTCACTGTCTCCATGGTACTGGCGGTTTCCGTGTTGGACTACTGCAATGCCAAATTCAACTCCCTCTGAAGCCCAGTTGCCTCCTGATTGGCCCCCTCTGGCCTGATAGCCTATGGAGGGGCACCGGCAGGCATAAGCCGGCCCCCGACGAAGGCATCACTAAGGTGAGCTCCCCAACACCCAACCTCCCATCCTCTGCCATCCGCACATTAAGCTACTACCAACTCCCACACGCATCCCACCACCTACCTTGTATCAGCCTGAGCTCTACACCACTTGACCTGCCTGCTTCCCACCTACTGGCACCCGCGTCCATTATATCTTCATAACAGGCTCCCTACAGCCTTTCCATACGCCTGGCCGATCGCTGAACATCAACCAGAGATGCAAATATTGGTCAAAGTCGCTACGTCTCACAAGCCTCTCCCAGAAACTTACCTGCCTAAATATTACTGCTGCCTTCAATCAGGTTCCTCGCAGTGCCATGCCTAGGTCCCTTCCTAGGTCCCTGCCACTTTCCCTGATTACCGCTGCATCCTCAATTGTTGCACTGCAATTTCTTCCAGATCACTGCACACCACAAACCCCCTTCGGATTTGCCAATGGACCTTGCTAACACCCCAACTTGCTCTTTAGAACGTGGCTAGTGCCATATTTTGAGTGCTAAATGTGTTTTTACACCATGGCCCTACTCTAACTTGCTAATGAATTATATTAATGCCCTAACTTACATCGCAGAACTTGGGGAGTGTGCATATATTGAGTGTTGGTCTGAGCTTTCACACTGTGGCCCTACTCTAACTTGTTAAGGTACTATATTGATGCCCTAACTTGCATTGTAGAACTTGGCTAGTGCCATATATTGAGTGTTGGTCTGAGCTTTCACACTGTGGCTCTACTCTAACTTGCTAATGTACTATATTGATGCTCTAACCTGCATTGCAGAACTTGGCTAGTGCCATATATGGAGTGTTGAATGTATTTTACACCATGGCCCCACTCTAACTTTCTAATGTACTATATTGATGCCCTAACTTGCATTGCAGAACTTGGCTAGTGCCATATATTGAGTGTTTGTCTGAGCTTTCACGTGGTGGCCCTACTCTAACTTGCTAATGTACTATATTGATGCCCTAACCTGTATTGCAGAACTTGGCTAATGCCATATGTTGGCTGTTGAATGTGTTTTTACACCATGGCCCTACTCTAACTTGCTAATGAATCATATTGATGTCCTAACCTGCATTTCAGAACTTGGCGAGTGCCATATATTGAGTGTTGTCCTGAGATTTCACACTTTGGCCCTACTCTAACTTGCTAATATACTATATTGATGCCCTAACTTGCACAGCAGAACTTGGCTAGTGCCATATATAGAGTGTTGGTCTGAGCTTTCACGCGGTGGCCCTACTCTAACTTGCTAATGTACTATATTGATGCCCTAACTTGCATTGCAGAACTTGGCTAGTGCCATATATTGAGTGTTGGTCTGAGCTTTCACGCGGTGGCCCTACTCTAACTTGCTAATGTACTATATGGATGCCCTAACGCATTGCAGAACTTGGCTAGTGCCATATATTGAGTGTTGGTCTGAGCTTTCACACTGTGGCCCTACTCTAATTTGCTAATGTACTATATTGATGCTCTAACCTGCATTGCAGAACTTGGCTAGTGCCATACATGGAGTGTTGAATGTATTTTAAACCATGGCCCCACTCTAACTTTCTAATGTACTATATTGATGCCCTAACTTGCATTGCAGAACTTGGGTAGTGCCATATATTGAGTGTTGGTCTGAGCTTTCACGCGGTGGCCCTACTCTAACTTGCTAATGTACTATATTGATGCCCTAACGCATTGCAGAACTTGGCTAGTGCCATATATTGAGTGTTGGTCTGAGCTTTCACGTGGTGGCCCTACTCTAACTTGCTAATGTACTATATTGATGGCCTAACTTGCATTGCAGAACTTGGTTAGTGCCATATATTGAGTGTTGAATGTGTTTTTACACCATGGCCCTACTCTAACTTGCTAATTAATCATATTGATGCCCTAACCTGCATTGCAGAACTTGGCGAGTGCCATATATTGAGTGTTGGCCTGAGATTTCACACTTTGGCCCTACTCTAACTTGCTAATATACTATATTGATGCCCTAACTTGCACAGCAGAACTTGGCTAGTGCCATATATAGAGTGTTGGTCAGAGCGTTCACACTGTGGCCCTACTCTAACTTGCTAATGTACTATAATGATGCCCTTGCGCATTGCAGAACTTAGCTAGTGCCATATATTGAGTGTTGGTCTGAACTTTCACACTGTGGCCCTACTCTAATTTGCTAATGTACTATATTGATGCTCTAACCTGCATTGCAGAACTTGGCTAGTGCCATACATGGATTGTTGAATGTATTTTAAACCATGGCCCCACTCTAACTTTCTAATGTACTATATTGATGCCCTAACTTGCATTGCAGAACTTGGCCAGTGCCATATATTGAGTGTTGGTCTGAGCTTTCACGCGGTGGCCCTACTCTAACTTGCTAATGTACTATATTGATGCCCTAACGCATTGCAGAACTTGGCTAGTGCCATATATTGAGTGTTGGTCTGAGCTTTCACACTGTGGCCCTACTCTAACTTGCTAATGTACTATATTGATGCTCTAACCTGCATTGCAGAACTTGGCTAGTGCCATATATGGAGTGTTGAATGTATTTTACACCATGGCCCCACTCTAACTTTCTAATGTACTATATTGATGCCCTAACTTGCATTGCAGAACTTGGCTAGTGCCATATATTGAGTGTTGGTCTGAGCTTTCACGTGGTGGCCCTACTCTAACTTGCTAATGTACTATATTGATGCCCTAACCTGTATTGCAGAACTTGGCTAATGCCATATGTTGGCTGTTGAATGTGTTTTTACACCATGGCCCTACTCTAACTTGCTAATGAATCATATTGATGTCCTAACCTGCATTTCAGAACTTGGCGAGTGCCATATATTGAGTGTTGTCCTGAGATTTCACACTTTGGCCCTACTCTAACTTGCTAATATACTATATTGATGCCCTAACTTGCACAGCAGAACTTGGCTAGTGCCATATATAGAGTGTTGGTCTGAGCTTTCACGCGGTGGCCCTACTCTAACTTGCTAATATACTATATTGATGCCCTAACTTGCACAGCAGAACTTGGCTAGTGCCATATATTGAGTGTTGGTCAGAGCTTTCACACTGTGGCCCTACTCTAACTTGCTAATGTACTATAATGATGCCCTAACATGCATTGCAGAACTTGGCTAATGCCATATATTGAGTGTAGGTCTGAGATTTCACACTGTGGCCCTACTCTAACTTGCTAATGTACTCTATTGATGCCCTAACGCATTGCATAACTTGGCTAGTACCATATATTGAGTGTTGGTCTGAGCTATCACACTGTGGCCCTACTCTAACTTGCTAATGTACTATATTGATGCTCTAACCTGCATTGCAGAACTTGGCTAGTGCCATATATTGAGTGTTGAATGTATTTTAAACCATGGCCCCACTCTAACTTTCTAATGTACTATATTGATGCCCTAACTTGCATTGCAGAACTTGGCTAGTGCCATATATTGAGTGTTGGTCTGAGCTTTCACGCAGTGGCCCTATTCTAACTTGCTAATGTACTATATTGATGCCCTAACGCATTGCAGAACTTGGCTAGTGCCATATATTGAGTGTTGGTCTGAGCTTTCACACTGTGGCCCTACTCTAACTTGCTAATGTACTATATTGATGCCCTAACTTGCATTGCAGAACTTGGCTAGTGCCATATATTGAGTGTTGGTCTGAGCTTTCACGTGGTGGCCCTACTCTAACTTGCTAATGTACTATATTGATGCCCTAACCTGTATTGGAGAACTTGGCTAATGCCATATATTGGCTGTTGAATGTGTTTTTACACCATGGCCCTACTCTAACTTGCTAATGAATCTTAATGATGCCCTAACTTGCACTGCAGAACTTGGCTAGTGCCATATATTGAGTGTTGAATGTGCTTACACCACGCCCTTCAAAGAGTTAGAGTTACTAAGGCTGATGCCCAATTGCCTCTGTTAATCTCTGCGCTATATCCATACTGAACGGCGACCCACAACCCTACCTACATACACCATGGGCCAGTCCCTTAGTTTGCTGGTGCCCTCTTTCAAAATGATGCCTCTCGCTGATGCCATCATACTGAGCTTGGTATGAGGCCCAAGCACTGACTTCACCTTCTAAGAGTGATTCTCTGCCTCTAACATTAACACCTCTATTATTTTGCCACTTACTTCAGTCACCTATTCCATAGAAAGTTATATCTCCACCATATACTAGTATGCTCCCTACAGCTACCAGCCAGTGTATCTACATCACAGTCCTTATACAAAGCATAAGCTCTACATCATGTTATTCCATACACCAACGCTTGGGAATCCGCCCACCTTGACGTCCTCCCATCTTTCCAATAGTACTACCACTAAACAATTCATAGATAGGAAACACTCAAACATTCCTATACCTAGCAATCCTGCCCAACTACGGCCAGGACCATACACCTTAGAGCTAGGTTATCCAAAATGTATGAGCCTCCTATCAGCTCTCTCCCTACCATTATAGGAAAAAGGACTCCCAAAACTGTGCCCAGCCTAACATCTGCAAGCACGAACCTCGCTCACAACTGTAGCCCCAGGCCAATAAACGGCACAGCCAAGTACGACAAACCTAAACCCTCAGAAGCCCCCCAACCGACTACAACCATCGCTATGAGCCCTCATATTAAAGGAGCTTTAATAAACTCCAGATCCTTAGTAGCACATGCCATGGAAATCGCCAACCTGATCCAGAGCGATGACCTAGATTTCCTCACCATCACTGAGAAATGGCTACACGCCGCTGCAGGTCCTATGCATATGCTAGCAGTCCCTGACGGCTACACCATCCTGAGAAAAGACAGACTAAAATCTAGAGGAGGAGGCATCGCTATAACCTACAAATGCAGCCTCTCTATGAGATTAGCCACCCCGATTGATGTCCACTCATGTGAACGATTATCAGTTAACGTACCCTGACTTATGCCCAAACCCTCAATATCCACCTGATATATCGCCCTGGGCCCTCCCGGAACATTTGAGGAGGATATCAACACTATTCTGTCTAGCAATCTCAAAAGTTCAATGCAAGTACTTCTACTTGGAGACCTCAATATGGGTTTCAATGACCCGGCAGGCCAGCCTGCCCTAACTACAGCAAACAAACTCTCAGAACTTGGATTCACCCAAAGAAGCAAAACACCCACCCACAACAAAGGTAGAATACTTGATTGGGTGGCAGACCATAACTGTCAGGCCAACATCCTCTCCATCTCACCATGAGCTTGGACTGACCACAACCTTGTGTCATTTATGCTTTCTACTAACAGACCCCCACCTCCACCCATCCTTAGGGCTCCACCTACACTAACCAGAAACAAAAAGAGTATTACTGCAGATAGGCTTATCCCGGCCTTACTTCCCACCCTCAATATGCTACCAGACAATACCGATCCTGAGAGCATGGTCGAGGAATACAACAAAATTATGACCACCTCCTTGGACCAGATCGCCCCCCCTCAAACTTAGACCAAGCAAGCCGAAAACTCACTTGAATAAATGGTTTACACCCTTCCTAAAAAATCTAAGGCAACAAAAAAGAAACTGTGAGGCTGCCTGGAAAAAACTACCATCAGAAGCTAACAAACTTAAACTCACTAAACTCTCATCCCTCTATAAAAAAGAAATATGTCTAGCTAAACGAATATCCTTCGACAAGCGCATATCCCAAGCCAAGTCCAATATGAAGGAACTATTCACCATTCTTAAAGAAATAGAGACCCCTATAGCATTACCTGACACATGCACTTAAGATTAAAAAAATCGTTCTCAGATATCCAACATGCTCTAGCCAATAAAATATCCACCTTATAAAACAAAATTTCCTGTAAAAGAGCTTCTTTAAATGACCCTCCTCCACCCAAAATAACTGGGAATACCAGTGCTGACCAATCCACCCAATTCAACTTCTCCAAAGTTTCTATTCCTGAAGTGGAAAGAATTATTCTGTCCCTTAAGCCTCCCAACTGTCAGTGCGATCTCTGCCCTGCGCAGCTCATCAAGGATGCAGCCTGTGACCTATCAACCTTCATAACAAAGCTTATAAAAGCGTCCTTTTCTACTGGTATCATCCCTACCAACCTTAAACAATCCTAGGTACTCCCACTCCTAAATAAGAAACACTTTACATCCATCTACACCTACTGATTATGGGCCAATTACTACAGTGCCCTTCCTTTTAAAAATTCTAGACAAGGTAACCTATATTCAAATCCAAAAGCATCTGGAATTATAGCACCTATTAGGAGCCAGACAATCAGGCTTCCGCCCCCAACATGGAACAGAGACAGCCCTTATCAATCTCAAGGCCCAAGTCGATGAGCTTAGATCTCTCAGCTGTGTTCGACTTGGTTGACCACACTATCCTATGCAACCACCTTGACACAGCAGCACACTTCTCTGATGACGCTGTCACTTGGATCAGATCCTTCTTAAATGGTAGAACAATGAGGGTCTTCTCGCCTCTAGCAGCTGCCGACCCCATACCATTGCTTGTGGTGTTCCTCAGGGGTCCTGCGTCTCACTCACACTGTACAAAATTTTTACCAAGCCCCTTTTCGATGATCTGAATCAACTTGGTATTACCTACACTAACTATGCAGATGATACCCAGATCCTCCTCCCGCTTTCAGGGGATTATGACACGGATTTGGCCTTGGTGAATAGAGTGTACATCATCATCCAGGCATGGATGGCCACGCATGGTCTATGCCTGAATGATGATAAAACCAAACTCATCATCCTGGGCACCCCTTCTAATCTAAGGAAACTAGGATCTGACTATTCCTCATTCATAATTGATGGCAATAGCATTAACGTAGAACATGAGGTAAAAACACTAGGCTTCTACCTTGACTCAACTCTCTCCTTTGCCAAACAGTTCAACTCTTTAGCGTCCTTCACATCTTACACGTGTAAACTTATTCGTTCCGGTAAGCCATTTCTCTCTGACAGTAGCTGCACCATCCTGGCCAGAGCCTGTATCCTGTCCCGCTTGGACTACTGCAATGCCCTCTATCTAGGATTGACCAATGCCACTATCAGAAGAATCCAAACACTACAAAACAATGCCCTTAGAGCACCATTAGGCATTTCCATAAGAGATCACACCTCTGAGAGCAGCCGACAGAATAATTGGCTCCCAACCAATGAAAAATCCTTATAAAAACTTTGTCGCTCACCCACAAATCTCTCAACAATGCTGCCCCATCTACCTGGCTGAGAGATTCCACAAACAGACCTCCCTGAGACCACCCAGATCAGCTAACAGAGGTTACCTCTCCATGCTTAGTTTCAAACGCTCCACTATTGGTGGCAACAGCTTCCCTGTGAAAGCAGCCAAATTGTGGAACTTCCTGCCTCCCACACTGAGAATAGACCAATCTTACCAAAACTTCAGAACCAACATCATTATGTGGCTGAAATCTAATGACCAGTAAATTATATTATCTCCTGCTCAGCAAGTAGCTAGGACCCACTGCTATGGCATCCTACGCCTGTATGGAGTGTATCCTTCCTTGCTTCTCCCGTCCGGTTACCCCTTGTGGTAACTACAACTGTCCTACTCACTGCCTGTATACTTGTATTTATCACCACCCACCTGGAAATATCTATAAACATCTGTAAATATATACTGCTTTTGTAAAATGTCTGTATCATCGGTATATTATGCTTGTATCCTATGTCTTTTAAATTGGTAACATTTGTATATACCCTTCTTGTAATTAATGACATGTATGTAGATTGTATACCTTATTCGGTTGTAACTAAGCCTTGCCTATACTTGTAATTGATGCGCCCTGTTACCCCCGGGTATGATGCGCATTATAAATAATGAAACAAACAAACAAACAATGTCCTGTTCCCCTTTCCTGTGTACATGCACACTTCCCTGTGCAACCCTGCCATACCTGTGCTCTGGGGTACATCCTTTGTCCTCGATGGAGGGTGTCTATCTTGGACCGTGCACATGGTACAGGCTCAGAGTGCACATGAGTGTTCATTCATGTACCATTGCATTCCCTGCAAGTCCCTATGGGTCTGTGGCTGGCTACTCATTGTACCACATCTCCAGTATACGTCATATCTGTGGCCAGTCTGATGTCCAACTTGTGTATACGCCCCTAGTGGGGATTCATGATGGTTTCTCCAGTGCATGGTTGGACTGCATTTTGGTGAGTATATTGTTGACTGTGCATGATTTCATTTTGCTAATTCAGGTATTGCCTTTACGCTATACATTGTTCATGCACTTCATGCTGTATGCAGTCCCATGCCCCATTTAGCTGTCGAGGCCACTCTCATGATGGTAGGGGGACATGTGGTGGTAAGGTCACATTGAGGCATTTGTGCTATGGTGTTTACTCACTGTCTGACATTGTCACTGTTGGGTCCTGTGTTCATGGTTTGTTATGCTGGTAAAGTGATCATCCTGTGTTGGCTTTGCTTATGATGTGTCACAGGATCAGCAATATGTTTCCATTGCAGTTGTGTCCACAACAGAGTGGTTCACATGGAAAATGTATGCTACACTGTGGGTTCATGCATTTCCCATGCTGACATGAATTAAATCGCCCTGCAAACAGACCCCCACAACACACAGAACACACCCCACCCCCACCCCAAAATCCACCCACCCACACACTACTTGCCTTCTGAGACATGCTGTGTACCTGCTGCACATGTTCACATTGACGTTCATGATCGTGAACTGGTGCCGCTGGCTCATTTTTTTCCTTTGTTTTTTTATGCAGCTGCAGGGATTTTCAGGCCGCTGCCAAAACTCACTGTACTGTGTGGTGTAGCGAGCGGAGTGTTACAGGGGACAACCCCGCAGCATCCACATTTTCTTTTCTTTTTTCGGATTCCCTGAAATGCATGCTACCAAAGGTTCGAGGTTTTGCGGTTCAGACCTTTGGTGGTATGCACTAACGTACTTTTAGTATAGGTTGGATGTTTTTGCTCACTCTTTCTTCAGAGTCCGTGTCTGAGGGGATTGCCTATGGCTTGTTTCCATTTGTAACAGTGTGCTTTGTGAAAGCTATGTCATGTGTGTTGATATTTTTAGGTTTTTCACACAGCATGTGATGGCATGGTGTGTGGGGTGGGTGACATGGGGTTGAGGGAGGTGTAGGTGACATACCAGCATTTGGATGTGCTATTTTGCATGGGGGGGTGAAATCTGTAGCTTGCATGTTTGCCTTTTGGTGACACAGGAATGTGTTTGTTTAAGTGTCTAGGGATGCACACAATGCTGCAATGCACATTCTCAGGGTGTTAAGGTTGTGATAGTTGACTGTCCCTTTGTCATCATCAATTGTCACCTGGAATGTGCCAGACCTGTGTACACTCTGCAGGGGGGGAGTTTAGGTAAAAAATGTAGTCACAAGCTGGGTACGGGCTGCCTCGTGGTGTGCCCTTTCCCCTCTTATGCGCAGCGGTTGTGTGTGTGGTTGGGGATTTGGGGGCACCACCATGTCCACCAATATGCCCCGTCAGGTTGCAACGTTTTGCAGGACACATGCTGCCACAATGATCCTGCACACTACTGGGGGCGCATATGGTAGCTGCCCACCAGAGCGGTCAAGGGAACAGAAACGTGACTTGAGCACTCCAAATGTGTGCTCCACTATGCCCTGAGTAGCAATATGGACTGCCTTGTATCTTACCTGGGTTGGTGTGGTGGGGTTCCATATTGGCGTCATCATGTGGGTGCTCAGAGGGTAGGCACTGTCCCCTGGGGAGGTAATAATGGTTGTCATTAGTTGGGTTTGTGTATTTGTCTGTGTGTGACATGCATGCATGTGCACAGGCATTTGTACTCACCAATGAGCCTTGTTTTGCCATGCCTCCAGCTTCCAGGTCCCGGTGTAGGACTGACATTCTGAATATGAAACTGTCATAGTCTACATAGACAGAGGTGATGATTCCCTTGGCACTGAGCACTTTGGGGAAGTGTGCCACCCCGTAAAAGTCCTGAACCAGGGCCTGCCTTTCTACAGGTGTTCTGGGCATGTATACGTGCCTGCAGACTGAGAGGCATGTAGTCATGATTGGCAACACCTAGTGTAGGCAGCGTGACTGCGTGGCCTGTGAGATGCCCCCAACTATGTCAGTTGTCCGCTGAAATGACCCAGTGGCCAAAAAATGCAGGACACTGAGCACCTTTTCCAAGGGGTCAGTGCTTGGGAGCACAAGGTGGGTGATGTGAGGTCATCCTCCCACTCAGTGACCAGGTCTAGGGTGATATGAGGTGGAAACCTATACCTGCCATAGACCTGGTCATCAGGCATCCCAAAAAGGCTGGTCCTGGGTGAGAAAATGCAGAGCCTGGCTATCTTCCTCCTCCTGCAGTGTCCCCCGATCACTGCTGCGAGGACTGGGACATTCATCGTAGCTGTATATGCTTGCTTGTTGTTTGTGCGCACTGTTATGCTGTGCTGGGCCACTTATGCCTGTTTTCGCATCGCCAACGTGTTTCCGGCTTTGCGCGTCTTTTGGCATGCGCGGGTTTGCCCAGTTCAATTAAATGAATATGTGTTGATAGCGCGTGTGGGCGTTGCAAGTGTTTCACTGCTGTACTTCCCCCATTATGCCCACAGTTTTGCTTGTTGTTCCCCATTTCGCATGTTCTGCCCCCTTTTTAGCTGTGTGTGCTGGACGTTGTGTGTCTTCACTGGGCGACTCGCCCACAGCTTTCGGGATGTCGCAGTGATGTGTGTGCCAAGCGCGGATTCAGCATAGGTCCCAGGTAAGCCACACGCAGTGCCTTACATGAATCGTTAAATGGGCGCACGCGTGTGTTTCGCATGCAGGCGCTGATTTTCTCACGTGTGCTGTGTGTTCCTCACACTTACGCTACAGATTTCAGCGCACAATAATTCCATGGATTACCCTGTTAGTTTTCTCCAGTATAAAAAAAAAGTATTGGTACCAAATTTGCTTCTATTGACCTAAGCCCTCCCCAGTATAACTGTGGCATTTTGGGGGTCCAACATCTATATGTAATTGAATGTAGGCTATTATGCACTGCATCTGCGTTTGCAGGTTAATTTTAAGGAAGAAGTGTTGTCAATTTAGAGCACACAGATTATTGGTTCAGCCACCTAAACTAAGAAAATGTTTTTGTGATTTTGTAATACATGGGTGAACATTCCCACTTTCCCCCATAACCAGGTCATACTGTGCAGTGTCAAGAGGGATGAGAGAATTTTTTATATTGGGATTTTTATTTTTTTTGCAAGTGACATTAGGTTGGCTGACTCCTTTTCACGTACCCATTAACCTTTTTATATGTAGGGATTTTACAAGTCAGAAGTCATCAATCAGTATTGGAGATGTGGACATGTGCACCCGTAAACACATCTGTTATCACAATACACCTGTTAATACCACAGTATCCAATTTAGTTATTACTTACAAAATGCTACACTGTCAGCACTGAAGTAATTCCCTATTTTGCACAGCGCAAACAGCACATAAAGAACATTGATGTATTTATTTTAAGGTAATTCTCATGATAACAGGACATGCATATTTTCAATGCGAGAGGCCCAAGTCCAATATCATGTGAACATTAGCTACCCATACTGGAATCTATAAGAGCAGAAGTGAAGTTTTGACTTTTGTTCAGTTCAGAAACAAGATGACAAAACGAGCATTGCCCAAGCCATCCCACTTTCTCTATTGATTGTATGTGCATGAAAAACGTATTTATTGCTAATTTATTGACAGAATCTAAAACCATTATGATTAAATATTCATTATACTTTTCTACTTTGTATATGACATAATGTGAATAAGAATTTCATTACAATTTACACACTTTAAATACATTAACATGTGATACCCTCTAGTGCTTCTTTTTAAACATAAATCAATATTTTGATTTTATAGTATTACAGATGAATACAAAGACCAATGTTATTTTGAACATTAATGTTTTTCAAGTTTTGCCCCTAGCAACGGTTTTCTTTAGCTTTCTGTACACTGTGCACATGTGGCCACTATGTGACATTTGTCATGTGTGGTATCTCATGGAATCAAATAACTTACGGGAAATATCAATGCATAAAGCAATACATTATTTTTGCACCTTTTCACTTTAAAAGAGGAAGTAGCCATGTTTATTGTTGGGTGATATCTACTCCACACATAAAAAGAATCAGAACAGTTTTACAGCATAACTTTGCTTTATGTAATACTTTTAGATTCCAATCATTTTGACAGCTTCAGAATTCCAAACCGTATTACAACTATAGTTGACATAGAATATTAAAGTCTGCAGAAAGTAGGCTTAATTTCCAAAGCAATGTTCATGAGTAAGTCTGACATACTCACGGAAAAACTAATAAGTTACAACTGCTTCAAAAAAGGGTGTTTACTTGTTTAAACTCATTGGGCCTCATTACGAGGTTAGAGGTAGCCATGCCCTTAATAAGGCAGTGGTCGAAGTGTACAAAAAGAAGTAGTGGAGCTATGTTCCCTGCCAGTCTGCCCCACTCTCCACAAACCCCATCACCACACCCCCTCCCTCGCACAATACACACCCCCAAACAAACACCCCTATTAGGTTCAGTGCAGTGCACTGAAGTGCAAGCTTCAACTTCTTCCTACACTTTTATTTTAAAACTAAACCATTCCGGAACGGTTTCTTTTTAAAATAAAAGTATAGGAACAGTGAAACTGAAAAATAAAAAGTATAGGAGCACCGCTCTCGACCGCTCCCGCCCACTTCGACCTCTGTAATAAGGGCATGGCCCCAAACTCGGGTACGGCTCCGGGTCCCACGAAAGGTGAATTAGCGGGCCATTCCAACCTTGGAGGGCCCGGTAATTTCCCTTTCACGGGACCAAAAGCCGGTATGTCCCCATTCCCATTTAAGGCCCCATAGGGCTCAATGGGAATGGGGAGGATGGTAGCAGCAGTACCATTCATAACGGTACCATTGCTATCATCCTGGTCTGCTCACAGGTGCCGCTCTGTACGCATGGTCTGACCAGGCATCCAGAGCGGCACACGCGAGCAAACTCGTAATGTTGTGATATGGCAACAACAGAGCCGGTAGCACTACCAGTGCCGTTGTTGCCTTACCGCAACAGTCATAATGATTGTCTTTTATTGTATATAGTTGATAAAACTACTTTTACAAATTTTAAAACGTTTCATAATCAATTGCTTACCGATTATCACATTAGATCATGTTTCTTCCAATAAAATATCCTAGTTGTGTCAAAATAAAAGGAACATTTCTTGATGCAAACATGTTTTTAACAATGATCATCACATTTGGATAAACGTTAAAATAATTTAAATAAAATGAAGAATTTTATTACTTGCAGTAGAGAGTCACTATATACCAGGTGTAGCTTGTCATTATTTAAAATTGCATCGGATCGGGTTGCCTTAACACTTCATATTTCAATTATGAAATGTAATAAAAATAAAACAAAAAAACGAATTTAGGACTGGTATCCAAGAAGTTGACTAAATCATATACAATGATTAGTAAACCGATACAGACATTTCCTAAGATTTTGACACATCTATACTGCAGTACTCCAAAAACTCAGTTTTCAATTGAGAATTGATGTATTTCAAAAAACGAGATAAGGCCAGAATTTGCGAAATATTATTACCCCACATCAATCTGGACCATAGCAAACAGAGATACAATTTAGATTTTATTGATGAATTTTCCCCAAGAAGCAGTGATCTGTGGATGTCAAAGTATGGACATAATAATTCCAGTGTTTAAGAGTTTCAGTTTTGGCAGGCAATTGGCAGAACCGTCAATTGAGGTCAATACTAATACTTTGATTACTGCCCCAGTGCTTTGATCTTTCTTAAGAAGGGAAATGATTGAAGTGAGAGTGCACATGTAGTGCCACTAATTTACTGCAAGGAAAGCATTTGATATAACTATTAATTGTTCTCCTCTTTGTAGGATAACAGGCATATTCTTTGTACAATGAATACTTTCTCATACAGCTTATAGTTTTATACGTTTTGGCTCATTCTCAGTGGAATCAATGTCGTCAAGTAAACCTTGCATAGCTGACCGGAAGTATTCATTGATTTAACTGATTCATAAAATTAATGTCTTCGTAGAGGCAATTTTTTGGGGGCTAATGATTTTGGAGTAATTTAAGAGTTGTCTCCAGACAAATCTTGAAGACAGTGATACCAGGCCTAACTCATCTCTTAATAGTGCGTGAGACTTGCCAAAACTGAGAACTCCTTCAATAACCGACCCTATAGCAAGTTTAAAAATTAATTTAAGTCTATCAGACACATGTTTAAACCATAAAGTAGGATGGGCTCGATCTTCATTGTATAGTGTTCTATGATAGGAAGAAGTGAAATCTTGCAGAGGTTTGAGAATAAACATTTCATCTGAGATAGTAAAGGTCAGAGTTTTGTTTCCAAGAAATGTTTCCAAATCTGCTTTGAAGCCGAATTGCAGAGATTGTAACCCAAGTAAGGGAAAACAGGAACCTTTTCAATTATTTCGAATGCAGGATGCATTTAAATGTTTTAAGCTTCTTTAGCCCAGTGTAGAATATGATTTTTGATTTGCTAGCATTAGCTTTAAGGTTGTTCTTTGGACAATATTGCATAAATATTTCCAATTTAATTTGCAAGCCCATCATGGTTCTGTCAAAGAAGATAACGTCATCTGCAATGCGAGCCAGTGAATTCTCAATCCACCCAGTATCACCAATGAAATGTTTGCGTGTTTCCAGAGTTCTCCCAAAATCACTTAACTATAGATTGAATAGCATAGAGGCTAAATAACATCCCTGTTTGACTCCAGCAGCAGTCTGAATAGCCCTTGTTAGTGACCACTCTTGTGTTACTTGAATTCTGTATGTGGTTTCATGGCATACGGAAGCTATCAGTTGTACTAATCTAGTTGGAATTCCCATCCTCAATAATTTGTTCCATAGAACTTGATGAATGACACAATCGAATGTGGAGGGCATGTCATGGGATGCTATATAAATGGGGTCCATTTGATTGTGTTTTACAGTTTCCAAAAGATGTGCCAAAATTGAAGCATTTAATGGAATACCCATTATTTTTCGGAAACCAACTAGGAAGCAAGATAGATTATTTGATAGTAGCAAGAATTCTTCAAGCCCTTCAAGATCATATATGCAAATATTTTAGATGATGCATCTATCGAGGCTATAGGTCTCTAATTTGTCTGATTAGACAAATCTCCTTTTCTGTAGATGGGAATAAGAAGAGATTGAGACCAGGTTTCCGGGATATATTTTGTGCTGAAGATCAAATGAAATTTTATTTTCAGAATCGAGGCCAATAGATTCAAATCTTTTTTGATCACATATGACAGAATGCCATCTGGCCTGGTACTCTTGAAGAGTTGAGTTTGCTTATAGGCCATAAAATATTGTCTTCATTCCAAGGACACAAGTCATGAATGCTTAGGTGTTCACAGGGATTAGTTATCCTCGCAGATGTATCTGGTAGCTTGCAGTTCCCAAACTACCTCAGACAGGTGTGGATCATCTGTGTCTTACCACTGGTCTGATTCATTGTTGACCAAAATGCTCTAGAGTTTTACTACACAGATTTCTTTTTATCATTATTTGGTGTCTTTTGTGTGAATGTTTATCCTAACTGTTTTTAGGAGATTTTTTTGTGGGTTTGAATAATTTTCTCTTCCCTCTCTATATTGATTAACAGTAAGGTCCTGTTTAAGAAGAGCTCTAATGTTTCTGTTCTTGTCAGTTTTGAGTCGAACAAATTCAGTGTTTTTATTTTATTTTAACCGGTCTAGATTTATTTATGTCAACAGTTAGTTTCAGGGAAAAAAAAGCATCATTTTGGATAATAAATTAGCCCCCTGATTTTGCTGAAGATTTTGTTTAGTTAGGACTTCAGAGGATTGGATTTCCATTTTTAATCACTTGGTGGATAACATGGCTAGTTTATCATTCCATTTAACAGAGATACCAGGATAGTCGATTTCAATAAACGATAAAGAGGGATTTATTTCAAAAGTTATTGTTTTAGTCAAGAAAGCCATTTCAAGAAGCATATGATCACCAACTCCAGGGTCCACAATAGCCACAGAGCGCAACTGAATCTTATGCTAGAGGATACATAGAAGTAGTCTATGGTAGAGTGGGAGCAACGCTGATGCCAAGTGTAATTCAGAAAGGGACCAGTATTGTTTAAATCTAATTGCACCAAGTGCCATTGCTGGAGATGAGTCCCATTTCATTCCCCTTTGTGAGGATTTAGTAGCACAGTCTTCAGGTAAATAGCCATTATTTATTATTATTTATTTTAAGACCCTCTAAACAGTTAGAGTTGAAATCACCACCCATAATAATTTCATAGCTGGAATGATCTATGACCCATTGTTCCAGAATATCGGAGATACTTTGTTGAAATTCTATTTATGTGTATTTCAACGGGTTGCAATGGCTATTAAGTAATAATATAGGTGCTTTGGAATTTTCAATTAGTTCGATTTTAATGGCTAACAGTCCCTCAGAAGAATAAATACGTTTGTTTTTACTTTGAAGGTTCCTATTTATCGCTATCACTAATCTACCACTAGGCCGACCATTAACCGCTCGCAAAGCAGCACATCCATAAATTCTGTATCCAGATAACTGGAAATGTGACCACATCATGGTCTCCTGTAACATTATTATTGTCGCTATTTATAGTTGTTTTGTAATATAAAACCATGAGTTCAGATTTTTTGAGCCACAAACTTTCCATGAAATAATCTTGATCGAATCACTGCTAAGCCCTCATTGGAGAGCCATACATTTTTTATGGCAGGTTATACCCATGACCAATCCTGACTGTGTTATTTGCAGTTGTTAAAAAAGTTTCAATTAATTCGGTTGAAGATTTACCCGAGTTAATCATGTGATTACTCTCTGCTTTTACCTTAGGTGGTTCCGCTTGAAAGGCTGTGAATGCTTTACCATCCTCCAGTGATTCAATATCGAATAAGTTGTATCCCAGGATCTCCAGAGTGTAATGCTGTTCCCAAATTAATTTAGATATCATTAAGGAGTGATAACCACAGAACATACAGTTTTTGTTAGTTTGCAACAGAGTAACCCACTCAATGTCATCTGATTCAAAATATCTAAAGATGGAATTTGTTTGAATAACTCCAGCAGGGATGATCTATTTATTCTACCTCTCCCATTAATTTCAAACGTACTCTTCCATCCCATTATTTTAATTGAATAACTTTCCAAATGTAAAGCATTTTCTTGATTAATCGAAAGACAGGTTTTGGGATTATTGGACCAAGTAGATATAGATGTGGTACCAGAGATGAGGTTGGTATAGATGAATGTTCCAGGGGAACATCTGTAGACTCTTTGGCTTGTTCAGTAATGACTATTAGTTTTGGGGCAGGTTCCATATCCATATTGTTTGAAACAGCAGAGCTGATCAGGCCGACCTTACTATATCTTTTCCCCATGATGGGAAAAAAGAGTGACATTGTTGTCTGTTTGATGCCCTCACTGTCATTGTTGAGATGTATTAGTAAAGGCATTAGATAAAACTCGAGAATTCTTTTGTTCGTTTATTGAGGATTTTTCCCTTATGGGCAATGGACATTCATTTGATTTCTTTTTGTTATTAACCTCGCAGTCTATAGTCTCAGATATAGCAGAACTATTAAAATTGGACTCAGTGTCACCTTTAACAATATTTTTGTCCAGTTTATCCGGTTTGCTAGTTTGATTTTCCAGGGACAAATTTTGCAGGTTTTTAATTATGGAGTTGTGTCCGTGAATTTTAGCAGCCTGCATGTTTTTAGGTTTTTTTTTGGTTCTTTACAATTATTGGAGCGCCTAGATGCCTTTCTCCTAGCCTTGCTTTCTTCTTGTCTGATTCTACGCGAGTTGAGCATAGTTTGTGGAGGAGAATTCACAGTTTCAGATAAAACCATAGAATTATTAGTTAACTCTTGTTCTAGTTTAATTTGTTTCTGTGCTAAGAGATCTATCAAAGGCATTGGACTATTAGGTGATGAATATTTAGAATCATCTTGTATTGGAGGTACTTTGGTATCTATGTAACTTGAGAGGCGATTGGTATCTAATGATGATAATAGTTTAAGCATTTTAATTTCCATCATTGTTAATGTGTGTTTGTTCAAGTTTACCATCTGCCAGATGTCAACCCCATGCTTATCCAGTGGACTGTCCCTAGGTAGATTTGAAAATCGATCTATATAATCCTGTATCCCTCTATATTGCTGAGGTGGATCAGTGACTTGTTGAGTTGACTCAGTTGAATGAGCAAATACCTGCACACCAATTGAAGTGGCACTAGAGTGAGATGGTTTAGTTTGATAAGCTACAGATACCCTGCATACTCTTTTTTTCTTCAGAAGTATCCTTTTTTCTAAGAATATCTGTGCCACAGGCAAGAATGAATCCCTCAAAAATGGTAATCTTGGCTATCATATCAATAAGGTAGACCTGACCTCACGTAGCTCACATTGTGTCATGTTATGGCCTCTATCTAATAGGTTCAGAATTCTATTGAGTACGGGAAGAGAGCAATTGTCAATTGATGATTGATTTTTAGTTTGAGAGTTTTCATTTAGAGGAGTTGAAATCAGTCCCCTATGATCATGGTCCCTTTCTGCTTTGTCATGAAAAGGTGATGTTATAAAGTATTTTAAATCATCATGTAAAGGGGCAACAATGTGAGCAGGGCTTTTGAGTATTTCAATGAGTTGGAGGGAACCGGGACGTTTAAACCATTGGAAAATACATTAGTCTCATTATATACGCATACTTCATCAATCATTCCAGGGAAACGTGGGCATGGTGTATAAGCTCATTTGCTTCCCCAGTTCACTTGATATTGCGGGTGCTAAGATTGAAATATCTTAAATGAAATTGTTGTCCACACATTTCAGAAGGTCCTCCGGATCTACATGAATAGGGGAACAGGAGGAATCTTCAGCATGAGGAGTATTTACACTCTGGTTAATTTGCATCTTCCCCAGTTGATTTCCATTGAGACTCGTAGCCTGTTGGCTCATACATTCAGCAATTGTTTATTTACAAGAAGTCGTATCAATATGAGAAGTTACACTCTGGTTAGTTTGCAACTTCCCCAGTTGATTTCCATTTAGACTAGTAGCCTGTGGGCTCATACATACAGCAAGTGGTTCTTTATAAGAAGTTGTAGCAATACCTTCTTCAATGTTTTTATTCACAAGAATATTTTCATTATTCTTTGGAATAAAATTTTATATAACTTTAACATCATTGGAGTTAGCGAGAGCCCTTTTCTTTCAGGCTCTTTCCGCTTCTCAGGCCAATCACCATGAAGTACATTTTTTAAAATAATTTATTTAGAAATCAAGTTGAGAGGAGACAACAATCAATTAGAACAGTTAATTATACAAACGAAGATATGCATTGAATTAATTCAATTGATGAAATGATTGGAGATGAAAGGCTCTAGGCCACAACAACTATATGTGCAAGTTTAAGTAACCTTGGAGTGCTTTCGCATATAATAAGGCTGTGAGGTCACATTGGACGCATAGTCATAGAGATACAATAGATACACTTTTATAGGTGAATCGCACCAAGTTATGTAATTATTTGTTAAACCCGAGTTGAGAGTTATAGCAAAATTATCCTCAGCAAACTACAATGATTGCAAGCAGCAATTTGTTTAGGTTGAAATGTGCTGTAATTACTCCAGAGACGTGTTGTGCATAGCACAAGCAACAGCACATTACACAGAGACACTACAACAACACGCGTTGAGAACAGCCAAACGGTTCATAAGTAAAGACATGCACTCTTACTCGTGGTGGTTTATGCCCACCCAACAAGAGATCAAAGGCATAGAGGGCCGCAGTCTCTCCTGCCGCGAGGATCAACAGAGCGCTATCTGCACTGGATAGATACAAAATTTCAAACGTGTATTAATTGCAAACAGCCTCTTATTAGGTTTGGAGTTCTCCACGAAGACTCCAGTGTCGTGCCTTTCAGAGCAAAACCAACGACACTGTGCACATAGACAAACCCACAACACACAGCAAGAAAAGCAGAGCATTTCAAGAATACGCACAGGGGCTCTTTCTCCAACGTGAAATGAGCCTGCCCAGCAAGAGATAAAAGGCTCGAAGGCCCACAGCCTCTCCTGCAGCAGGTATAAGATGAGTGATTTCTGCAGTGGTTGAATGAGGATAGTCAAGAAATGGGCACTAAGTGATCAAAGGGATTGATCCCACAATTTCTCCTGCCACCTTGTTGCAACGTGTTGATTGTTTGGTATAGTTAGTCAAATAAAGAACTTTTCCAAATACAATCCATAGGAGATCAAAGGCTATCAAGCCTGCAGTTGTTCCTACGGAATCAGTCAGAGGCCTGAAGTTATAGCAAAAAAGACGTATTAGGAATTACACCATTCATGTAGTGCAAGCCCGAAATTAAAGGCCCTTTGGGCCACAGTTTCTATAGCGCAATTCTTATTCGCGAAGTTGAAAGTAATACTGAATGTGTTAACAGAATGAAAATTACAATGATTGTCAGATGGTGTCACATGCAGCTGAGTTTGTTACAAGAATACAGTCTCCTGATTTATCTCACAGTTTCTGTTGGAGAGTGGACCAGTTGGTAGGAATTGACATAAAATAGTACACGCTGCTCACTGAATATGATCTGTCATTAGTAGGCACATGATTATTTAGGTGGAATTGTATATAAATCAAAAGCACTCTTACCACATTAGTGGAGTCCAAAGCAGCTATGCAGAGTAGATAATACGGTTTGCGGGTGAATAATGGGCTCAGAGGTGACGGGTCAGAGAAAGCAAACTCGGTCACACCAGGGCTGAACACCCGAACGCCCAAACACCACAACACTCACGGCATTCTGCTCGCTCTGCTTGAATTGGCGTTTTTAAGGACAAGTTTCACCTCTGTAGATTGAAAAATAGCAAGTGAAGAAAGACTTCAATTTTTGCACAGATTTACATGAGCAGGAGCCACAAACTACAACTCTCCCTGCACTCAGCTTGCTCTGCTTGAATTGGATTTTTTAAGGGCCCGGTCTGCCTCTGTAGATTGAAAAATAGTAAGTGAAGAAAGACTTCGTTTTTTGCACAGCTTTACAAGTGTACAAGCCAAACACCACAATACTCCCTGCAAAGGGTGTATACTTGAGTAACAAAAAATAATGACTATAGGGGATTCATTTGCATTATGCTACAGGTCAAGCATAGGTGTTTACCATGTACATGAACCATTTCTACCAGACCATTAATGGTAGTAAGTCCTAGGGGCTAGTTGGGAAGATGTGTGTGGGTGAAAGGGTTTCTGAATTAGGAAGAGGCATCCTTCACAGAAATGTGAATTCACTTGTACTAAATAAAAACACTTCAAAGTTATCTTCAAAAACCCTTTGAAAACATGCACATTTCAACTAGCTTTATGTTTTAATGTGATTTTTATATGTGAATGAAAGAATGTTTATTTGTCAGGGTTGTGTGGAGAATAAAGGAATATGTGCTGGAAAAAATATTTTAGATGAAAACGTTATGTTATTTGGGAGTTTTGTAGAGTGCATCAATCACGGGTAGCTCAGTGATATAGAGGGGATGTGTTATTGTTTCATACTAGGCTGAAACTCCCACTAAATAAGTGATCGTTTCATGTTGATTGAAAAGAAAAGTCTTTCATTTTGAAGAGATAAAAGGTTAGATTTCCTGAGGAAATTGACGGGTAGGGAATTCCAAGTTCAAAGTTCTGATTGCATTAACCAGGAACGAACGGTCACCTAGTCTCACCATTCTGTTGTATGACACATATAACTTCCATGTCGGGTCTTAATCTTGTGAAGCACAAGGAGGTATATGAGATCAACTTGTGGAACAGCACATTTGCTATATTGTGTAAGAGAGATTTGAAAACTAGACACATGCTTTTGAAGATTATCCAATTTTTGTATTAGGAGCCAGGGTAGAGAGTGGAGTGCTGGGCCGATGTACTCATACTTCTAGTAATTTGTTAGAAGTCTGACTACTGTGTTTTGGACTCCCTGCAATTATATGATCATGTAATTAGGAAAGCTAAGATGTTTGCCTTTTGTGACAAATCCAGAGAGGTTGTCACCTCTCCCTGAGGTGGAGCCCCTTCTCATGAGGATAGGGAGGTGAGGCCACTACCCGATAGTCCCCCTGGTGGTGATAGTCAGTGAGAGGATCTCATGAGGAGAGACTCCCCCTCTGAGGATCAGGGAGGACATATCAGGTGAATGCAGTATTTTGACCACACCACTACCTCACAAACATCCATGTGTCCCTTATATCAAATGGATGCTTCAAAGATAGGGGTAGGGGATGTTTTATTGCAAGACTATGACGGGGTGGAACATCTGGTGCTTTACATAAACCAAACATTATTCCCAAGAAAGAGGAATTACACCACCACTGAATTAGAAGCCTTAGCGATAAAATGGGCTGTAGGATACCTTAAATATTACCTCACCGGTAGGAAATATCAGCTTAAAACGGACCATTCACCCCTTACATAGCTCAATCTTAGAAAGGATACCAACTCAAGGGTAATGCTCTAGTTCCGTGATCTTCAATCCTTCTGTTTTAGTGTCAAACACAGAAAGGGGAAGAAACAAGGAAACATGTATTTCCTGTCCTGTTTTTCTTTAGAAGATGAATGAGACAGCAGCATTAGGGGAAGCATATTTGATGAATCCTTAGTGGTCATCACTTCTCCCTGAGGGGGAGCAACTTCCCATGAGGCCAGGGAGGTGAGGCTGCTACAAGATAGCCCCCCCTGGGTTTGGTAATCAGTGGGTGGATCTCATTTCAAGAGGAGGATCACGGGAGGACATCTCAAGAGAACGCAATATTCGAACCACACCACCACCTCACAAAAATCCTCATGTCCCTTATATGTCACTTCCATGTTACACACCTCCATGTATGTTATTGAGACTGAGGAAGATTAGAGATGACTTAACAGGTACTTTACTATCCAATACGGGGCAGAGGAGGAGGAAGTGCAAAGTGATGAAGAACCCTCAGGAGAACAGGAATGTTGCCCATTCAACATAAAATGTAAAGATTGACTCACCAAATTGTGAGACCCTCCCAGGAGGATCCACATATTTGAAGGTCATTCAGCATGCAGGAGAGAGGTTTGAGCTGAACAGGACCTATGCAAAGGAGCTAAAGCATCACTATACAGTCTGCCATGCCAGAGCAGACCGAGAACTGAAATACTGGAGTACTGGGATAGAGCAAGAACCGCACCACACAGTCATGGCAAGATGAACAACCTGCCCAGAAAGAAGCAGAGCCTCTATAGAGGATGCAGAAACAACACAAGAAGGCGAGAATCCAAACAAGCACAGTCATGGCAAAATGCACCACCCGTGAAGTGAGAAGGCAGTGGAAGCTGCAAAAGAAGGCAGGAAGCTGAACAGGACGTTGGAGAAGCATGCGACTGCCAAGAAGATCCGGCAATGTTTCAGAAGGTACTTTGGCTGTCTGTATTGCAAACCTCAAATCCAGTGTCTGGGAACTTGATATATTCACAGAGGATATTTTAAGCAATTGGCCATATGATATTACCTGGCAGGAGAGTGAATATGGTATATCAGGAACAAAGTACAGAGAGGATTACAGGGTCGGGAACCTGCGACTTGAGGAGGAGATCCTCACTAGCAGTACCTAGCAGGAGTGTGAGCTAGGTCTGCCCACACACAGCCTTAAAGAACCCTGGGTCTCTGACCCACACCAACAAGTTGATATTTGAGAAATGCTCGGGGTGACTAATTCGTCTTGGTATTGTGAACTGTGAAGCTAAAGCCTAAAAAAGCCAGAGGAAGGGAGGCATTCCTCCTGGCATTGTGCACTGCAAAGCTAAAGACAAGATAGGCCAGAAGAAGGGAGACATTCAAAGGGCCAGGGGAAGGGAGTCATTCCCCCTTGTCTTGTGAACTACAAAGCTGAAGACAAGACAGGCCAGAGGAAGGGAGACATTCAAAGGGCCAGGGGAAAGATTCATTCCCCCTGGTCTTGTGAACCTCAAAGCTACAGACAAGTTAGGCCAGAGGAAGGGATTCATTCAAAGGGCCAGGAGAAGGGAGACATTCCCCCTGGTGTTGTGAACTGTGAATGTGACAGCCAAGCGAGTGTGGAGAAAGGGAGTCATTATCCTGGAACTGTGGAAGATTGAAACCAGGTGAAGAGAGCCCAGCAGAAGGGAGTCCTTCCCCCTGGCTGTGTGTGGAAAAATATACTGAGAGACAGACACCAGGTGAAGGGAACCATTCTCCTGGTAATTGACTCTACAAGATACATGGAGAACTCCAGGAACCCAAATGTGAAGAAGCAACTATGGGCAATAAGAAATGTTAATGTTTCAACTGGAACTTTACCCTTTTAAATTGAACTGTTTTGTACCTTAGAAAGAGATTGAGACTTGGGGAAAGGAAGTCATTCCTCATGTCTAGATCCCACCTAACAATTCAAACTCTAATACATTGTCCAGAAGAAGGGAGCCATTTTACTGAGATCCACTACCTTTTAGTTAGTTTAGTTGCAAGTGTGAAGTAGGCATTTTGACACAGAACATATGATTTACAGAGACATCCTGACCTCCTCTTAGAGTTAGGGAGAGATAGGTTTTCTTTTTATTTCTTATATAATCATAGTGTATGCCAACAATCATGCCACCTGTGTGTGTGTCAGTCTCCTCCTTTCACACCCTTAGACATTATTATAATTCAGGCAAGAAGGCATAAGAGAACTCATCACCATCACCGTTTGGGGGTAATCCAGGTAAGGTAAATGTCTTTTTATTTTCATAATCATAAAATAACAATATTGTACAACTTAAGGTACTTGAGAATTCAGAGTTAATTCAGAATTTACCAAGATTCTTTACCTCAGCATGTGGAATAGGGCATTGCACAAAAAAAGTTAGTCCACAGTAATGGTGTTCAAATGTTTGGTTTTTCCTCAATGACTAATATTTGGGTTTTAGCCAAGTGTATCTTTATAAAATGTACATCCATCCAGGACTTAACATCAAGTTTTTGATGTAATCAAAAACTGTGTCAACACTCTCCTTAAGATCCACCAGAATCTGTGTGTCATCAGCATAGCTATAAAAATGTGACAGCAGAGTGGTGTGATACTTCCATTGTGGGTGGAGATATAGATTAAAAAGGAGTGGTGCTAAAACAGCTCCTTGGGGGACACCTCATATTAGGGTGTGGGGCTGAGCAAAGAAGGACTCTAAATGAGTTTGCAAATTCTGACCCTCTAGAAATTATTTACTCAAATTAACACAGCTCCTTGGATGCCAAAGTTGTACAGCCTGTTCACCAGAATTTGGTGGTCAGCATTATTGAACACACCCAACAGGTCCAAGACTTTTGGGTACCTGCTTCATTTGTATGTCTCAGATAGACTAAAACAGATATCATAACAAGTTCTGTGCAGCGCATAGGTCTGAACCTGAACTGTGCGTTAACCAGAAGGTTATCCATTCCAGCAAAACAATTGGGTAAAATGTTTATTTTTCTGCCTATGACAGAGTAAGTCACTGGGTTGTGGGGTTCCTCCCTTATCACAACACTCGCTATGAATTTGTGTGGGCATCTATTTCACATTAAGGATAGACATATTTTCTGATATTATTAAGTGTCATTTTCAATACTGATGAGGTGTGAGATATGCTGAAACACAATTTCAAAGCTGGAGTAGAATGGGACAATTGCCATATGCCAAAACTTGACAGAGTGCATTTTGAGCAATATTACATAGATTTGCTTGATCCCTGATGGGGGAGGAATGCTGAGCAGCAGAGTACAGCCACCTGCTGCTCCAGCCCACACTTCACAACCTAAGTTCATATCCTCTGGCAGCATGTGTTATTTCTGAAATCTGACACCTGGAATGGAGCCCCATACCACATAGAACTTTTAAACAAACAAGAACAATATATGTGAAGGTCCATTTCCATGTTATTTGTATTCAAAATTTGTATTCAGAAGGTTAACAATAAACAACATCACATCTTAACAGCACACATGCAAATCTCAAAGTCAACCCATAAAGTCTCATAATCATGAAGTATAAATGTTGAAAACAGAAATACATGTACAGTCGAAAATCAGCTGTGACTCTCCCATCAATACTGTGACATCCAATCTTGATACAATAAAAAGAAAACAATACACAAAGCAGCTATAATCATGGGAACAAAGATAATGGCATAACTAAGTCCCTACAACTCTTCTGAATGTTTTCAAAGTGTTCTCCCCCTTACTACCCAGATCCCTCCATCCCTACCCCCACCACACAAGGAGACCATCCAAACAAATATAAAATCTAATATTGCCAAAGATCAAAGAGGAACTTGCCGCCTAGTTGCCTATTACAATATAGTTCAGCAATCTGGTTGCTACTGAAATTGTAAACAATCATTCAGGGTCCCAAAAACTACATACCATCACATGCCTTCTATATGATGGGCAGAGGAGACCCACCACACACTTTGGCCAAATAAATGAAAATCTTACTGACATTAGAATCAGATTCAAAAGGTCTCCAAGGAGTTTGACACTTCATGCAGAGCATAGTATGTCAAAAAGGGGAGCCACTCCCTTACCATATTCTTGAGTGACTCAGAAAAAGCTGCCATCAGGCTCTCCGTATCAAAAATATTGTATGCCTTTTGCGGCCATTCCTACTGAGGAGGAGGATGAGGTTGATTCCAATGTATGTTTATCCCAACTCTAGCCGTCAAAAAACAAGTTGGCCGTTAGGTGAGGTACCTTAGTGTAGAATTAGCCATCGTCATGCAATCCAAAAAGAAGCAGTAAGGGAACTAAGGGCCTCTCAACACCATATACCACTTTCACCCAAGCCAATACTCTTTCCAAAAGGTCTGAATTAACATGCAGTCTCAGCAGACATGCAATTAATTGCCAATAGCAACACACAACCTCCAACAAAGAGGGCTAGATCCCAGGAACATCTTAGAACGCATGTCTGGTGAGTACTGCCATTGCTACAATAGCCTCTATCCATTCATCTCATATTGCATAGCCATTGCGGTTGACCATGAATGCTGGCATATCAACAACCAAGGATCCCTGCACTTCGTAAAAGGTAATGCTGCGTGCCCAGTGCTGCCGAGCCTTCTGCTGCTTTGTGTCCCCAGTTTCCAGCAGGGCAGAGTAAAGTTTCAAAATAAAGCACTTGAAGCCTACATGGAAGTCTTGCACCCGCTCAAAAGTCATCAAAGTGCGACTCAATACTGCATTCCCTGCAAAGTCTGTGTATACCCCTTAACTGTAAATACATAAAGTTAGACATTAGTCCCTCCCCCAATTTATCATCAAGAGCAGGCTTAGTAAATAAAGAGACGTCCATCCATATCTGTCCTGCTCGTATCAAACCCCTCTTAAACAGAACTGAAATCAAGTGGGTTTTTGGATCTTATTCCTTAGAGGGGGAGCCCCAAAACAACCCAGATGAGAAGGCCAAATCTTTATATCCTGCAACAATACAGAGATTTCCTCCATAGCCCCCATGAAGTTGCAAGTACTGAAAGTGTCCTAACTCTTTTCGGGAGATGGTTGACAGGAAACCGTAGCCATTCCCCGACAGTTACCCAGGCCATCAAATCATTTTCAAGCCGACCCACTGTTCATCATTACTGCTTAAAAGATGATCCAACATGACTCTTAATTGTACCACCCTCTAGAACTCCTATAACTCCAGGAAACCAACCACGCCTTGTCTTTTGGTTGTACCAACATACTATAAGCTACGCATGGTTTTGCTTGCCTCCACAAAAACTGCAAGAGAGCCTGTTAACCTCCCTAAAAAAAAACAACTGAGGAATAACCCTGAGGTAACGCAATCCCTCTCTTTGCATATGAAGACCATTCCTAGCGAAAGACGTAGCTAGGTCAGAAGATCCACTAAAGGCAAGACTTCCGATTTCCCTTAGTTCAACTTGAAGCCCAAGCATGCGCCATATGCATCTAGCGCCCCAGTCACTGCTGGAAGAGAAATGCTGGGCCTTGTAACATACGTAAGGACATGGTCCGCAAAAAGCAATAATTTATATTGTCTCTTCATGGATTACCTCATGTCTCCATATATGGTCTGACAACTGTTCCAACATTAAGGCAAAGAGTAACGGGGAGAGAGGACAGCCCTGACGGGTGCCCCTATGCAACTGGAAAAACTCAGAAGATAAACCGTTCACTGTCACTTGAGCTCTCTAAGTCCTATACACGGACAAAACCCTAATCATCCAATGGGACTGAAATCCCATCCTGCACAAGACTGCCTGAAGGAAAGGGCACTTTTGTCAAAAGCCGTCTCTGCATCAAGCAAAACCAAAATTGTGTCTACGTCAGAGTGGCCAAAATGAAATCAAGTAAATTGTTTTGTGAAGGCTGTTTGCTGCCTGTCTCCCTCGTACAAAGCCTACCTGGTCCCTATGTATCAACATCGGCATCAACCCTCTGAATCATCCCACCAATACCCCAGCAAAAAGCTTTATGTCAACATTTAAAAGAGAAATTGGGCTATAAGAGTCACAATCAAGCCTGTCCTTGCCTTCTTTTGGAATTACTACAATCCTAGCCTGAGTGAAAGTGTCGGCAACCCAGTCCCCATCTAGTATACTATTAAAAAGCAAAGCTGGAAAAGGAACTAATTGGGGGGGGTCAACCTCTTATAAAAAGACACCAGTGTAACCATCAGGTCCTGGGGCCAAACCTGCCGTCATCTTAGCAGTAACTTGTAAAATCTCATGGGGCTTTATCGTTGCATTTAACGAGATCAGATCTTCTGGGCTTAATATAGAAAGATGGACAACTTTAAAATAATCCTCTATTGCCTGGACAGGGACTGCCATGTCACTAGTATATAATTCACTATAAAATAGAGCAAACCTCGGAAGTATGCTGTATGGAGGTATCAGCTTCCCATCCTGGGAATCCCTTAGTTCTATAACCAACCTCTCTCCTCTTTGTTTGCGCAGCCGTGCCACCAAGAGAGTGTGGAATACATCCCCCTTCTCAATTTATTTTTGCTTCAAGCTGCGAAGCTGGTGGAATGCTGCACCCATCCAAAGATCATTCAATTCTTGCTCAATATCAACTACAATTTTCTGATTCTCATCCCAATCAGAGGGTTCCTAAACAGTGTCCCTTCCCAAGACCTAATCTGTTCCCATAATAGTGCATCCCTCAAAGCCCTGACCCTCTTCTTCGCAGACCTTACTGCAATAAGGAGGCCCCAGAATGTCGCTTTCACCAGACTTCAAAGTGCACTATTACTGACCTCTCCTGGATCATTATTTTGAAAAAAAGTAACATATGTGATGCTGAAATGTTTTACAAAATGCTACATCTTTAAACAAGTTGTCCTTACACACCCATCGTCTCTCACAGGTCAAGCAAAAACCCAAACCCATTGTTGCCATAGCCATATCATGATCCGACCATGCTATTACCGTAGTGGATGACCTTATAATATCATGGGCCTTGCTGGAATGCAATACATTATAGTCAATGTGTGTGTGTGTAGTATCTTGTGCTGAGTAACAAGTGTATGTCAGGATGTAAAAACCTAAAAGTGTCTGTGAAGTGATACTTAACAAAGAAATCTTCCAGTGACTTCCCAACTCCTCACACTGGCCGCTTGGCTCCTTCCTTCAGTGAGTACCAGTCTTTGAAGGGGTCCGCTAAAGCTTTAAAATCCCCTCCACAAATCGTGACCCCCCCTACTGCACCCCTCTAACGGAATCTGTTGGTGGTTAGGAGCATGCAATGCATACTTCAATATCATTCAACTTTCCCCAAATTGCCAAGAAGTGGCCCTTTTCCCCCTTCTTGAGGTGCACAACTTGCTAACCAAGCGGTTTTATAATCAGTATCCCCTCACCAACCGTCTGTTCCAGGCCTGATGACCAAACAACTGTCCCAACCCCATTATCTCTGATGTTATATTCCTCATGCTGCTTAAATCTGGTTTCCTGAACAGATAATATATCAACTGCTGAATGTTGAAACTCCCTCCCCAACACACATCGCTTTTGCAGAGAATTCAAACCCTTAACATTCAGGGACCCAATTTGCATCAAATGTATCCCCAGTCATAAATAATAAAACATGAAAAACAAATACTTTGCAAACATTTGTAGCAACCAGAACCATCTAGATACATACCCTGCGTCAGTAAAGAGAATCACCATCAAAACTAAAACAGATCCCCTGTGAACAATAACTATCCCACTGGTTCCCCTATTGGCTTTCCCCGTCATTCCCACAATTGCCCTCCGTCGCAACCCCCAGAAACACAACCCTCCCCCTAATGGAGACTGCTCAATGAACCTAGAGCCAACCAAACAGGTCACATCCACCCTTTGAAGATGAGAAAAAATGTTATAACACCAAAGAATGAATAGGGATTGCAGCCAGAATCTACAGCCAATAAAGCGAGAACATTCATAATGATAACAAACAAACCATTTCTTTCAAACCCTGAAAAAGGAGCCCCATCAAAATATGAGCTCCCTACTTCAAACCTGGTCCTTGGATCAAGGAAGCTCAACAGAGACACAACATGGAACCATATTGTCCATTACAAGTGTCCCTCAGGGCATATACCGCTTTTGACATTTCCTGGAAGCCTTTCTTCTTTTCTTTCTGTGGTTGAGGCTGTTGAGAACCAGATAATGGGGATCCACCCTTCAGTACCCTTTCTTGGTTCGCCGCCTTTGTCCCCTCCTGTAGATGCTCCAGGGCACCTTCTCCCTAGCATCATAAAATGGTAATGTTCTGTCTCATGTTCAAAGTTCGTAGAAAAGGAAAATTCCCATATATAACGCACACTATCAGCCATTGCGTCAGCCGGAGACACTAGTTCCATTTGATCAAGGCTACGGTAGACAAATCCTGATAAATGTGGACAGCTGATCATTTGTACGAAATCGTCTCTTTTCCTCTCGCTTTTTGAAAGATCATGTTTCTGAGTAAAGTAATGACATTTAACCAATACCAAATGTGGTCTTCCTGGGGAACCCCCTCCACTGTGGACCCTATTATCAAACAAAAAAAACGGGAAGGCCCACTCCCTCAAACAAAGAAGCGCGCAGTAGATGGACCAGACGTTCCAACGAGGGCGATATTTCACCTGGATGTTCCTTTAATCCCAAAATCCTCAGTTTACATCTCATTTCCCTGTTCTCAAGGTCTTGAACTTTGGTTGCCAGTTCCATCTCCCTAGAATCTAAGTCATGTAGTCGAGCGCTGATCTACATATTCACAAGCAAAATAGAGAGCTGATTGTACTCAAGTGCCTCCCTTTTTTCCTCCAATTTGCTGACTCTCCCTTTCAGTTATGCAACCGAGGACTGGACCTCACTTCTCATAGACTTGATTTCATCCAGAAACACCTTCACAGAGCCCTTCTCTGACCCAGTGGCCGGTCCATGCGATGACTCCATTTGCACTGAAGGCCTATTTTTTATTTATTTTATATTTGTAAGGCACTTATACATCAAGTAAATTGTGTTTCAAAGCGCCGAGCAAAAGCTTCAAGTACACTCAAGGTTGAGGGGTGTAGGGTGTGTTTCGCAATTGTGTTAGTTTATCCAAATTAGTTACGCCAGAAACAATGCTGAACATTCCGCCTCTCGTTCCCACATAGAGCTACTAGCTGAAACATCCTGCTGCTAAGCGTCATGCAGGTCATGTAAACACAGTATGGCATAACCAAAAAATCACTTTGCCCTGCATCAAATTAATTCATTAAAGGAGGCTACTCCCGAGAGATAAAGAAAGAGAGAGAGAGAGAGAGAGAGGGAGAGAGAGAAAGAGGGAGAAAGAGAGAGAGAGAGAGAGAGAGAGAGAGAGAGAGAGACGCAACAGCATGCCATGGTTATGTTTTACTGTGACATTGTGGCACATATTTTGGGCAATATCAAAAATATCGTTTACAATAGCAACACTGACATAGAATTGGGCAGAGACCAAAACTGTGTATCCACTAGACAATCTGACCACAACATGTGTTTGCGTGTGCAGTGTCCTAACTAGAACCCTGTCACATAGAAAGAAGTGCTTATGTGTGCACTTGCAAGTCGAGGGTTCTGTTCTGGTACAACTTGAAAAGTTGTATGCACCTGGAAGCCAGTGCTGAGTTGCACGTGCACTTTTCTGGGTTATGCTGCAGCTCTGACACCTGTGTAACTATGTTCCCCAGGCAATACATTTTCTGTGCACCACCCCACTTATACAGGACGAAATGCACATCTCTAGGATGTTGTGGCTATCAGAGACACGCGCCTGATTCTACATGTATATCAACAGCTCTAAATACTTGTGTACGAACATATACAGTGATCCAGGAATAGGCTGATTCTTTTCATCTGCTATTCAATTATGCCACTGGGATATGTGCACAGCCCTTGTGCACAGGAGGGTGTGTGCACAAGGATGGAGTCTGTCCTTAAATATACAGGGCTCTGTTGGTGACAGTCGCCATGTGTGCACCAAGCACAATTGTGTTAAGTATATGTGTGCATAAGCCCCGGACTTTGCAACACATCGGAAGTGTATGCATATCAAGGACTATTGTGTTAAGTGTATGCTTACATGCCCACCTTGCATGAGACATATGGAAACTGTAAGGGTGTGTTCTTCAGTTGCATTGAAAGGCTCACAAGGAAGGCTCATCCGGCTCACAAGGAAGGCTCATCCGGCTCACAAGGAAGGCTCATCCGGCTCACAAGGACGGCTCATCCGGCTCACAAGGAAGGCTCATCCGGCTCACAAGGACGGCTCATCCGGCTCACAAGGAAGGCTCATCCGGCTCACAAGGACGGCTCATCCGGCTCACAAGGAAGGCTCATCCGGCTCACAAGGAAAGCTCATCCAGCTCACAAGGAAGGATTATCCAAAACGAACTGCATTGGATTGATCTCATTATTGTTCTAAAGGTTAAAAAAATTATTACTATCTGCCACACACCTTCAGTCGTCCCTAATGTAGGTGTCCCTTCGTGATTTCCCACACCACGGTGAAGAAAAGCTGTCTCTGCGACTGTCTGGACTTTGACCTAACAAGCAATGTTGGCAAATCGGTCCTGTGTCTTATTTTTTAAACAGTGGTAATAGATATCTCCAGCAGAACGCATTATGCAATAACGACTCTGTTGGTAACGGTCAAAATGTACACGCAACCTACTGCCGCAGGAAATGCAGAAAAGAAAAGTGTGAGCACAAATAATATAACGAAAAGCATGGCAGTCTGGGTAATGGAGAAAAAATTTAGTATGCGTTTTCACACAATCAACGATGGGTATGTGCCTTGCCTGTCAGTGTCTCACTTGAAGCTCTTCCAACTATGATACATTTCCCATGAGAGCTCCACGAATATTTGCAACAAAGATTCCTGATAACTGAATGTGGCATTTGTGCATAGGGGTACAGAGCAGGCATCAGAAGTGAGATGCTATTTGTTTATGAGTGCTATAAATTCATTTCCACCACATTACCATAGAGGAATAGTTATTTTTTAAAAGGCTATTGACATTAACATGAAGCATGTTTGAAGCAATTGCAGACATTTCAAACATGAGACGTTGTTCCAATTTCATCAAAGATTGCTGAAATGCCTCTGAGCTGTATGGGAAAGAGTTTTGTTGGGAATATGTTTCAATTTGTTTAATCATTCAAGCAGAGATTCATTGATTTTGTGAATTATATTCTTAACTAGCAGCATTAATGTCAAAGCACAGTGTTGCCGAAGGCACACAGCGAAAGCGCTTGGAATGCATGAATTGTGAGTGACATCTTATTGTAAACAGGCACAATTCAACCTACTTTTTGTGATGGTTGCCAGATGATGTTTCTTTTAAGCCTTGTTACATATAATATATTATTGGGCGTTTCTCTGCTTCTAAATGGAATGTTAATGCATGCACTCCATACCGAATTGAACGGCTATAGTTAATAATGGCTACTAGTCCCATGCTCGCTCTATAGGTGGGCATGTACACATCTCTTCTGCCCTGTGCCTTGATCAGGTATATATAATGCAAACAAATTTGACCTTCTGAAATATTTGTTAGTGGGTTGATAGGATTGATGACTGAGTCAGGCGTGCAATATTTGATCTACTACAGCAGAATAAGAACATTAGTTGCAATAAGTGATCATTTAAAAATAAAAATAAAAAACGCAGACCTGAATTACATTATAACAAAGAGAACAGAACAGTACAACTCTGGTTATTGGAAAGTATGGAAAACCAACAGTGTCAGCCACAATAGGCCTGGCTTCATGAAAGGGTATTTGGGTATGTTGTAGGAACCAAAAGGTCAACAAAGGGGAGGGGGCAGGGAGGAAAGAATGGGACGGGGAGGAGCAGAGGGAGCATGGCACATGATAGTTATTATTCAAACGGATAAAATTGGTAAAAGATGAGGAAAGGTCTTTCAGCCACGTTTCAGCACGTGCAGCTATTCCGAAGCATGGAAATTATATAGGTGTGTTTTCTGCATATATGATCTACACTGAGAATCCTAGATTCCCTAAGCATCTTACGACCAACAGTTGGTGAAACCATATGGACATTACACTGATTACCTCTCTAGTTCCATTGTCTATACTGAGATTTTACGATTGGCTATTTCACGTGGGAAAAAAAGCATGACAGAATCATGGTGCATGCAAAAACCATGCGTAACATCAATAACACCAAATGAAAATACAACTGTGGATACCAGACAGAAATCTAGGATGGTGGCAACAAAGGACTAGAAATGGCTAAACTGGCCAGAATTGTTAATTAAATGGACAACAACTAAAACCTTCCTTAAAATAGGGAATGGGGCTGCATATTAATGTGCAGAAATGGCCAAATTCACTACAGCACAGTACACAGCAGAAGCAAGTACTGCTTCTAACAGATGTTTCACTGTTGGAGCAGCAACATGCGACCCAGCAGACAGTCTATTATCCTGCCAAGCAGCCCTACAAATGGAAGCTGATCAGCATGCCCACTACAGCTGAAGAATACAGATATGGCTCGGTGCCTTAAGCGCTTCCTCCTGTGCTGCTCGAGCTTGTGCTCTAGTGACCTCCTCGACTATGCCTCAATCAGGGAGGTCATACTCAACAGACACCATACTGCAATGGAGTCTTTGAAAACTCTACCATTGCCAGGGAACAATATGTCAGACCAGTTGTTTTGGTCTTTGGGTATACTGCCCTTCCTTCATCCATTGCCGCCTGCCATCTGTGATACTCGCAGCAATATCATGCAAAGAAGGAGATTTTTCACACTTCTCCAGCCATATCAGAGTAGTGGTGGAAACCGGAGCCCCTTAAAACGACCCTATACCATTGCCACTCGGAATAAGGGTATTTTTGGCCTCTATTTAGTTGGACTTCATCCTCTAAGACGAGCACATTAACTATGGTGTCCTCCAGAGTTACAAATGCTTGCTTGGGTCTCCCATAACAAATTGAATCGCTCTTTCTATGTGTCATATCCCCACAAAATAAAAACAGAGTGTGGGTGCCTCAAAGTTAGAGTGGCCTTCATTTTTTTTCCTATGGCTATGTTATGCTATGTTGATGTATACTGTGTACCACTACAACCAAATGGCAGTCTCCAGGTGTTAGGCAGCAACCTGTGCAGTTCCCTCTGGGACCACTACAAAAGATTTAAGACTACAGGTGTTTGGCAGTAAACCCACTTGGTAGCAGTCTGTACCACACAGATTCACTTGGTAGCTGTGGCTGAGCAGTCAGACTTCCCTCAAGAATAGTTAGGCAGTAAACAGAGTATTCACAATAGGTCAGAAGAACACAGTAGAACAAGCAAACACTGACCAGAGCTTGGTGCAAAAGAGATATAAGTATTTATTTAAAACCACATCTAATAAAACACACAGGCACTAATATTAAGCAGTTCAAAAACACGGTCACTAAAAGTTATACACTCCCTTAAAAGAATATTAGACAAGTCTTAAGTAAAGCCCCACTTATTTTCATAACGCAGATGGCACTCTAATAATTCGTTTTCAAAGGGAGAGAAAAGCAGAGTATAAATTGAAACAGATCCCAACACTTTCACAAGAACACAGCAAGAAAGGGAGGCAAACCGTGAAGTTAGAGTTCAGAAGGCCGGATCCATTTTAAGAGGATCAGAACGAAATGTGTCCAAGGTCACATGGTTGAAAAGTGCACAAAAGTCTCGAAAAGGTTCAGAAAGATTGGACCAAAAGAAAGGGACCAGTTAGATGGTCAAGGCGGCCAGCCCAGTCCAGAAGGTTAAGGGATTATTATTACCTTGTAGCAATCTTTAGAAAGGGAGGCCTGGCGGACACGGTACTTAAAGTGGTGAGAATACTCCAGCGGGGCCAGTTGTTCCTGGCAGCGGATGCAAGTCAGTGCTTCGTCTGGGGGAAGAGAGGATCTCGTCATGGAGGAAGACAGGAGTCCGTTGCACTGCCAGGGAAGAAACCAGCCACAGAGTTCTCAGTTAAAAGGAGTGGTCCTTTGGTTCGCGGTCCAGTGATAAGTGGCTATCCGGTTGCCGGGGTGCTTGGCACAGGCAATTCGACCACAAGACATTCTGGGATGCGAGGAAAAGAAGGTAAACTGGTTGTGCCCACCAGTCAGGGGAAGAAGACTCTCCAGCAGGGAGATTTTCTCTGTCGTCGGGAAGTGGTGAGTCGGTTCCGGAGGGCTCCACCGGTGGTGTCATCGTAACAGGTCAGCACAGCTTCTCCCTCGTCGCTTTTATGCAGCACACCCCCATTCACTCAGCCTAGCTGTCAATCAAACATGCTAAGTGGTGAGCCGGCCGGCTCACCACTTGGGCCATTCACACAAGAGTGCGACTTGAGTTACCAAGGTAACTCAGTCCAGGTTGCCTAAACCCCCTCCCACGCCCCCTGTGGTACCCAGACAGAGTGGCACCACTTTTGGAGGCTTCTGTGGAGAAGTGGAACAAAGGGCTCGACTTGGGTTGGAGTCACAGAAGAGAACACAAACGCCATTTTTGAATTGAGTCCTGGCAAAAAATACCAACCGGCGAATTAATATTAAATAAATAAACCGGCGGTATGTTCGAGGCTATGAGAATTAAATAATTATAGTTGGTAGCCTCGAACAATGGGAAAATCCCATAGGGATATATTTGCGGTCGAATATAAAAAGTAGTATCTACTGCCACCAGTCAAAACTCGATCAGGGGGGACGGAGACGTGCCCCCTCGACTAACAGACCCCGGGGCAATCGAATTGCCCTGACCAGTACATCCACAATATGATGGTTTGTACTGGTTTCTGTTCATAATTTGAGACTAGTAAAGCCAATGGTGACTTTACATGCCCTGGGAGACAGTAATACAGTCCCAGGGTCTGGAGTCTATGGTGGTGTGTCACTATGACACCCCTGTGTCACAGCACGGAGGGTGCTGTGTGACACACATAGTAAAAACACATGAGACCCTATGGAGTAAAGGACCCTATAGCCCATAAAACACATTGGGGGTCATTATGACCCAGGCGGTAAGTACGCCAACTTTACCACCATGGTGTAAACTATGTTTACACCATGGTGGATGGCGGATTTACTGCCCCATTCCAAGGTGAGTGGGGCGGTAAATCCCCATTTCCCATTTTACCCTTCCCCATTCCCATTTTTGCCCCATAGGGCATAATGGGAGTGGGGAAGGCGCTAATTACGCCACCGTAAATTACGGTGGCGTAATTAGCACCAAGGCGGTTTAGCGCCATGGATTTTAACGGCTGCTAAAAGCAGCCGTTAAAATCGTAATCAGGCGTTAAGGGTTAACGACGGCGTTAATCCTTAACGCCTGAGTTGTAATGAGGCCCATTAAAAGTCAAATGAACCCCATAAATCATGTCCAAGAGTGGGAGAAAAAGAGTCTCACTCTTGACAGGAGAAAAAAACAAACTCCAGAAATCCAGCAAAGCTGCTGGGGGACTCACTAGGTTAGGAAATTCAGCCGAAACCGAGAATTCTCCCTAACACAAGGTGGCTGAAAAACAATGAGAATGGGATTTCCCTTCATTTTTTTGGGGCCGTTTCTTTGATGAAGAGTCACAACGTCTGTCCTTTCCCTCCTCTGGCTTGTTGCCATTTACCTTGTCATCTGACTTACATGAATTAGGAGCCTTTTTCTGGATTCCAGTACTGATATACCTGCCAGCAGCCTTGGCAAGCTCCCTAGGGTCTGTGATATTCTTGTCCACTAAATGCTGATGTAACTCCATCTCACATTTTCAAGATACTCTCAAATGAAATTAAGCTAAACATGCCCTTAAATGTGTTAACTTTGTTTCCTGTAACCTGATATTTTAGAGATTGATTCTCTAACTCCACAGAGGTTTGCCCTTCTTTCTTTGTGAGCTCTCTAAAGCTCCTGAGGTGCTGCCTTGGGGTCTTGCAGAACTTCCTAAGGATGGTGGCCTTCATGGTTTTATACATGGGCCTCTCCTGAGAAGCCAACTGAATTATTACATCAGTACTATCCATCAGTACTATTGGGCTATTTATGATCAGCATAGTTTTGGTACAGTGGAGCATATCTTAAATGCAACCCCATGCACTGCAGAGACTTAGTTGTCACTGCAGCTGTCAAATGGGCAGCTGTAACCTCTAAACCTGCTCTGTGCCACTGATAGAGCATGCAATGCTAATCAGGATACTGATGCAGCAGGACACAGATAGACACTATACTTTTGGCATGGAGTTCATGAAAGGGGGAATCTGATCAGCAGAGTTGGAATTACCTGCATCATATCATTCATTAATAAAAATCAAAAAAGCCACATTGTTTACATTCATCACACACCTCCAGCCAAAAAATGTTGAGAACCACCCGTCTAAGGGTCAGGTTTTCTAGCTTAGAGAAATACTGACTGTCATCTGCAATAGCATGGTGAGGTCCAGACCTAGGCAGCATGCCCATTTTAACTTTCTACAGAGAGATATACAGATGCTAAAGTTCTGGACTCCACTCTCCTATGGCACAGCCTTTCTCTAATCCAATCAGCCTCCTGTGATGTGAAGACAGGCAATGAGCTGATCAGTGATGTCAAGGCTAAGCTGCAGTGAGTTCACCCCAATTCCAGTTCTACAGGTTACTGTCTGGCTTTTATTTCCTTTCCCATACTTGTGGAATTCTAGAGATGGGGCTCTGCTTAAGCCAGATTTCCATCGCTAGAAATGAGTTTGGCAGGCAGAGGCCTGCAGAGGCTTCTGCAGTGTTTTTACAGCCACAGAGATAATATCGGGTTCCCTCTCAATGATGACATCTTGGAGGGACCCAACCTGAGAGACATTGCTTTTCCTCTCACATGATCACCCAACCACACATAGTGGATTACAGGCTTCTTGTGTACCTCTCCTGCCCATTCATTACATAGGCAGGACTGGACTGAGTGTACAGTTTACATCTCTGAATCCACATGAGAATTACAGAAATGACCGGGCATTCTATCAGATGTCCCAGCTAAGTGAAAAGAAGGTTTTTCAGTCAAAAAGTCTGATAGGAAACTCCTGGGGCCTGGTGAACAGCCAACTTTGGGTTGCACCCTGCCTCAGAATTCTTGGGTTCCTTGTCTTTGCACTGACCATGACATTTGCCTTGCACTGGTTTGTGGTATCTAGAATGGACCAGCACTTTCCCTCTGTGCATGTTCCCCTTTTAAGAGTAGTTTAGGACCTGCACCCTGCAACTTCTCTGTCTGTTTCAACAGACTAGTCAGAGTGGGACAGTCCCTCTGTTCCTTGACTCCCCCCCCTTGTTATTTGTCTTTCAATAGTCAACCTGACCTGGGCCTTCACCTGAAGTCAGTGTTAAGATGGATTTTCGAACTCTGACCTGGTGGGCAGAGGTTCAGAAGGCCAACTTAGTTTCTTGAAACAGGGTAACCTTCTGGACAAACCAGACCAATCAAGGTAGCTATGGCAGTGGTCAAGACGAGGTCTCAGGAGGAGTGAGGATGAGTGAAAGACCTCAATGATCACACAGAGTAAAGGATACTTACAAATCACTCCCAGTCAGGTGTATATATATATATATACATATATATATATATATATATATATATATATATATATATATATATATATATATATATATATATATATATATATATATATATATATATATATATATATATATAAATACAAATACATTTACTCCACGGCCTTTGCAATTCAACACACACACATACAGTAAGAAAATCATAGCAATACTATTAAACCAACACAATCCTATTTATACACATATATACAAGACCAATGGAGTCTAAAGGATGAAATGAATGCACCAAATGGGTCCACAACCTAAACAGGGAAGGAAGCAGGCAGTGTAAATAGTCTTTAGGCCCTTCTGCATCAAACACAATCCTAACTGAAAGACAGTCCAATCCCTAAAATGAGGGGAGCCTAATGTTCAAATGTACTTGTGAAGCTGGCGCATGCGGTAGTTCAAATGGGCAAAGCAGGGTCTTTTGTAGGGGCTGTAGGGGCTCAGGAAGGGAGGTGATGCAGAATAGGTTCCCACTATTCGAGGAAGGCCTCCACATGAGGGCAGAGTTGATTACAAGAGTTGGGAATAGTTTGCTAGTTCGCACTAGCTGTGGAAAGGAGAGGGCCTCTCGGGGGCCACTCATGCATGAAAAAAATTGATGGATGAGCTAGGGGCAACCGGTTATGGTTGTGGGGTGTAGAGACCCACCCCGCTATTTTATGTGGCATCACTCTGATAGTTATGTTGCAAGGAACAGCAACAATGGCAGCAAAACTCTTGTGTGTGCAAAAACCTCCAAAACCACGTGTTTAAATGCACAAAAAGATGGATGCATAACCTGCCACCCATGGTGCATATGTAGTGGGATAGAGCACACACTGCAGAAAATGTGCCGTGGGCTCCATGACCAGCAAACAGAGTGCAGAGAGAGAAGCAGCACTTTGCAAATGAAACTCCAAAATGTGCCTATAAATGGCATTTGCTTTGTTGCTAAAAACTCCAAAATGCCTACACACAACACTTCTCAACATTCAAAATCTTGCTTGCCACAACAATTCATGTAATCTAATGAAGCATGGTGAATATTCAAGGTCCTAAAGTGTAAAGAGCAAAACATGCCCTTGGACAAACTGGATTGTCTGTAAATTGACAGCTCCTGTCAACATCTGTGTGCAGCACAATGGGCTACCTGTGAATGACAGCTGTCGGATGAGCTCCTGCTCAAACTTCAAAGTATCTAAACTAAAAGTCTGCCTGATTAGCAAACATAAAAGGATTGTTGCTAAAAGGAATACACATATCGGTTGTGTTTTTTTATAACACAGATTTAAAGCTAAGAAAGTAATGTATTTATGTTTGATACAAGTTTGGTTTATGCTGGGTTTAAGAAATTAAGAATAAATTAGCCTGGCTGAGCTGCAAGAAGTGGAAAAACAGGTTTCTCCCAAGGGGAGGGAAATCCTCTCAGCAGAAACTCACTGGGAGATGACAATTGTGGGTTAGGCCAGACTTTTGTCTACAAAAAGAGAATGAACAATGGCAGATCCTCCATCCCAGGAAACGGATGTGTGAAAGAGTCGTAAACTGCACCTGGACGGAATTCCCCAAAGGAGGGGGCTACTCCTGGACTGCAGGGAGGGACGGACCATTTGCTGTGAAGAATGAACAATGAACAATTTTTAGAGACTCATAACTTGTTATTCAAAGTGGCGAAAAAATTGAAAAAGTTGAAATTGAAAAGAGTTGTTAGTCTAATTTTTGGCTGCACGTCTTAAGAGGCGGTAGAACTGTGTAACATATTCTAGACAGGAATGGCAATATATGTGGTTTTATTTGAACGGTATTAATGTTAGAATTGTGAAAATTTACACACACATCCCTATGTTAAACACACACATTTGTGAACATTTGCAGAACATTTGGAAAATGTGTTCATGGCGAAAAGGTCAACATTCTGTAGAAAGGTGAAACAAGATCCCACAGCTGTGGGATTTTGATGAACAGATGTTACATAAAATATGGAATCTTTGTGTGTGATTCGTGTAGAGGTGACCAAGGTAGAAATATGTATTTAGGATAAAATCCAATTTTGACACTAGTGGGTGAGGGAAGGTTTCTAACAACTGTAAAGCTAAACCATAAATGTGACATCATCCAGCCTCTATCCAATCACTCAGATGCAAGGCGGAGATGAGGTCCTGATCCAATCCTAGCTCACAGGTGTACATTTAGCTAAGCTGGCCCATACACCCCTTTTGTGATGTCATTTGAAAGGATAAATAGAGACAGCTGACAACACATAGGGACTGACTGATTCACTCACTTTCCTGATTCAGGCGAAGCACTTTGTTCCAGCATTCAACATCCAGCTTTAACATCCTTCCAGATTCAGATGCCAAGACTCTTGCCAAGCAGTAGAGAACTATTGATTTTCAGCAAGGCCTAAATTCTCAAACTTATTCTCACAACCCAGTGTAGCGCTGTGGTGTGGGAAGGCCTTCTTGAACCAGTATCCTGAAACTATCTGGCTTGCTACCACAAGGCTTGCTTGTTGAATTCGCTATCCAGCTGATTTGAAATATCCAGAAACAAGGATGGCAGATCCTGTGCAAATCCGGCGACCGGCCTAGCTGATCCAGTCCCGCGCCTGATGTACTGTCCTTCCTTGACAGACCCAACCCATGACCAGAACTGACGGTCCAATTTAACAACTTATTCTGTAAGTATTAATAGGAAGAACAGTGACCCATAATATATCTGCATTGCATGATTCCAATCTCAAAACCATCCCATGTTCAATTCAGAACCATAGTATTGCTAAAATTATCCTTGCACTGACTTTTCTCTCATCTGTGTTACTAAACCCTAACTTCTTATTGATTTGATTAAGAAAAGTAATTCCCAAACCAAACAGAAACTAGAGTATTACACATGAATAGTTATGAGCGGCCGTGAATGACAGATTCTTGTGAGGCATTCTCTTTTTTGTAGTCCTTAACATAGTATAAGAAAACCCATTTGTCAGTTTTAAAACATAATTTCTGTTTTCCATTCTCGTTTCTATTTTAAAAAAGTCTCTTACTAAAACCTCTATAACTCCCTCAGTTTTTGGGATAGAAGCAAAATTTAATTTCCTACTTGTACCTAACACCCTAAACCGCAACAGTGTGATGGGTCCATTCTGCGAAAATCGCATAAAGAAAAGTTTGCTGCGATTTTACATTCTGAAGAATGTTACATGTGTGAATTAGCTTGAAATTGTTTCCAACTTTGAGATTTCACATGTTTTCTTCTGACTAAATCATTGCTTGTGATTGTTCGTATCTGTTCAAAGTGGCTTCCATAGGAATTTATAATAATTTAAGTATTTTTTACCACATTTTGTGTTTTTGCTCAGCCAATTCCAAAGACAATTTCAAAGCCATCCTGACAGTTGAAAAGTCAATTCTGTTTTTCTCTTGTGTTTGAAGGGGGAAGGTGGGAGTGATATTCTGTTTGATTTGTGTTATTCCTTAGTACCTGCTCTCTCCTCACATCTATTTAATTGCCTATTGGTGGGTTGAGGGTTGTTGCAGGGGGAACCTCTAACCCTAGTGCTATCTGCTCCAAACCAACCCAAAAGTATTCTCTTCTGTGCTGCATTTGTTTTTGTGCTCATTACTTGACTCCTAGTGCATTAAAGACATTATTCAGTGTTCTGTCACCCCATGGGTAATCGTTGTTACCTATTAAAACATATTGGCCCTCATTACAACCCCGGCGCTAAACCATGGCGCTATTAGCACCATGGTTGGTGCCGGTGTTGTAACGAGTCCGCCATGGTGGAATGGGGAAATACCACCCCATTCCAAGTTTGGCGGGCGGTATTTCCCCATTCCACCATGGCCCTTCCCCATTCCTATTTTCGCCCCCTTCGGCTCAATGGGACTGGGAAAGGCGCTAAGTACGGTACTGCAAATTGCGGTACCGTAATTAGCACCGAGGTCCCTTTGCAGCACCCTACTTTAACGGCTGGTAAAACCAGCCGTTAAGGTCGGGTCCCGCAAAGGGACCTCGTAATCAGGCGTTAAGGGTTTAACGGCGCTGACACCTTTTATGGTGCCGTTAAACCCTTAACGCCAGGGTCGTAATGACCCCCATTGTGATTTAAATTCTAAATACATAAATAAATATTTACCTTTGCAAACTAGCCTGATTCCTGGTTCAGTGTGGCCTGGGAGGTCTCAGGAGACGGGTGTGATATGAGTGGTATATCAATCAGAATATTGAATTTATAGATACAAATAAATAAGGGTTTCATTTGCGCACTACATGCTGGGCGTGACTTGGGTGTGTGCCAGATTGAAATCACTTACACGGTTGTGATTACTCCCCCAGCACACTCCGGACCAAACTTCAGCAGCCGAGTCCACGTCAGTTGGATGCTCAAATTCGGCAATCTCGCATTTCTGCTCTGTGGCTTTCTGCGTCAAAGATACAGCATTGATTCCCCTATGGGACAGTGGCGATTTCTCAGGTCCTGGTGGATGGATCATGCCAGTTCTGCTGTAGCATGGTTCAGGCCACAGAGGACCACAGCTGCAATGAACTTGCAAAATTTGTCACCACGGCTGGGCGACACAGTAACTGCATATACTCTGGTTCCGGCGCACTCACTTTACTCCAAACCTGGGAATGCAATGTGTACGAAATTCGGTGTGAGAGTGCCTTGAATATGGAGCTTACGATCTACCAAGTTTCAGGTCCTCCTTGAAACAACAGCGGTATCAGGGCAAAAAGTCTGCAAAAGCTGGTCAGTCCACATGTTGGCCCAGGGACACTTCAGAAAAGGCTTACTTGCAGGTTAAGATGAATGTGCCAAGAGTAGTTGCTCCAACTATTCTAATGGGCCAAAGCATCTTTGCAGGCCTTCTAGGATGACCAGATTCAGAGGGGTCCAGCGGGATGACAGCAGGCTCAGGGTGCCAAACCTTCCAGCAGGTCACCAATGGTTCCTCAACTCGGCTTCTTAGTTTCAGGATACTTGGATCCTATCCTTTGTTCAGTGAGAACTCCAGAGATCAACCTGGTATGGGTGTTTGTGGCCTTCTCTTATCCAGAATCTACTTCACGCCAAAACAAAGAGGACCCAATTGGAGATCTGCTCACATAGAGGCATATCATACGTGGACCAATCATGGACCACGGTGGTCCCAGGCAGTCACAGCACTCCAGACTCTCTGGCACCCAGGATGTCTATTGGAACCAGATGTTCCAGCCTACATCCTGGGGGGCGCGCACACAAGGCATGCAGAAGCCCACAAAAGTTTGGCGCTTTGCAGGAAAATGCATGCCCAAATAAGGACTGAACCGGGTCGGCTCAACCTGGGGAAGCTGAAGGGCCAAGATGGCCAAAGGACAGGACAAAGAATCTCGTGGCGTGGCCATTTTGGAGCCAGTCCACCTAACTGTGCCAAACGCGGTAATCCCGGTTTACCTGGCACGAAAGTGTTAAAAATATGCAAAATGATAAACTGTCACCAGCCCTGTCCAAGGCACATCTGCACCTGTCCTAAAAATACCTTTAAGAATATCTAGGGCCTTTGAAAATGACTAAACCCAAGTGCATTGTACTGTAAGGTACATTGTACACTTGCTACATGTTGCAGAAAAGTTGCAACATGGACAAGGAATAAGGGAACAAAGTCTCCCAGTACTGACTGTCTTTAAGGGCATGTCAGTTTCCCCATAAGTAGTGAGTGAAAAGCCCAGAGGAGTGCAACAGAGGGCTGGACTCCGCTGGTAAAGTCAGACTATGGTGTTTAAACAAAAGCAAAAAGTTGGGGGGTTCACAACTGGAGGGAAAAGTATACATTAAAAGGAAATCTTTCCTTACAGACAGCTCCTCCCGCTCTGGCCGTCGAAACAGGTACGGATAATGACATAGCTGTATAAAGTAGACATTCTAAATATTCTGTACCAACTGAATCTTGAAATCAAGCGATCATTAATGTGTTCTGGAAGAAAACACATTTAAACATATAAAAAATGTTTCTGTGCACAACTTTGTAAGTGAGCTGGACCAGTACACATCAGGTGGGATATGCATTTGTACAAGTGTACCCTATACATTCCATCATGTGTTTGTTGTGTGAGTGATAGGACATTTATTTTCTTCAACTCGCAATTCTATTTCCTTTCACATTTAAAATACATGTACATGTATGTTTATTTCAAACTGTACCATGCATTTTCTCAATTTGCTTATAATTGTGAGTGCTGAAGAATATATTTTTAAAAATATGAATACAACATTCCTTCTGATCACTTGAAGATCCATCAGCATCTTCAACTTCTGCTCTTCTTTTCGCAATCGTAAACGGTGGTGCTAATCCCGAACTGTAGTCATGTTTGCGTCCAATGTTTGGCTCCTTCTTTATTCAGTTATTCAATTTGGTTAATACTGATGTGAAAATAATGTAATTGTTACATGCAGTGGAATATTGTATCTGTTGGCAAACTGTGGGCTTCATTTCAACTTTTGCGGTAAGGGATAACGGTCACCGGTCAGGAGACTGGTGCCGTTAAACCCTTACCGCCCAATTCCGAGGTCCCTTAGCGGGAGCCGCAAAGAACGTGTGGTCTGACCACACGTCCTTTATAGGACCCGCTAAGGGACCAGGGCGCTAATTATGGGCCCCTATGGGGGATTAAATGGGAATGGGGAATGGTTGGTTGAATGGGGACTTAACGGGTCAGCACAGGTCGGAATGTCCCGGTAAGTCTCCATTGAACCAGACAGGACCCAGACCCAGTTTGGGAGGCAGCCATGGCGCTAATAGCGCCATGGGTGCCTCCAAACTCGGAATGAAGCCCTGTATATGAAATACAAATCTCCACGGACGAATAGGCATGATGTGTGTGGGCATTTGAATGTCTTTTCTACCTCCTGTTACCTTGCACAACTCATTAACATTTAATCACATTTTAAAGCACATCAGGTATTTAGAAAGGAAAATATTTTCATAAGTGAACAATTCAGGATGTCTTTGTATATGTTTGTCTAGTTCACTGTAGAAGTGTTCTTGCAGGTCCGAAAAAGTATGTGAAGTGTTGAGCTAAGGTTTGATCAAGTGTTTGTTCGTTTGAATGGTGAACAATTGTGCGTGTGCTTGAATTGAGCAATTCAGAATGACTTCTATCTATCTGAGTTCAAAGGGAACAAGGAACCCTGTTTTTTTTCCCCCTTATGCGAAGTCCATGAATAACCATGTGTGCTCACAGTCATTGCACGTGCCAACTTGAAATCCTCACATGTCCTTTTGACAACCTGAAAAGGGAGCACACCCTTGTTATGACTGCAAGCAAACCCACCAGATCATGGACAGTACGATTCTCATATTGGGGTTAATAAAGCATAAAAAATAGTCTTACACATAAAATACTGCTAAGGAGTCTGAGGTTTGGACAACTGTGTGCATGAAGATTATTGATGTCTGATAATATTTCAGGTGGGGAAAAAAAGGAAACATATTTGAAGGTTCCCAGTCTTTGTGCCCAATTTTACTTGGCCCTGTTGGGTACTGGTTGAAAATATTTAATATGCTTATGAAGTATTTTCAAGATGGTTTGATGCACTAGTGTTGGTGATATAAAGAGAAGGTGTTTGTCGAGTGTTCAGTCCAATTCCAAAATGAACTTGACTCTTGATCGCAGCACAGGACCTCTGTTTCCTGGCTCTTATATCCTGCTTTTATTGTTTTAAAACTGATTGTGGAATGTGGACTGGCAGTAGGTTGGTTAGTAGTTTTGTTAAGAGGAGGTATGTGTGTCTTGGACGAGGCCACAGGATGCAGGACATGCTGTGTGTCCTGTATCCCTGGCATTAACTATGCACTGATGGTAAAGAGTTGTAAAAGTGTGAGTGAAATGTTGGATGCATATTAGGATGCATGCTAGGTTTGTATAGAGGTGTGTGCTTGTTGGCATCATAAATGCCAGATGGCACTTATTGTTCAATGGTTGTAAAGTTGTGTTCTGAGTGTAGCGTTTTCAGTTTTTAGTCCAATCGCAAAGTGGACATATATCTTGGTCGGTTTACTCCTATTTCTGATGATATATTACTTGTACTGTTTTAAAGTTGGTATGTGCTCCTAGAAGAATTGATTGCTAATATTGAAATGAAGTGTGTGTGTCTTGTCATCATGAGTGCAATTTGGAGCTGATCATGCACTGATTGTAGTGTTGTAAAGACAAAAAGGCTCATTCCTAGATGGTGGCGCAGAATAATAGTGTCAGTAATTCTGTTACTGCAACTTTTTTGGTGGTAATGGAATACATGCAATTTTTACTGCACCTCCAAATCCCGAGTTTGGAGTTGAAGTTGAAATGTTACCTCCGCCATCACGCTGGAGGTAAATCCTCTACTATAATGCTAAAAATCATAGCCCTCATGGTAATTCCCCCCAAATCCTCATGGAGTCCTACAGACTCCAGAAATGAGGACTACCACTACCCTAACATCACTTGTATTCCGTGGTAAGCACACAGGACAAAGTGGCAGTAAGAGTAACCAATTCTGATGGTAATTAGGCAGATTTACCACCAAATTACTGCCACGCTCGGAATGAGATCCAAAGTGTTTTCTGAGTGTTCAATTCCATTGTAAAGTGGGCATAGGCCTTGACTGTACCCTAGGCTCCCTGCCCACAATTTCCTGGCCCTGAATGCAGTGTTGTAAAAGTGCTAGGGAAAAGTAGGCATGGGACCTAGACACATTCTGAGCTTTCTCTGGCACTGATGATGCACTGAATATAGTGTTGTAATGTGTGAGTGTTTTCTAAGTGTTCTGTTGGGTTGCTTTATAGGCAGTATGCCCCTTTTGTTCTACCACTGATGATGTACTGCTTATACTGTTGTAATAATGTCTGTGCGATGTTGGTGCCTAATAGGTTGGTTGCTAGTTTTTTGAAGAGTTTGTTCATTCTTGTTGATATCAGTGCCAGCTAGAACTGATGATGCACTGATTAGAATGTTTGATCCCAGTGTAAGTGGGCATGGGTCTTGGTTGCAGCTTAGGCCTCATGCCCACATTTTCCTGACTCTGATGAAATTATGTTTGTTGTGTTGCAAAAATGGACGTGGATTGTTGGGTGTGATCTAGTTTCATTGGTAGTTTTGTAAAGAAGTGTGTAGTTCTTATCATCAAGAACAGGGAATTGGACTTGAAGATGCACTGATTGTAGTGTTGTAAAACTGAAGTATTTTCCATTGTAAAGTGGATATGGGTCTTGGTCGTAGCACACGCTCAATGCATGTTGTCTCCTGGCAAACATGATGCGCAACATGATGTGCAGCTTGTAAAGTTGTAAGGACCTACATAACTGCTACCACTATACAGAGGTAGCAGCCAAACCATAAACTGCAGGAACTATCAGGCAGAGTATGCACAATGTATGCACAATGTTGGATGCATAGGAGGGCAAACAGATTTATAATGTGGTATTGTGGTCACCGTCAGTACCAGTTAGGACTATTGATGCAATGAATGTAATGTTTTAAATAGGTAATATTTGCTGAGTGCTCAATCCTCCTGTATATTGGGCATGAGTACTGGTCACAGCAGAAGCCCAATGCTGCATCTTTCCTGACATGGGTGATATTCTGCATTTAATGTAAAAGTATCTATGCAATGTAGGATGTGTAGAAATGTATCACATATTGGTTGCTTGATTTGGAAAGAGGTCTGTCGGTCTAGTCAACTGGCACTGATGAAGCACTGATTAAAGTATGGTAAATAGGTAGTTCATTATTTGTTTCAGGTCTCAATGTATTGATGATGTACTGATTATAACATTACACAATGGAATGGTGAGCCTCAGGACTCACTTTAAAGTGTGCACATGTCTTTGCTTGTCAATGCCAATGCACATCTTTTCCTGGCATTGATGTATCCTGTTTTTTGCATTGTAAATGTGCCTGTGGAATGTTGGTTGTGTAGCAACTTGGTTGCTAGTTTTGTAAATATGTGTGCGGGTCTTGTCGTCATCAGTGGCCCGTGGCACTGATGATGAACTAATTGTAATGTTGCATAGAGATGGTGTTTTCTGAGCAGTCAGTCACATTGTAAAGTGGGCATGGGTCTGGATCACACCACAGTTCCCATGCCCTAATTTCCCAGACATTGGTAATGCACTGCGTGTAGTCTTGTAAAAGTGATTGTTTGTCATTGGGTGTGTAGTATGTTGGTTGCTAGCTTTTTAAAAGTTCTATAGGCATTGTTACCATCTGTGCTGAGGAAAAATAAGCATGAGGCCTGCTTGTCTTTATTGACAGGTGTGACAGTGTCATGGATATGACCCTGGCAGATGTCAGATGTGCCAAGTAACAATTCTCAACATGGGTAGGAGTCCTACTAGGGCAACACCAGAGCCCCTGGCTCTGCGGTTTTCATTCAGTCATTAATGTGCATTGGTGCTTCTTTCAATGCCATGATGCTTATTAGCCTCTGTCTAACAGCCATGGGCAGCATAGAGACCTCATATATAAATGCAAGTCAAAAAGGCTACTGCTTCTAGAATTCACAAATTGCCTCACAATGTGGGAATGAATAGTGAACCCACGTGGAAAATCAGCCTCCAGAGATTAACAAACAAGACTTCCAGTACCACAAAAGCCAAAACCTGGCCCAGACTGGAAGTAGAGAATGTGTTGCCCTGATGAAAATTGATTTTCCACTTCAATAGAGGAACCAAATGGGAGACACAACACCTGCCACAAGGATCCCAGACTAGCTACCAGGGAACAGTGCAGTGGAATAGCTGATCCAGCAGGGAGCTGCACAAAAGTAGAGGAGACAAGGGAACATTCTGCAAAATCCCTTTGGACAGTCACTTGCTCGGAATCGAAGTAGAGCAGGGAACAGAAAAACACAGTTGCTGAGTGGATGCCTGCAATAAAACAGAGGCCTAAAATAGTAGAAGGCTAAAAGACTTTTCGAAAAATCACATGGAATATTCCAGCCCACCAGGAGCAGTGGTAGGAGGAGCTTGAGGTTGACAAGGCATATATTGACCCAGAGAGACATCTGATCCGAGTGCCCAATTGGAGTTTAGGGAATTTTCCAAACAGCAAGCAGTAGGCTACATAAACCCATGATTGTCAGTCTTCAGTAAGAGGTGTTCCGATAAGGTTAGAGTTGCTGCAGGAGGGCCAAAAAACCATAGAGGAGTAAGAGGTAGGTGGTGCAGAGTTAGAGGAGAGAATATTGTGTTTGGAGATAGCGAATGTAAGGTTTTGGGCTTGAGTAAATGGTACACATGTTTACTGTATGGTTGTGCAAGAGAGTGTTAGGGAGATTTGTCATAGATGTGCGAATTCCCTTCACCTTAGAGAACAACAGCAACTTTGCTGGATTTTGAGAACTTGATTATTTTACCTGGAAAGAGTGTGAGCCTTTTTTTCCCACTCGTTCAAGTATTTTGATGTGTGTTTTTCACTTGTGTTCTTTGATTATGGAGTTTTAGATAACTCCAAGGCGTCATCTTTTACTTCCCCAAGGTTTAAATACCGTCCCTGGGATCAACTACTGTTTCCCGGAGAATGTAAAGTGAAATTGACTTTACTAGTCTTTTCCAAATTCCTAGACCCAGCACACACCCTCTTACTATGGAGTGCTGGAGGGGTTACATAGTATCCCCTGTGTCTAAACATTCATGTAGCAGTCAAATGCTACCCTTTCCTATTGAAAAGGCTGGTGGCAGTGGTTTTACAACGAATTCCCATCATTTTTCCCGACCGCGAACACCGGTAGCTAAAAATCACAGGAGCCATGTTTTTCAAGATGGCGCCTTATGCCCCTTTATTCAAACGGGTCTTTGTTTTTTGCCATTTGTTTTGGAAAGGTCCTTCTAGTGTTTATTTCTGCGTGCCAAGCCAGGTTTGGTCCCTTTCCTCGTGCGCCTTTGGCAGGCTTCAGGACTGAAACCCGCTCTTGGCGTCTGAGTGTCTGGGGTGGGCAGGAAGTGAGGGAGGTGCCCGAACCTCCCTGAGCTTAGTCTCTTAGGAGACCCAAATGCACTCTGGCATGATTGGCTGGCTGACTGTCTGGCAGGGACAGCCACCTTGCTGGGCGAGTGACAGCTATGCTGGAATGAAAGTTAGAGAACTGGCTAAAAGGCGAGTCTCGTGGATGGAAGGCAGAGTCGACCACTGGAACGAAAGAACTGAAGACGAGCCGAAAGAGGACAGCTGCTGCAACTCCTGGACCATTGGTTTGCCCGTTGAAGCCCTGCTGCAGGTCCGAATTGCCAAACTCCATTCAACAGAGAAGCTCCTTCAAGGACTGCTTCTTCCTTTGAGTTAGTGGGACCAATCAACTCATATGACACCTGGATACCATTCTCAAGGCGGGTTAGGATTAACCAGGGAGAGGGACACCAGTTTGTGTTCATGAATCTACAGCTACTCGAACTGAAGTGACTCTATTTTGTTTGCTTTCTTCAATGATCCTGTGCAGTGCAGGAGTCCTCCGACATCCTCGCTCTTGTCTGCACGACTGAGGCTCAGGAACAGCGAGATCTGCAGGAACCACCAAGAACCACGACTTCAGCAACATTTGTTTCTTCAATAAAGGAACTGTGCCAAACCGATTGAGAAAACGCCACTCTTGCGATGAAAGTTTGTGAAACTTTCCCAACTTTCAGGACTAATCAGCTTGTGACCCCAAAAATGATTCTTTTTCACCTAAAGAATTTCTGAGAACTTTTGCAAAGACTTTACAGTTTGATATCAGAACTGCTCTTTCCTATCCAGAAAACTAGCCCATTGGCTGTGGCCTGGCCTATTTACTTGAGTCGAACTCTTCTGGTGAACTGAAACCATTTGCACTGCCCAGAAAGTATATGTAATCTATTCTACTTACTTTTGTCCTTTTTGCTCACTGCTAAGTAACTGAACTGCCATTTGGCTCCTATTTCAGGGGAGCTCAACATTTCTGAAAAACCTAGAGTATTGGTATATAATATTAAGTTGTCTTCTTCTAGTGACATGTTTTCTAAATGATTGTGTAATAAGTTAATAAGTATTTTACCAAGAAACATTGAGAATAAGTGTCTACTTGAACCACTGTTTGTTTGTTTATTTGATATAGCGCAAAACCAAACCCGAAGGTAGAAGGGCGCAGATATTACAAGAATACTTGAGAACTTGGTTACACGGTGATACATAAGTAAAAAAAGTTGAGACATATATTTGCAAATGTAGGTAAGGTGAAAACATTAAGGCAAGATGAGATAAGCACGAGGCAAGCGGGTGAGCATAGAAGGCATAGTTGTCATGCGTGGACCGCTGCGCGTTGGTTCACGCAAGTTTGGTCCCGCTAATGCAGTAAGAGAACATTCGAATCGGAGCACGGCTCGCCACGGTGAATGGAGGTTGCCATGGAAACTACGTGATACGTTGCTAAGGAAGCGCAACGTTCGTTTGGGTTCACGGCAGTGATCAGGTGACCTGGGCTATTTAAACCACGCCTCCACGTTGTTCAGTGCTTCTGATCGAGCTTTCTTTGGCGTTCGAATTTTGGCCTTTTTTCTTCTTGCTCTGATTTAATACACGTTCCTGACCCGGCTTTCTGACTCGACTACTCTTTTGGATCATCCTTGCCTGCTTTGAAAACTTTGGTCTTCTTGTTAACGAACTCTTGCTTTTTGTCCCTCGATTACGTCTGGCCTTTTTTTTTTTCCTTCTGTTCCTGTTCTTGCCCGCTTGGATAACATAACCATTGGACACCGTGGGACAGCCGCCGCTGCACCGTGGGACAGCCTCCGCTGCACCGTGGGAGAGCCGCCGCTGCACCGTGGGACAGCCTCCGCTGCATCGTGGGAGAGCCGCCGCTGCACTGTGGGACAGCCTCCGCTGCATCGTGGGAGAGCCGCCGCTGCACTGTGGGACAGCCTCCGCTGCACCGTGGGACAACCGCCGCTGCACCGTGGGAGAGCCGCTGCAGTACCGCGGAACAGCCTCCGCTCTTCCTAGGAAGAAGGTCTCACTTGGTAAACTTTCTCCATTATTATAAGCAAGATATGGTTCTTGTTGCTTATTGTCATTCTTCATTTTGATCCCAGGGTTATAGGCTCACATTGTTTTATTTCTTCTTTCAGAACATCTATTGGGTTTCCTTTATCCGTTGTGAAGTCTCTAAACATTAGTCAGGTTAGTTTGGAGTAACTCTAGAGAAATTAATTACTGTACCCATTGTCAGTTATTCTAATCATATCAATCTTGTTTATTTTCTACAGCCACGAGGTCTCGATGGGAATCCAATCTTCCAGTCAATAGATTGCTTCGTATGTTTATTTGCACATTCAAAGTGATATATTGGCAGGAAGAATTCTTCTTCTACACTACAGGGCCAAGTCCAAGAGGAAGAATTCTAACATAATCAGAAGCCTTATTAAATGGATCCCAACGAGACCCTGGCTAATCTTCTTCAATTAGTGGCAGACCTCAGAACCGACGTGGCTAATGCGCATGCCACCACTCAACAACAGATCTTAGAACTACAAACCACCATACAACCTGTACCCCAAGTAGCACCAGTTATGCCTAATGCTCCAGCCATTGAACCTGCACAGGCAGAAGCCGGCCCGGTGTATATTACATCCCAGTTCCCTCTGGCCCCGCCAGAAAGATTTCATGGAGATCCAAGACAATTTAGGACCTTCTTGAATCAGTGTCGCCTCCATTATTTATGTCGACCCGGTTCATTTCCTGATTCTGCCACTAAAGCTGCGTTTTTGTTGTCACACCTTGGTGGTACTGCCGCAGCGTGGGCTAATCCTCTTTTGGAGGCAGGCAGTCCTTTATTGTTTGATTGCGATGCATTGATGGAAGCCATGGGTAAGGTGTTCGACACCCGATACAAAACTCAAGTTGTGGAATTAGAATTGTTGAATCTACAACAAGGTGATTTGACGCTTCTGGCCTATTTAGCCAAATTTAATCAATTGGCTGCTGAGACGGGGTGGCCTGATGATAAAAAGGCATCACTCTTCTACAAGGGATTATCTGATTCTTTGAAAGACATACTGGCTATGGTACCTGTGGTTCCAGTAACCTTTCCGGAACTACTTGAGCTAGTTCTGCAGATTGATGCTCGTAAAGCTGCTAGAAAAGGGGAGAAGAGGGGTATTGCTTCTAATCTTCAACCTGTTCCTACCCCAGTTACGACTGCGCCTGAACCAATGCAAATAGGAGCAGCTACACGAGGTCCTCTTACTCAAGAAGAGAGAGAACATAGAAAGAAAAACAACTTGTGTTTTTATTGTGGTTCTCCAGAACACTTACTAAAAGCATGTACCAAGAAACCTACCAAGAAACAGGGAAACTTGAGAGCTCGGCAATGAGAGGAGTCCGATTGCCGAGCATTCATGTTTCTAAGGACTCTACAATCAATCAACCAGTAGCCGTTCCGGTGATATTCCGGTTACCTCAAGGGCAGATCGTTCATGCCACCGCCGTTCTGGATTGTGGTGCTACCGGAAACTATATCGATAGCTCTTATGCGGAAAGCTTGGGGTTATCCGTTCTTAAGAAAGAGAACCCTGTAATGGTCAATGCTGTTGATGGTTCTACCTTGATATCGGGTATGGTGGTTCAGCAAACCGAAGATCTGATAATGGAAACTATTCAAGGACATTCCGAAAGCATATATTTTGATCTAATCACCGCTCCACAGTTCAGGCTTATTCTAGGAATACCATGGCTTCGACTGCATAATCCATCCATTGACTGGCACGCAGGCGCTATTGAGTTCTTATCAGAATACTGTGAGACCAAGTGTCATGATAGGAAGACTCTTATAAATAATCCTTGCCTTCCATTGATGGATACAGCCACTACTATCGGAGCCATAGTATCAGGGGAATTGCCCATGGAATATTCCGGCTTTCAGGATGTGTTCGATGAAGGGGGTGGTACTTTTTTACCTCCTCACAGACCATATGATTGCCCCATTGATTTAGTTCCTGGGGCTAAGATCCCATCCGGAAGGATCTACTCCCTAACCCACAAGGAAGATGTCATTCTTAAAGAATATATTGATCAGGCTCTTAAATCAGGTTTCATTTGTCCTTCACGTTCACCTGCAGCCTCTCCATTATTTTTTGTACCCAAGAAGGAGGGAGACCTCCGCCCATGTATAGACTATAGGGCCCTTAACGCCATCACGGTGCGTAATCAGTATCCCATACCGCTTATTTCTGTACTCTTGGATCAGTTGGGATCATCCGTAATCTTTACAAAATTGGATCTCCGTGGGGCTTACAATTTAGTAAGAATCCGTAGCGGAGACGAATGGAAAACAGCCTTCAAAACCAAGTACGGCTTATTTGAATATAGAGTCATGCCATTTGGGCTCTCTAATGCACCCGCTACTTTTCAATACTTCATTAACGACGTCTTCCATGACATGATGGACCAATTTGTAGTGGTTTATCTGGATGATATCTTAATATATTCTGCATCCTATGATCTCCACGTGGTTCATGTTACTCGTGTCCTTCAGAGGTTACGTGATAATTGTTTGTATGCGAAATTAGAGAAATGTATCTTTCATGCTACAGAAGTCGAGTTCTTGGGGTATGAGATATCCGGTAAAGGTGTACAAATGAGTACCTCTAAGGTCAAGGTAGTTTTGGACTGGCCAGTACCCACGACGTTGAAGGCATTACAATCATTTTTAGGCTTCGCTAATTTTTACAGGAGATTCATCAAAGATTTCTCATCCTTGGTTGCTCCACTGACCGCATTGACTAGTAGCAAAGTAGCATTCCTTTGGAATAGAGTTTGTGATCGAGCTTTTCAAAGTCTTAAATCGGCGTTTACCAGTGCACCGGTACTACAACACCCAAATCCTGAATTACCTTTTGTGGTAGAAGCTGATGCTTCTAACATCGCTCTTGGTGCCATTCTGTCTCAAGTATGTCCGGAAACTGGAGGATTGCATCCAGTGGCCTTCCATTCAAGAAAACTCACCCCTTATGAAAGGAATTATACTATCACAGAAAGGGAGTTGCTAGCAGTACGTGACTCGTTTTTGACTTGGCGACATCATTTACTGGGGTCAGCCTTTCCAATTCAGGTATTCACTGATCATAAAAATCTGGTAGCCTTACAATCCGTAAAGTGCTCCACGGCCCGACATGCTAGGTGGCATGAATTCTTTTCCATGTTTGATTTCACCATTACATATCGACCCGGTTCCTTGCACACTAAAGCGGATGCACTCTCACGTATACATGGGGATTCAACTCCCCCTAGATCAGACGGTCCGCTTCTTTTACCACATCAGGTGATTTGTGGGTGTACGCTCCAATCTTCTCTCTGTAATGAGTTACGTGAATGGGTAAAGACCCACCCCACAGACATTACGGAACTTAACCTCAACATTGTAGAGGGTTTACCCCATATCAACGGTTTATTGTTCCTTCCGGATGAGGGTAGCAGGAAGAAAGCTATCCAATGGTGTCATGATGCCAAGTTGGCTGCTCACCCGGGTAACAAGAAGACCGTTGATCTTCTACAACGCTGGTGCTGGTGGCCCTCTATGTTAAAGGATGTGGCCGTTCATATTGCTCATTGTTATATATGCGCCCAGTGCAAGACCTCAAATTCCAAACCTGTTGGACTTCTACAGACCATGCCGATTCCAGATTATCCTTGGTACATGATTTCAATGGATTTTGTGGTCGAATTGCCTCCGGTCTGTGGTTATGACACCATATGGGTGGTCATCGACTATTTCACCAAGATGGCTCTTTTTGTACCTTGTCGAGGTGTTCCTTCTGCCCTACAGTTGGCAGATCTATTTCTCAGGAAAGTCTTTCGTCGTTTTGGGCTACCATCTGTTATCATCACGGATAGAGGTTCCCAATTCACTTCTCATTTCTGGAAATCGCTCACTGCCTCTTTTGGCATCGATGATAGATATTCCACTGCTTACCATCCTCAAACAGACGGACAGACGGAACGTCTCAACTCCACCATGGAACAATATCTCCGTTGCCTTACGCACCAGTATCAAGACAATTGGTTGTCATTACTCTCTATGGCGGAATTCGCCTATAACAACTCTTTGCATACATCGACGCATTCCTCACCATTTTTTGCTATGTTCGGCAGGCATCCTAGATCGTTACCTGCTTCTCCTGTCCTGCCCGCACGCCATCCGGCGGCATCGTCCTGCATTCAACACATGTGTTTAGTGCATCAACGAGTGAAAGAACATTTGGAGACGGCGCAGATTAACACTAAGAGGTTCGCAGATGCCCATCGTTCTCCGGCTCCCGCTTACATCGTAGGCAATAAAGTATGGTTATCCACCAAGAATCTGCGGATACCTGCAGGGAGGAAGTTTCTTCCGCGTTTTATAGGACCATATGTTGTTACGGCGGTGATTAATCCTGTGGTAGTGCGTTTATCTTTACCTGCAAAGTGGAAAGTGCATCCGGTGTTTCATGTTTCCCTTGTCAAACCTTTTTTACCGGATACTGCCCTTCCTTCTCATCCTCCTCCGATCATGGTACAAGGGGAAGAGGAGTACGTGGTGCGTAGGATTTTGGATACCAAGGTTTCCAAAGGGGTCAGGATGTATTATGTGGATTGGGAGGGTTATGGTCCGGAAGAGAGGACCTGGGAGCCTGTCCAGAACATTCATGCTCCCCGTTTGATCTCCGATTTTTGGGCCTCAAGGAAACGGGGTCGTTCTTTAGGGAAGGGTACTGTCATGCGTGGACCGCTGCGCGTTGGTTCACGCAAGTTTGGTCCCGCTAATGCAGTAAGAGAACATTCGAATCGGAGCACGGCTCGCCACGGTGAATGGAGGTTGCCATGGAAACTACGTGATATGTTGCTAAGGAAGCGCAACGTTCGTTTGGGTTCACGGCAGTGATCAGGTGACCTGGGCTATTTAAACCACGCCTCCACGTTGTTCAGTGCTTCTGATCGAGCTTTCTTTGGCGTTCGAATTTTGGCCTTTTTTCTTCTTGCTCTGATTTAATACACGTTCCTGACCCGGCTTTCTGACTCGACTACTCTTTTGGATCATCCTTGCCTGCTTTGAAAACTTTGGTCTTCTTGTTAACGAACTCTTGCTTTTTGTCCCTCGATTACGTCTGGCCTTTTTTTTTTTCCTTCTGTTCCTGTTCTTGCCCGCTTGGATAACATAACCATTGGACACCGTGGGACAGCCGCCGCTGCACCGTGGGACAGCCTCCGCTGCACCGTGGGAGAGCCGCCGCTGCACCGTGGGACAGCCTCCGCTGCATCGTGGGAGAGCCGCCGCTGCACTGTGGGACAGCCTCCGCTGCATCGTGGGAGAGCCGCCGCTGCACTGTGGGACAGCCTCCGCTGCACCGTGGGACAACCGCCGCTGCACCGTGGGAGAGCCGCTGCAGTACCGCGGAACAGCCTCCGCTCTACCTAGGAAGAAGGTCTCACTTGGTAAACTTTCTCCATTATTATAAGCAAGATATGGTTCTTGTTGCTTATTGTCATTCTTCATTTTGATCCCAGGGTTATAGGCTCACATTGTTTTATTTCTTTTTTCAGAACATCTATTGGGTTTCCTTTATCCGTTGTGAAGTCTCTAAACATTAGTCAGGTTAGTTTGGAGTAACTCTAGAGAAATTAATTACTGTACCCATTGTCAGTTATTCTAATCATATCAATCTTGTTTATTTTCTACAGCCACGAGGTCTCGATGGGAATCCAATCTTCCAGTCAATAGATTGCTTCGTATGTTTATTTGCACATTCAAAGTGATATATTGGCAGGAAGAATTCTTCTTCTACACTACAGGGCCAAGTCCAAGAGGAAGAATTCTAACAATAGTCAGGAGGGCAGGTTGTTCAGTCAGGTTATGTGTCGTTAGTACGTAGCCAGGTGAGGGCCTGGCATCTGAAGCTTGGGTAGGGTTGGTCAGTTCTGAGATTGGCAGGGAGTCTGTTCCAGGTTTGGGCTGCTATGACCGGACAGCTGGAGCCACCGGCAGTACTTTTTTTGTATCTGGGCACCATTAAGGTGTCTACGCTGGCCCTTCTAGTGGGACGGTTAGACGATCTCTTGGTAATTCTTTCTGTCAGGTAAGGAGGAGCTATGTTGTTGAGGCATTTGGATGTGAGTGAGAGAGTTTTTAGGATAATCCTGTCCTTAATTTTTAACCAGTGGATGTTTCTTCTGGCGGGGTATATATGATTTCTGGATGGGATGTTTAAGGCTGTTCTTAAAGCGTTATTTTGGAGAGGTTGTAGTTTATCGAGGATGTATTTGTTTAATCCTGCATACAGAGCGTTGCAATAGTCCAATCTGGATATGATTAGTGCATTAGCCAGTGTGATGCAGCTGGTCTCGGATAGGAAAGGTCTGCACGCTCGGATTAATTTACAGGTGTACGCAATGGAGGATGCTAGGGTATTGATTTGCTTCTTGAAAGTGAGTGCTGAGTCAAGATACATCCCTCGGGTTTTGACTGCAGGCATCACTTTAATGACATTGTTGTCGATGTTAAAAGAGGTATAGTTGGGTCAAATTTTTTAATTGCTATCTCTGTGCCAAGGATTAGCAGCTCCGTTTTGTCGTCATTCAGGCAGAGGCCATGGGATGCCATCCATGCCTGAATGAGGAGATATATCTTGTTTACCAAGTCCGAATCTTCGGCATAGTTGCCCGAAAGGGGGATGAGGATCTGAGTGTCATCAGCATAATTTGTGTAGATAACACCCAGGCTGTCCAACTTGTCTAATAAGGGCTTGGTAAAGATGTGTACATCATAGGAGATACACAGGATTCTTTTGGGGACGCCGCAGGAGACTTGTATGGGATTGGCGGCTGCTAGGGGGGAGAAGACTCTCATTGTGCAGTTGGCAAGGAAGGATTGCACCCAGGATATGGTGTCACTTGAGAAATGGGCAGCTGAGCTGAGGTGATTGCATAAAACAGCATGATCTACCAAGTCAAAGGCCGCCGATAGGTCAAGGAGGAGTAGCATAGCTGATTTTCCATTGTCCTTCAGCTCGTCAATTTTGGTCTTGAGGTCTATCAGGGCTGTTTCGGTGCCATGAAGGGGGCGGAAGCCCGATTGGCATGAGCCTAATAGGTGGTTGGTTTCCAGGTAGTCCTGTATTTGCAAGTAGGCTACTCTGTCTATGATTTTTAATAGGAAGGGGATGGTGGTTATAGGTCTGTAGTTGGTTTTTATGGCAGGGGCAAGTGTTTGTTTTTTGAGCAAGGGGAGTACCCAGGATTGTTTGAGGTTGTTGGGTACTAGGTTTGACCTGAAGGAGGCATTGATGAGCTTGGCGATAAAGGGGGCAAGATCTCTGGCTGCATCCTTGATAATTTGGGGTGGACAGTTGTCTCATTTACAGTTGGAAGGTATTAGCAAGAGTATGATTTTTTCAGTCTCTGGTATAGTTATTTGTTTGAAAGTGAAAGGCTTGGGGGTACTTTTAGATTGGTTGAGAGGCTATTGTGAAGCCCCGGTCACCAGGGGTGGGTCTGGTGGTGAGGGTAGAGAAGCTTTTTTATTGGCAATTTTAGTTTGGAGGGAGCTGATTTTACCTGCGAGGGCGTTTTGTATATTGGTACACCATGATTTGTCTTTGGGGGTATTGTCGGTCTGAGGTATGGGTAATTCCATTTCGCGGAGGATAGAGAATAGTTCCTTAGTGTCGGATTTGGCTTTAGCTATTCTGTCATTACAGGTGTTCTTTTTGGTGCTGATGATTTCCTTTTTATACAGTTTGGAGTGATTGGTAAGCTTAGTTTTGTTCTCCTCGGTGGGTGAGTGGCGCCAGATTGATTGCAACTTTCTTTTCTGAGTTCTTAATTCTTTCAGTTGAGGTGTGAACCAGTTGTTCAGATGAGAGAGTTGTCTGCTTTTTTAGGTTTTAAGCGGGGCAATGGTGTCCAGTGCTTTGGATACCGTACTATTGTAGACTTCTACGAGTAAGGTGGGGTTAGAGTTATTGTCTAGGTTGTTAAGGGTGAGGAGAAGGTGAGGTAGAAGAAGTTCTGCCGTGATATCTTTTTTGCACCTAGCGGGGAGTGGCGGGGCCATGAGTATAGGTTTGGGATGGGTAAGATCAAGTGTGGTAGAGAATGTGATTAGGTGGTGATCTGTCCAAGTTTGCGGTGTTATGGTGGTGATGCTGATGTTGCAATTCAGATCAGCAATCCAATCTAGAGTCCTTCCTTTGGAGTGTGTGGGGGCATCGACTTTTTGTGTCAGGCCAAGGTCTTTTAATAGTGAGGTTATGGCAAGGGCATGTTTATCGGTGCAGTCATTGAAGCCGAGGTAAAGTCTCCCAATAGGAGGGTTTGTGCGTGGTCTTTAGTGTTGTTGGACAGGATGCCGGTTAGGTCATCCTCGAAGGATCCTAGTGGTCCAGGTGGTCTGTAGATCACGTCGATGGTGAGGGTTCGGTTGCATGATAGTTGGAGTTTGGCTGTCAGGAGTTCACAGGACTGATATGGCAAGGAGGTGGTTAGCCTAATTGGTAGGTTGGATTTGTGGATAATGGCAAGGCCACCTCCTCTGGAGGTGGGTCTGTTGGCTCTTAGTATTTGGTAGTTCTCGGGTACTGCTAGCATGATTGCAGGGCCTGCAGCCTCGTGGAGCCAGGTTTCTGTCACGACCAGTATGTCCAGGTTCTCGTTAATTAAGGTGTCTGAGATCTCTGTGGCATGAGCTACCATAGACCTAGCATTAATGAGGGACCCCATTAGTGATAAAGTGCTGGTAGGTAAGGTAGTATTGAGTTTGACATTTTTAGTTGGGGTTTTTCTTTGTAGGGTTGTCTGGTTGGTTGTTGGGATGGGGGGAGGCAGGTGGCGGGTAGGGTTGTGGTATTGTGTACGTTTATTGGATGAGTCGATGTAGCCTCTTAAGGTTCTATGGGATGAGGGTTCATGGAGGTGGGATAGTCTTGCCCTCAGTCTCATATTTCTATCCTCTGGGGTGCATAGGGCAATGGAGGCGAGAGCCATGGTGAGGATGAGGCTTGTTACCAGGTGTGATGGTTGAGTGGTCATAGTTTCCAGCATGGTCGTGTGGTCATGGATTTGGCCTGGATCTATCTTGGTGGCACAGTGGCAAGAATCTAGAGTCTGCGCAGTGACTAAGACCATCTAAGTTCAAATGAGGCAATAGGGCTAAAAAGCATGGAACACCTTCTAAATGCAGGATATTAAAAATGCATGGAACACCTTCTAAATGGGGGATATTAAAAATGCATGGAACACCTTCTAAATGCAAGATATTAAAAATGCATGGAACACCTTCTAAATGCAAGATATTAAAAATGCATGGAACACCAACTAAATGCAAGATATTAAAAATGCATGGAACACCAACTAAATTTCAAATATAACATGAGGCTAAAATGCACGGAGCACCATCTAAGTACGGGCTATGGTGAGATGGCTGAGCTGTATGAACGATATGTGCTGTAAGTAGAACAGTGTAGGGTAGGCTGATAGGGTAGGCCTAGGCATGGGCTGGCGGTTGCTTGTAAGAAGACAATGCAGCCAGAGAAAGTGCCTAGCATTGGGTCGGCATAGGCTAGTGGGGGTAGAAGGCATTAACAGCAGTCCATGTGGCACTCAGGAGCAGGGAATAATGCAGATGGTGGCCGGGTGCTCACCATACGGTTAGGCAAGGTATGCAATGCTAGTGATTGCCATGCTTGCAACACTGTACCTTAGGGTGACATCCTGGAGCAGGTAGCACTTAAGCACAGGGAGGTAGCGTTTCATGCAGGAGGCAGGGACCGGCACGGTGCGTGGTTATGTGGTCCCATCATGGCGGAAGGCAGGTATCCTTGCGAGATAACTTTAGGAAGCAGAGATAAAGGAGTGGGCCACGCCGCACCTCCCATGTGCCAAACAGGTGCAAAACAGGGCCTTTGTGTGGTCTTCGTGGCTGGCCACCGCCGACTCCGCCTACTGGCGGATGTTTCCTGTAAAGACCAGCTGCTAACGAGGTTCAGCCTCGTTGTCGTGCCGCGCGGCGCTTGGCATGCGGGAGTCGGGCACCTGCGTGGGACAGGGTCAGGCAGGCCCTTCTACTGCCATGCCGGCGATGTTGCTGCGGTGCACTCCATGTGCAAGCGGCAGCTTCAGGGATGGAGGGGGGGCTCCTGCCCTCTTCCCATCTGTGTTATGCGGAAACCTGTGCAGTTCCCTCTGGGACCACTGCAAAAGATTTAGGACTACAGGTGTTTGGCAGTAAACCCACTTGGTAGCAGTCCGTACCACACAGATTCACTTGGTAGCTGTGGCTGAGCAGTCATACTTCCCTCAAGAAGAGTTAGGCAGTATGTGGAGTATACAAAATAGGGCAATTTACACAGTAGAACAAGCAAACACGGCACAAGGCTTCGTGTAAAGATATATAGTTATTTATTTATAAAAACACATCTATGAAAACACACTGGCCCTCATTACGACCCTGGCAGATTTTTTCCGCCATCGGTGGACTTTTCCGCCATGGCGTAAAGTCCGTTTACGCCATGGCGGATGGCGGACTTACCGCCCCATTCCGAGGTTGGCGGGGCGGTAAGTCCCCATTGACCCATTTACCCTTCCCCATTCCCATTTCGGCCCCATAGGGCTCAATGGGAGTGGGGAAGGCGTTAATTACGCCACCGTACATTACGGTGGCGTAATTAACACCAAGGTCCCATAGCGCCATGGATTTTTACGCCCGCAAAAAGCGGGCGGAAAAGTGACCATGGCGCTTTGGGAACTCGTAGTTGGCGGTAAGGGGTCGGCGCAGCTAACGCTGGCGTAAACCCCTTACCGCCAGGGTCGTAATGAGGGCCACTGGCACTAATACGGTAAACACTTCAAGCGCAATTACTATAAGAAAAATCAATCCGCCTAACAATAGTTCGACAAGTCTAGGTTCAACGGCACCACTTATTTGCAGACAGAGGTCAATGCTTTAACCTAGATGGCACTCTAGTATACGTTAGGACGGGAGACAAAAGGCAGGGTATGAAATCAACTCGGTACCAACACTTTTATGAATAAATGCAAGGCAAGTAAGGCAGGGTCTACTGTAGATCGCAAAGTTCAGAGGCCAGGCCCACTCGGAGAGAGGCAAGGGGATGTGTCCAAAAAAAGTATCACAGTGGAAATGCACTTCGAGTGTTTGTCGCAAATTGTTATAGAAAGGTTGGACCAGTTCAGAACAGAGAGATGAGAAAGCTTGGAGGCGACCCAATGGAGAGGCGAGGATTCAGACACCTCACACTAACCGACACAAGGGAAGCCAGGCGGACACGGTACCTTGTTTGTGGGGAGACAGCTCCAGCGGGGGCAGTTGTTCCTGGTGGTGGATGCACGTCGGGTCTTTGCCAAGAGAAGAGGTGATCTCGTCGTCGAAGGAAAGTTGAAGATCGTTGCACCACCAGGGAAGAGACCAGCCGCGGAGTGCTCTGTCACAAGGCACCTCCTTTTGGTCGCGGTACAGGGGTAGTGGCTATCCGGTTGCCGGGGTGCTCTGCATGGGCAATTCAACCACTACATCCTGGAATGAAGAGAAAGCAAAGGGGACTGGTTGTTCCCACCAGTCAGGGGAAGAGACTCTCCGGCGGGGAGATCTCCACTGTCGTCGGGAAGTGGTGAGTCGGTTCAGCAAGGCTCCACCGGAGGTGTCGTCGTTGCAGGTCGGCTCAGCTTTACCCTCGTCGGATTCTTAGGTCCTGTGGTGACTTCTGAGGATCCAGTCCCAAAAGCCCTGCTTTTATGCAGAAAACCCCCATTCATTCAGCCTAGCTGTCACTCAAAACACGCTAAGTGGTGAGCGGGGTGGATCACCACTTGGGCCAATCACACCAGAGCGCGACTTGAGTTGGCAAGGCAACTCAGTCCAGGGTGCATAAACCCCTTCCCACACCCCCTGTGGTACCCAGACAGAATGGCACCACTTTGGAGGGCCTCTGTGTAAAGGCCCGCCAAAAGTGGAACAAAGGGCTCAACCTTTGGTTTAGGAGTCACAGAGACAGACACAGACACCATTTTTTAAAAACCGAGTTCTGGCAGAAAATACCAACCGATAGATTTATTTAAGATAAATAAACCGGTGGTATGTTAGAGATTAACGAGAAAAAGTATTAACCTCCAACAATGGGAAGAATCCCATAGGGTTATATTCGGGGTCGAATATAACAAGTAGTTTCCACTGCCACCAGCCAAAACTCGACGAGGGGGGACAGGACAGTGCCCCCTCGAATAACAGACCCAGGAGTAATCGAATTACCCCTACTAGTATGTCCACAATAGGATGGTGTGTACTAGTTCTGTTAGTAAATTTAGGTCTAGTAAAGCCAATGGTGACTTTACATGCCCGGGGAGACAGTAGTCAGTCCATGGGTATGGAGTCTATGATGGAGGTCCTCTAGGACGCCCCAGTGCTACGGCACGGAGGGTGCGGTGTAACACACATAGAAAAACATATGAGACTCTATGGGGTAAAAGACCCCATAGCCCATAGAACACATTGACATTCAAAGGAATTACACACATTCATGTCCAAGAGTGGGAGAAAAAGAGTCTCACTCTTGGCAGGATGGAAAAAAACAAACTCCAGTAATCCAGCCAAGCTGCTGGGGCACTCACTAGGTTAGGAAATTCAGCCTAAACAGAGAATTCTCCCTAACACTCTGCGAGGAAGGATGGAATGGGGGCACAGGCGCAAAAAAGGGCCTTTGTGTGGCCTTCGTGGCTGGCCACTGGCGACTCCGCCTACCGGCGGATGTTTCCTGTAAAGACTAGCTGCTAACTAGCAGTCCTCTGTTTAACTACTTGTACTGCTCACATTCACTCTTGAGATAAGCCTGGCTGCTCAGCTCGCTACTAACAAACTGTGTGGTACAGACTCATACCAAAGGTTGGTCTTGCTTACACCTGTAGTCCTAATTATGTGTGGTGCTCCCAGGGGGTACTGCATGCAATTCTGCCTAACAGAGAGAGTGAGAGGAGGTGTAATGTCAGGAGGGAGTAAGCGACTACAGTATAGACAGGAGGAGTGAGAGGGCGCCAAAGACTAGGAAAGAGGAGTAGAGAGAGAAGGAGGAAGAGGAGGAATAGGATTGTGAGGGTGGAGAAGGATGGAGAAAAGGTGAGTTGAGGGCAGAGTGAGAACAAGACCAGAAGTCCATTGACAGAATGAAAGGGAATACAATATAAGTACACTATCCATGTTTCTCTCATCTAGAAAGTCCCAGAGAGAGAGAGAGAGAGAGAGGGAGAGATAGAGGGAGAGCGAGAGAGAGAAGGAGAAAGAGGTAGAGATCTCTGTCAGAGATTAGGGCAAGCTTAGACACTAGGGTAACCCTGTCGATAGTTAACCAAAAGTGCAATAAGTCTTTTGAGAGTTGCCAGATGGGGAGATCCCTCCAAGTTTCATTGCAGGAATAGAGGAACCACCCCTAGACTCAGACCCCCAAATTGACATTATGTATATGTCTTATCTTGTATGTCTATTGATGCTCCCACTTGATTAATTAAAAACCCTGTCATATATGAAATATAGTATGCAACATTTATGGGAAGTACATTGGTGTTGTTGTAACATATTTCTAATTGGTGATTCATAGTAAAAAATACAAGAGCGATTAAAACACATACGTTCAGTTCATGAGGCAATATATATTTTGGATTATGTGCAAATTACTGTATGTTTATAACATTGCTAGATATGACTCTTTCAGCCTATATAATGTTTTAAAGTAGTTAGACCCCCAATTGTGTGTTCTATTTTCAATGTTAAGAACAGTGAAGTGTGCTTGTCCATAAAGGTTGCACAGAGCAGAACTGTCAATGGAGGGAGTTGTATTTGGACTTTCTGAAGCTGCCTGAGTTTTAATCTTCATCCGGAAACCATTTGCTTTTAGCACAACCACATGTGAGTGATACTGCTGGGCCAATGGCAGGTTGCAACTCTTGTCTATGTTTAGAAGGCCACGTTTTTGTTTTATTTCTGTGTCAAATATATGTGTTGCATACACCCTAGTTAGACGTGAGTGTTTTATGGATGATTCTTCTGTCAACTGAAAACAAGAACTGTTTTTGTTTTTGTTTTATTTTTATGCCAAACATTGACACAAGAGGCAACGGTTATGGTACTTATAACTGAATATTGGCTTCTTTAGAATAATAGACAGGAAAGACTCTGACCATTCACCCAACTGTTTGAAGAACCTGAACCTAACATGATGTTAAAACAAACTTATTATAAGTTTAAGAGATTCACCAATTGTGACAGTTTTCCATTTGGCTAGGGTGTAGAAGCATCTGGCTTTTTTTGATTTTTATAAATTGTATACAATGATGCAGTAATTCCATCTCTGAAAGGGTAATCTGCTGGTAAGATTACCCTTTCATAAGGTCCATGCCAAAAGCATTGTACAGACTTGTGCACTGCTGCATCAGTAGCTTGATTGAAGCACCTGTCCTACTATGTCACAGAGCAGGTTCAGATCACAGGTGGCATTTTGACAGTTGATGACTAACAAAGGGCATTAGGGCATGACACTGGTCAGAATCTTTGCAGTCACATCAAATTGATATCAGACATGTCTCCACCATGTATACCCAGTTCAGCTGTGGAAGGGCGATGTGTATTATCCCCAGACAAGTTGGATCTTACCGTACTGGCAGGAATGTAGCCTGGAGGGATTGCCTCTCATTGTTCCTTTGTGAGGGCAGGTAACACAATTTCCCAGGCACAGGCACTCCACAGGAAGCTGGGTACTTCAAAGCATAATTTGAGCCCAATGTGATGCCTTCAAACCTATTGGACTCTTCAAAAGAGCCTTTGGCCCTCCACCTTCTCCAACCACTTTGCTGCGTCTTTGAACAAGTTTGCCACCACACTGCACCTACTGAACACATCATTGACTCAGCTCAACCCACAAGATCTTTGTTGCTGTCCCTGCCTTTGAACAGCACCTTGGTTGTCAATCTTCAACGACAGTCCACCAGACCCCCTTGAACCGCTTAAACCTATCTGCCCATCCAGTCACCAGCATCCTCAATGTCAACTGGATGGTCGAAATGGCACTAGTCGGCCTGATGACCCATACCTCTTCATACCATTTTGATCCTCAACGTACATATGACTCGAACTGCATCGACACCTGCTCATCGCCTGCAACCACGCAGTTGTGACCCTCAACCTCTTTGACCCCACATGCTTGCACTGGTCAAACAACCTCTAAGCTGCCTCATACCTCACTGAGTCTGTTACCTGACTGGCTCAAATGAACTTCTCCTTGCCAGCTCTCAACTCAAACCACTAGACATCACCACCGACTTCCTCCCAGCTCTTACCAAACAATTCGATCACACTAGACTGTGAATCGACACCTCACTGAACCATGTACTAGAATGTCAGGGTCACTGCTTAAAACCCTCTGTCAGACCTCGACACAAAATGCTGGAGGGTCACTTATTGATCCTCTACAGCAGAAACACCCATATTGAAGTGATTTAATTTCAAACCAACCTTGACACACAGAGTGCCGTCTTCAGTCCTCAAAATTGGTTCAGCCCAGTTGCACAACAGTGAGAAAGCCTGGTTCAATGCTGTTCAATGCTGTCAATCCGGCAAGAACCAAACGTTGGTACTATTGACAATTACAATTATCTGCCCCCTTGGTCTATTTTAGGTCCCTAGAGACTTGTTAGATCATTAATCCCTTTTGCCATCCAAGAATCATATCCCTTTTATATGTGTCTTGCATGCATGATTCACTACTCAGAGAGCTGCATTGTTCTATCTTTGCTTATACTCTGTTCTTTCCTCATAGGTGGGTTTTGTGTAGTGCTTCATTTTCTTTTTTTGCATCTTGTTTGTTTTATTAAAGTATATCTATTTTTATAAAACTTTGATTGACCATTCCCTTTATTTTGGACTGCTACAATTTGCTGTTTGGGTTGCTACTGAATCACCATCACACCCCTCTTAAGAGCATAGCCTTCCCTCGGCCCACGTTACTGCAGCCGTGGCAGGAGGTATATCTCTTAACTGTACCTGTTTTACCTTTATGATTGTATTGGCTCTTGGTTTGTAGCAGTGTCAGGGCTAATTGTGCATTGTAGCCGCTGCTCATCCTTGGGCTTCTGTAGGACAGTATTCAATTCATCAGATCAATGGCCAAGTATTCTGACATCTCCAGTAATTTTTGATTCTGTTGAACTTCTTCTCCCATGCCTATTTAGCAATATAGAAAAACAATGCATGTTGTATACCTATCTTCAGAGGATAGGATTAGAAATTGGGGACTGACACCTTACTTTACTGAAAGGACCACATTTCTACAAACAATGAAATACCAGGAAGGACATGTCCATATAGAGGTCACACCAGGTATGATCAAAATCAAGCCTCTTAAATTGTCCAATGTCATTGGCAAAAGGGAAAACCACAACCCCAGGGTTGAGCATCAAAGCAATTCTGGGAGCATGTTTTGAGAAACTCTGCATCGAGTAAGTGTTATGTTATGTTATGTTATGTTATGTTATGTTATGTGTATTTATAAGGCGTACATCCACCAGAGGCATCTTGGTACTGGGAACATAAAATATACATCCAGAAACCAAACCAGTGCAATTTAGCAGTAGGACAAATATACCATGAAAAATATTTTTCATGCCCTATTGGTCATTCTGTGCATAACGTCACTTGCATAGTTGAAACATTTCTTGAATGTAAGCCCTTGACTCTGAAGTAACATGTTTAGTACATGGCAAATGAATACAACTGAGAGTATATACTCATGGGAGTCATTCTTGTATTTTCCCACCAGGATCTATTTTTATTTTTTATTTAAATCATTATCAGATAAAATGAATGTAATAATGTAAGGGCCTTCCTTGGTTTTTGTTTGTGCAAGTCTATATAGTGTGCCACGGAGATTAAAGGGTTTAGAACCTTTTCAATTTGAAATAGTCACTTTATCTATCTTGCTCACTACATACAAATTAAACTTGAAGCCTCTGGCTTAAATTATATTTTTGATGATGTCTGTTCTGAAAGTAGATTCGTAATGCTTTGGTGAGTTGTCAAGAAAATAATTAGATCAAAAAGAAAAAAAATATGTACAATGAATGCAGCCATTAGAGTGATTGTGTTTATTCACAGATGAACAGCTGTCTAAAAAATCAGTTGCTTTTATTGAGCAGCACATGAATTTCCTGACAGCTGGTATTGATGGTAAACACAGAAAAGCTACAGGCAAATTGCAGTTGCAAGAACAGTGAGTGCATTCTTAAAACATATCAAACAAAACGTGTTTTAAAGCAAGAACACATCCCTGAAAAACAGATAACATTTAATGTCAGGCAGATCTGTTCGCAGGTGGCCTGATTCAGTTTGGGGATTATTGCATGGCAAGGGTGATTTGCATAGAACATTCCAGTGCAGTAATGAGAGAGGCTGCAGGTTTGGCTGTTACTGAGCTTGTTAGGTTTGTTTTGCTTCCAGCACGCTGGAGGCACATTTATGACAATTAAGGTCAAATCAGATTAGAAACCAGTGTTACTTTGTTCTTGCTTCTATTAAGTATCAGAGAGATTGCTTTGCAGTAAAGCTCTACTGCTTGTGAAACTTTTAAGCATTTGATCGTTTCATTTCTCGTGCCCATGTAAGTATATCAAAGGACACATACCATAGATGCTATACGGTTGCCTGAATGACTTCGGATTGGCATACTTCTTTTATTAATGCCACCGGGTGCTGGGTCGCCAAAAAATTCATTCTTAGCAACCTGTTTGTGTACATGTCTACATATTTTTCAGACATGTATTTATTTTTTGAATCCAAGTAAGTTGACCTGTGTGAAAAATCTGGATTGAAACATGTATGGTCCTGCTTTGCATGATATGGGGCATTTACATATGCGCCCCATTTCAGTATGCATGATGCACATTATGTATAGTAAAATGGTGTTAATTGTCATGGAGAAAACATGTCAAACTCGGAATATATGTGCTTGTTGTCATTTTATCTTGTAGACAGGATGTGGAATGTTCATTTGAATGTTACTACGACAGTGTTTTTTATTTCACATTAATAAAGCGCTCACACAGCCCGCAGGCATCGAGGCGCTGTTACAGGAATTGTCTTTTTTGTTTTTCTTAGTTGCGTAATTGTGTGTGTTTTTTTTTTTTCTTAGTTACGTATTTATAACGCGCTAAGCGCGGACCCGGGGATCGAACCTGTTGTTGCTACGTGTCGTCTTGCTTCCAAGACGCGCACGCTGCCGCTGAGCTATCCTCCCGGGACAGTGTGCTCTCCCTCCCGTTATATCTCCGCTCTCTTTCTCGGACTCTTTTACTCTGTCTCTTCCTCTCTCACTCCCTGTCTCTCCCTAACTCAATTTCCCCTATCGGTGCCCCCCATCACCCCCCTTCCTCTTTCAAATCGTCATGTTCTGAAGTGGTGGGTGGAATCATACAGAGCACTATTAAATAAAGTGATAGATAAGTATGTTTTTTTAAACATTTTTGTTCATGTCCCCAAATAGAGGTCTGGATTGTTTATGTTCTCTTTTGGTAATAGAATGCTTCTGCACTACAACTCCTTAGCAGTGTAGAGTAGCAAATAAGAACTGGATTCAGATCTGTGTATGCACTTTTCATTTATAAGTCCACGTTCTGACATGGCGGATCCAGCCACTCATCTAACGTTGTCGTAGTGAGCAACATTTAGTTGATTCTTTCTCAAAATTGGTATTATCCTTCTTGCGCCAAATGATTCAGATGGTTTTTACTCATTAATTACAATTTGCTCCTTTTTTTTTTACATAGGTTCAATTGTACAGTTTAGTTTTTCCAAAAGTGAGATCCAAAATGATCAGTTTACTCATTCAATAGTTTGCGAGCTTAGTTTATTTCATAGGTTCCATTTGTAACTCTCACAGTTTCTGTTAATGACTCTCTATACACGTGTTTCACCTTCTTACATTCAGAAGGCTCATCAGGAGAGTATCTGTGAAAAATAAACAATGGTGTGATGCGTTTCCATTCCTAATACATGAACAAAAAATTACGGATAGATAAGAGCTAATAATAATGTTTTTGCAATTTTTGGAAAATCATTCCATTGCGCATTAGGGCTAAGTTTAGCCACTCACCTTGGGATACTTTAGAATTGCACTTCAAAGAAGCTTTCAGATTGTTTGGTTACATTTGCCATATATCCTTTCTGTTTTTTTAATTATCCAATTGTGGGGAATATTTTAGCTTCCAGTATAAGGTTTTTTGAAAAGCTAGAACAGGGCAAAAAAGAAAACAATTGAAGTTTCTCTTTGCCTCTGCATGTATAGATTAAGCAAGCAAGATAAGCACAGTACGGAATGCAGAGTTACAATGAGTATGTTACCTTAAGTTAAAAGCTACAGAGTGTGAGTATGCAATAGTCTCATTCCGATGCAGGCGATCCATCGCAAGGTTCAAAACTGAAATGTGGGTTTTTGGCTTCTTAATATGATCAGTAACCACAATCAATGATACAGGGGGCTATCTCCTCTTTCTTCACAATATGTTTGGTCATTGGTGTTTATGTTCATCCTCTCTATAAAGAATTCTGTCACTCCCTGCATAGGTCGAGATTTAGACAAGACATGATTTCTTTTGCCAATAGACCAAACCCCTTGGCTATGTAAAGAATATACACAAGTAGGTGGTGGTTTAGCAATGATCTTCTGGCTTTGTAGTCCTTCCATTTTTTACATTAATCTCAAAGTTTCTATTTTAGAATTGATATATCATGTTGAGCAAAATAATGTTATGTTTGCCAGAATACAGGCACCACACACCCTCCAGAAAGATAATGGGCAACAGTCCCTAAGTTACTACATAACTGCTACCACTACACAGAGGTAGCAGCCATACCATAAACTGCAGGAACTATCAGGCAGAGTTCCAAACAGGCTAGTTACTCCAATTTTCTGATCAAACTCCAGTCACTGGGCCAATTACCAATTAGTGGAAATAAGTCTTTTAATGTTCTTATCACTAATAAGGGTTCAAGCAGTAATCTTACTCATAAGGGGGAGAAACAGGGAAAAGGCCAACAAATTCAATTGCAGGCGAGTGCTTAATTATATTGTAATACGACTGCAGTGAAAACAGAGTGAGCTCACCATATATTAGCTCAGCTCTCATACTCATGTCTCAAAAGAAAAGTGCAGTTAGCAAATGTACACTTGAGCAAGTACACATAGTAAACACACAAACAAAGGCAGCTACAAGCCACTTCTAACCGAGAGATGTTATAAACTGCAAAGCATATCAGGTGTATATCAGATGTAACAAGATGTAACAAGATGTATATCAGGTGTATCAAGCCACTCCCCATAAGAAAAGACAGACAAATAAAATAAAGATGGCGCCTGTTCAGACGCAGCTGATCACACTGCTGCACACAGTAAAGATGCAATAAATAATAATCACAACAAGGCAAGCTGCACGTCTCCTTATGCCACGCCTGGCTACAAGTTCTAATTATACTCGCAAGTCGAGCTGCATGCTACATACTCCAAAATCACAGAAGCATCCGGATCCTTGCCTCATCAAGTTGTAGATCATTACAGCGCGAAACAAAATTGGCACGGCTATTGAAGATGATAGAATAATGGAGGAATCACACCAAAGCCGCAGCATAGAAATGGAGCATCAGCAAGCCCAAAAGCCTGCAGGCCGGTGGCTATAGGAAAGAACCAAGCGAAATGTCAAGCTGCACTGCTCAGGATCACCCAACAACTACAACAGTGGCAAATTCCGACATCCTCAATGTCCTCAATGCTCCTCAATGATTTTAGAGGAAGTAAAGGACTAGCTGTGCATCCATGTTCTCTTACGCCAGTCCCAATATTTGATTGTGAATACTTTTTGTGAATTTGATATGTTCATGCACCAAAACATGAGTGACTGCTTGGTCTGTTTAGCCAAGTTCATTTTATTTTATTTTAATTTAGTTTAGTGTAGTTCAGTTTAGTCTAGTTTAGTTTAGTTTAGTATTTCACTTCACCGGACACTTTTCTACATCCTTCAAATATGCCACTGGCCTACCCCACTGAAGAAAACCTTTGCCTGGTTTCCTTCCTTCCCCATTATTCAAAGGTCTGTGTGCAGGTGGTCTTCAATGGGATCATTAAGCACCTCAAGTATAATGACCTTGGACATCCACTTCAATCTGGCTTCCATAGTAAACACTTCACTGTGACTGCACCCATGCATGTCTCCTACATTCTCTCTGATGCTCGCTACTCCAAACTGTCATCGATTTGGGCTTCTCTGTTACTTTGGACACTGATGACCTGGCCACTCCCCTCCTCAATCTTGTTAAGTTATCATGATAGATGTGTGGTTGTTAAACCTTTGAGTAGGTAAAACACGTTTTGTCCAAAGGCAATATAGGTAGATATGGTTATGTCCACATGTCCTTTGCATTGTGACTTCTGAATGTGCCTCCATACTCAGAGAGTTTTCCCTCATACGTTTGCCATGTGTGTGTATGTTTGTGTGTGTTTGGCGTACATGTGTTTGGTGTATTTGTGTATCTGTGTCACCTGTGTTGGTTGTACCATCGCTGTACTGCTAGTGCCTTAGTAATATACTGCGAGTTGCCTCAGAACTCAACAATGTAAAATACAAAAGTAAGCCAGAAAAGTAGTGTACAACAGGCAATAAGTAACTGTCATGGTCCCAGCACAGGAATACACATTCAATTCAGTAAAACTAGGGAGGCACGGAACTTCATATCCATGAGTGGGTCAACAGTGGCTTCAAGCTTGGTGCAAGAGACATTTACCTTGCTCCTAGCATTGCACCCATAGGCTCATTACACTTACATTGCCTTGCCTACCCTCAACATAGCCGCCGCTAAGTCCATAGATAACTCACAGTGCATTCTACACCTGTTGCAGAGGGAGCTACTTAAACCCTGCCTCCGCCGAAGCTCTCGCTTCGCCTCTTCTCCACTGACAGCGGGTTACGCTTCGAGTGATCGCTGAATGAACCTGTCAATAGAAGAAAAAGAGTAAAGATATTAATGTCCACAGCATAATCAACAGAATAGCAGTAGAATTGTAAAGCCTTACCGAACCGAAGAATTTGCCAAGTATTTTCCTCAGTCCGCTGTTATATTCGTAGTCTCTGTATCGTCTGTCAGAAGCTCCAGTGCAGCGGCAGCATTTCTTATCTCAGCAGCTTTCATCCTCAGCAGTCTCTGCATATTCCTAAGGCATTTTCTTCGACAGCTTTTCCAAAGACCTGCAAAACAAAGGTATTTAATGAATGAATGAACTTGTAAAAAGGAAAGAAAAAAGAAGTTACATATGTGCTTACCTGAAGTCTCAGCAAGGCTTTTCTACACTTATTTCTTACCGCACTTGTTTCTGAAGGCAGCTATTACTCTGTTTTTTCAACGAACTGATGTGAACGATTATAGCTGCAGCCATACCACAGCATCAGCCCCTGCTAGGGACCCACAAACCTGCAAAAACTAAAGGAAATTCTAGCAAGAGAGATCTCTCCAACATAACGACCGTTCAGTATCTGATGAACTGTATATAATTATTATTTTCACCAAAAGACTTGCCCAATATACATTTAGAAGAAGTTTGGGACATTGTTCATTTAAGAATATTTCAACACCACAGCCCCAACAGATCAAAAGTCACCTATCCAACGCGCCCTTGTAGAATAAAGGATGGAGAGTTCCACAAAACAAAAGCACAGGTGAGAAGGGTGGGTTATTTCAAGGTGCCCTATATCCCAGTTTTTAGTTTGTGTATGGGGATTACAATAGTGGTTCTGTTATAATTGTTGTTTCCACAGAATCAGTGCCCAGACAACAGTTCCTCAGCTGAAAGGGCATTATGCTCCCGTGGAGACCTAAGGTAAGCATTACAGTAACATAATTTATTCTGGGCCCAAGCACAGCTGGGAAAGCAACATTCACACAGAATGCAGATCAAGACTGCAGAAAGGCATTGTCAAAGATACGCCTCAAAAATAAAAGCTTTTATAATCATACAAACTAATTAGCATCAACACATATTGCAACATCAGAATTGCCCTCCATGCGAAGTTGATTGATGAAGTTGTCTAACTCCCTTATAGAAGGACATTTTGAAATGATTGGGTCCTGCAAATCTTACCACACCACCCTTTGCGTCCTATGTGATGTCAGAGTCCAGCCCACAATCCCCACATCATAGTGCAAAACATTGAGACATTTGAGCTAGCCAGTGGATCTTCTGCCAGCGGTCATCTCCATCCGTTTCTCATTGTAATACAACCGGTTATGTCACTGCAATAGCCTTGAACCACTGACAAGCTACCATTTTAATGTTACATCTTAGGAACTCTTCAAACCTCTTCCAAGGCTGAGATGTGCTAAGGGGCCATGCGGCCCTGCGAAATTGTCAGTAGAAATATAAAATGTTTGTGCATTCACTGCCTTTCTCGGCACCCATGGACTTCCCTTCCTGGCCTCAAAAGTATCAAAGGATGTTTGTGTTTGTTTCTTATCATTTAATCATGTGAACATTTAATTTGCAATGTGCTGCCACCCTCTGCTGCTACTAAGCAAGTTAATAAAATTTGAATTTGTTCTTAGGGACAAGCACGCTCTGAGGCCTCTTTACAGTGCCACAATCTAATGTTAATCATGTATACTTACAGGTAACCCACTTTTATCACCTAAATGTATTTGTTTGCAACACAATTAGTCAAGGCATTTTCCAGCCTAATACATAGAACTGTGTGGCTATCAACAAAGCACCTTCTCATTTTAGTTGGCTAATTCCGCAGCTGACAAGTTTGCGCCTTTTTTCTGTGCAGAACTTGCATTTTTACCACGATAACACCGACACTGTTTGGGTACCAAGTATTGTTGTTAGTCTTTCATTTGATGTATGTTCTTAAGTTTATCCCAGAAATATGTGGAGGAGATCATGGTAATTCCTTGCTGAAGAATAGGGATTAAAGTGATTATTAATATTTTAAACATAATGATAATAATAATTGTTTACATTGCAAAAATCATGAAAGTGATTCTGTAGGTAAAAAAACTGCTACATTGGAAGAACTAAGTTGTCACAGAATTTGCTGGGTGTCAACTTCACATCTCTGATTTTCAAAGGAATCTGCTTTGATATATATACCTGCTGCTGTTTCTCCTGTGCATATAAAACACTCCCAGAATTCATGCCCTATATAAACATCTGACAGAAATAGAAATATACATGGCTGACATTGTTGTCATCAGCATTTCTATTTGTTTCACAATCCCACCTCCAATTTATATGGCTCACTTAAGCCTGTCAACCATGTGGGTTCAGTTTCTCAATGTAACTAGGTGTGCATAAGTCAGTCCCAATCCGTGATCGTAAATACCTTGTATTAATTAGATATGTCCATGCACAGAAATGTGATTGACTGTCTGGTTTGTTTAGTCTAGTTTAGTTTATTTTAATTTATTTTTATTTTACTTTAGTTTAGTCTTTCTCTAGACTGGACTCTTCCCTGCCTCCTTCAAATATGCCTCTGTCCTACCCCACTGAAGAAACACCTTTCCTGGCCCACTGTCCCAGTGAAATATGGCCCAGTTTCCCTCCTTCCCAATTATTCAAAGGTTCTTGAGCAGGTGGTCTTCAACCAGCTCAGTACCTTGAGGATAATGGCCTTGGACATCCATTTCAATCTTCCGTCCACAGTAAACACTCCACTGCGACTACACTCAGGCATGCCTCCAACCTTCTCTCTGATGCTCACCACTCCAAACTGTCTTCCATACTCATCCATTTGGACTTTTCTGCTACGTTCTACTACTTCGAAACACTGTTGACCCAGGCACTCCCCTCCTCAATCTCCAGGACCTGTAGTTTTAAAATCCTGAGCTCACTTGAATTGCTTGCTACCTGGAAGATTAATCCTTGAAAATCTCTCAGAAGTCCCACACCTCTGACCTTAACCCTCTCCCTGCCAGTGATCAATCCTGCGACATTAGTTTTTGAACCTGTAAACTTCTGCCCTAGGAATACTAACCTTATCCAGTTGATTTCACTATCACCTGTTTGCTTGTGATACTGAAATCTTGTTTCCTTTCCCTCCTTTGGATTGCCAACTGCCTCAATGCAATTCGTGTCTGGATGGCTCTCTGTGGCCTAATCCATAACTCGCTATTTCAATCTCTGTGCAAAAACATCATTTTTCAAGTTTCTTCTCCAAGACTTCAAGGAGATGCCTATCAATTGTCTTTCTCTTCAGTACCTCTCTGATTGTATCTCGGTCTACTAACATCTTGTTTTCTCTGCTCCTCATCTTCACTTGCCCACTGTCCCATGTCCACAGTGGCCTCCTCTTTCTTCCATTATTTTTCTCTGCTCACCAGGCTCTACTGAAACTCCCAGCCCATCACAATGAAAGACAGCTCAAATAGGGATTTCTTTAAACAACTTGTCTTAAAATTCACTTAATCACTAAAGAGGGTCTCCCCCTGCCCTCTATCCGTTATCTTTCCTGGCCTCACCACTATATAACATAATTCAAACAACAATGTGCTGCCAATATTATCATAACCACACACAACATATGCACTGACCCCCGACAGCGTGCACATTACAAATATACTCTCACGCAAGGAAATACATAATTCAAGCAACAATATGCATCCAACATTATTGAAGTATCCTGAATGATCCACGGGAGACAGGTAAGTTGATATCTGCAAAAGTATGTATTATCAAAGGAGGCCCTGCTGTTCAGAATGCTGTTTATTTCTCTTCTCTTGAATACTCACAGAACCTTTATTTATACACCTGAGCATGGAATGCTGTATGATTCTGAGTTGGACAACAATATGCAGCCAACATTATCATGACCACACAATATACTCACTCACCCCCACTTCTTACCCATTATTACATACAGTAGAGCAAGGACATGCATACACTAAAACTAGGAAATACACAACTGTTTTTTATTTTAAAAAAGAAAAAAATTACTATGCTGTATAGAAAAAAAAACATAGTTAATCAGTCCCGCTGTATACAAAGACAACAATAAAGCAGCCCGTACTGCAAAACATTATATAGACCTTCAATGATTTTAATTTTTAAAATGTTTATTGGCATTTTCACCTGACACAGTTAATGCAAAATGTTAAAGATGTACACGCACAACATAATGCAGTATGATCCAATAAACCAACAACTTTATACAAAAACAAAAAAGGGGCAGGAGGGACAGAACAAGGGGAAGGAAAGAACAACCAGATACCCAATCAGGTGAGCAAATGTAGTATTACAAGTGTTCATTTTGCACTCAAAAGATTGCACAGCATGTTTAGTTAGGGGGTCGTGTACGCATTTGTCTGTGATCTGTTCAGCATGAGGCGAGTACAGCTCATTTTACAGGAGACCAGTGTAAATGAAAACAACAAGTATAAGTCCTGTTGGACCTTTGGGGTGAGATCACGGTGGTTTGTCATCAGAGGGATAGAGAACAGAATTAATTAGAAACTTCCATGCCTCAAATTGAACCCTCCATCTCCACCATGTATATTTATAGAGTGTCCCCAAGCTGTAGTTTCAGCCTCACACCAACGCTGCATTTCTTTTAGCCATATTTCAAACTGCGGGCTTTTACTTGATTTCCAAGTCATAGTTTTGCATCTCTTAACCAATATACAGCTTAAGTCCATGAACTTAGAGATATGTTTGTTACTTCTAGAGTACACACCTAGTATGCATTCCAGTGGTATCCACTTATACCTACTAATCCCTGCACTCTCACAAGCATGTTTAATTTGAGTCCACAACGTTGCATCAACTCGCATTCCGAAAGCATGTGCATTAAGTGGGCATTCTCTTGACCGCACCGGGGACAGTTATATATTGCATCTTTTTTATACTTAGCAACTCTGGCCGAGGTCATATACGTACGATGGAGCACTTTGACTTGAATCAGTCTAAATCTAGTATTGAGTGATCCATTTTTCATATAGCTGAGCGCCCACATCCATTGCTTATCCGTGATGTCTGTCCCTAAGTTTGTCTCCCACTGTGTTTTCAGCCTCATAATGTTGGTGTTTGTGTTATCCAGTAGAGCCCTGTAAGGTCTGGACACTGACTTCAAGCCGTTGTCCATATCATACATGAGTGCCAAAAGTGCATTCAACGGGGTTCTGCAGGCTCTTCTGGCCAGGTATGCTTAGCAAATGTGATTATCCTCATATATCTTAGGAACTGCCCTCCTGGGAGACCCTCTCTCTGTATGAGGTCTGGAAGTTCTCTGTAGGTACCTTTTTCATACATGTCTCCCCAGGTTGCAACGCCTGACCCCTCCCAACATCGCACTGTGCTAACCAGGATGGGGGCATTGGGAGAATAGGGGTGGCTGAGCTTCAGCATTCTCTGTGTCCTCAACCAGACCTGTCTGCCCACTGTTAGCAGTAATTGGTAAGTTATGTGCTTGTTCCCAAGGTGACATAGTTCTTCTCTCAATAGTATAGGGTGTATAAGGGTACTAAGCAAACCATGTTCTGTAGTGGCTTTGTCTGACAGCCATTTGTCAACAAAGCTAAGGTGATCCACCAGGTAGTAATATTCCAGCCATGGTAGTTGGACCCCACCCTGCACATAGGGGATAGACAGAATGAGGTTGCCAGTCTGTGCCTCATCAGGCCCCATAACAAGGCTCTTAATCTGCTTTCTAATTCTTGGAAGAAGGGGGCTGTGATGTAGAAGGTGATAGTTGTGAATCCATACAGAAGGCGGGGTAAAATGATTATATCCGTGATAGCCACCCTACCCATAAGCGAGAGGGGCAGTCGTGACTAAAACACCATTGATCAATTAACACCCTCCACCGCCTTCAGTGTGTTTAAGCCATGTGTCTGTTCTGGGGTATGAGCAAATTGCATGCATAAATACCTACGTGTGTGGTGTTCCCTATACGTATCCTACGTATCCATGCCTCCTGGTACTCTTGTTTTAGGAATGCCGCTATTGGTTCTAATGGTAGTATGTAAAGCATCGGGGAGAGCGGGTACCCCTGTCGGGTACCCTTCTGTATGTCCAGCTGCCTATATATATATATAGTACGAAGCAAATCTGTTTCTATCGATGCCTAAATAAAACTGGATATAAGAAATACATATGTTGTTGTGTGATGGGCTGACCTGAAGGAATTCTACGAATTGGCATATGGCTGTAACTTGACGAGTGCCGCCGTCTCACTCTGGAAGAAGTGCGATAACTTCTTCTTCTTTGACATATATATATATATATAAATATACTCCCAGTTTTGAACCTAGCTGTGGGGGAAGTGTAGAGTATTTAAACCCATCTCATAAAGAATGTTATGAATCCAAACCCCGTTAGTGCAGCCTCTATCCACTCACAATACACTATATCAATGGCTTCGACCACATCTCATGATGCTACCACATAGTGTTCTGAGCATCCTTTTGTCTGATCAATTAGGTGTTGTAATCTGGGTACATTTGAAGTGGTGCTACAACCAGGTACATACCCTGTTTGGTCTGAGTTTATTTGCGCTGCTATGCACCGACAAAGTTGTGAGGCTAGCATCATAGCTAATAGATTAATGTCGCAATTAAGCATGGCTAAAGAGTGGGTAGACAAGAATTAATATAATGCAATGCCTCTAATGTGAATAAACAACCACTGAACTAAGGGCAAGTGTATGTGTGTTTGTGTGTGTGTTAGTGTGTGTGTGTGTATTGTGTATGTGCAGCGTAAGTGAAGATGTGAAGCATTCATTAATGCCCCTGGTGGTGCAGTCCTTGGACATTGTTTATCTAATTATTTTTATTTGATTTGGTTTGATTTATATAGTGCTACATGCCCAAGAGCTGTGCACAAAATGAATAGATGGTAAAAGTCATGCAGAACAAAATGAGCAAACCAAATGAGTAGTTGAGAAAGTGAGCTTTGAGATGTGAGCAAAAGAGTAACAGTGAAAAGAAAGAGTGGAGAGGAAGAAGAAGGGCACTCCATATTTGGGAGCCAATAAGGAAAATTAGCAGTAACAAGATTTAGCACACCAGGGAAGAGGAACAGAACACATGAACAGTGATTGAGAGTGGATGGAGTGAGTTTTGAAAGATAAGGGAAGAACGATAAGGGTGAGCAAGGCCATGAGGGCATTTGAAAACAAGGCGGTGTAAGTTAAATAGTAAGTCTGAAGCCGTTGAAGAGAGGGATGTGCAGGGGAAATAGAGCCCAGTGAGGATAGAGAGAAAAGAAGATGCACAGATGAGTTAGAGTGAAGAGGAGGATTATGGGTTTCATGGAGTGAAAGAGGAAGTGAAGATTAGTAAAACAGACTGGAAAAGGCACGGGAGGAGAAATGAAATGCAATAGCAGTAAAGGAAAAAAGCCTAGATTTGTGAATAATAAAAAGCTGGGAACAACAGGAACGGGCAAGGGCAGAGGTATTAGAAGGGGATATAAGTGATAAGTCAAGGATTATAGTGAGATTCTGGGCAGAGGGAGATATGGGTAGAGAAGTAGGAGTGAAAGAAACAGAAGAAGGAAGAGGAGGAGGGAAAGTCATAGCAGAAAAAAGACAACTTCATTCTTAGATGCATTTAGACGAAGTTAGTGAGCCAACATCGCAGACTGGATAGCAACAAGACAAGACATAAGAGTTGAGTGAAGAGAAGGGATACACAAGAAAGAAATAAAGAACTGTGTATCGCCAGCATAGAAAGGATGATCAAGGCCAAAAGAAGAGGTAAGAGAACCAAGAGGGATGGTGTAAAGAGAAACAAGCAGGGGGGCCAAGAAGCAGGCACCGAGACACACTATAGTGCAAAGGGAGAACAGAGAAATGTAGACCAGCCAAGGAAACCGAGTAAGTGGGATTAGTGAGATAGGAGTGAAACCAGATTAAACCAAGACCAGAGAGAGTGAAGAACAAGAGAGTGATTGACAATGTCAAAGGTGGATGGCAAGTCGAGTAAGACCAGGAGAGAAGATTGCTGGGGGTGACAGTTAGAAAAAGTCACTCACAGATAGACAGAATATTTTCAGTGGGAGTGAAAAGGGTGAAAGCCAGATTGAGAGATCAGAAGTGGCCTCAGATCTGGTGTGGTGTGGCTTGACACTACAATACCATGATTGCTGTATTGGACCTTTGGACGTTTGGATGTACAGAGGTTCTTTCCTCTATCATCGACAAGTGAGCAGTTGTTGCAGGGTCGGCTGTCGTGCTGTGTTGTCCTTGTGCCTCGGGTTGAAGGTATTCAGCACTGGGCATCTGATACCCGAAAAGAGTAGAGTGATGCTAATGGTTGACGGCAGCGGCCCTAGTGGAGCTAAGCGAGGTCCATAGTTAGTAAGTGAGAACATAGAGTCTTGGAGCTGTAGCTTTGTGAGACTAGTGAGCAAATGCTTTATAGTGGGTCAGGTGGTAGAGGTGGCCTGTACAGCCTTCCCTGCTCCTCTCCTTGATTGCCCCAAATTGTCTGGTTTCTCTGTTGGCCTGCTGGCTGACCTGCTCTGTTTTCATCATGACAGAAACAGGATGGGGGAGGGTATGGACTGCCTGTTTCTCTTGGCAGAAAGTTATTTCTTGCAGTAATGCATTTGCTCTTTCGATTCACTGCTCCTTGTAATTTTGGATTATTCTAAGTTTGATGTGACCTGAATTGAAAGTACTGGAAATCCCAGAAATCTCTATATTGCTTATTAACCGTGTGGCACTGCAGAGTATAGGAAGTGGATGTAACTTTGGCAAGTTTGCATCCTTCGTTAGTTATGGCATACGCTATAAGAAGCAAAGATGTACAGGTAGAGGGCCTTTGCATGACGGCAAATGGCTCTGAGTCTATTGTCTGTGAAGATCCCTTACCTTCCCTGAAGCCCCATGCAAGTAACTGGTAGCCCAAATTGTATAGAGTCAAATATGATAAAGTTGTGGCTGTTCTTGGAACCGGTAAACCTCTATGCAGCCTGACCGGACATACTTCTAGCAATATCACAAATTTTGCTCGAAAGGCAGAGGGTCAGTAGTTTGCACTGGGGCTGTCTGAGTGTTATAAGGAAATAATTCCCACAGACATGGATTCTTTCACCTTGGAGCACATGTATGTAGGTGATTTAGAACATTGCCTTAATATTGACTTAATATCGGACGTTTCCATTCTGGCCCTGTGATCTCACATGAACTTTCTTAAAGGGTAGGACTTTCCCTGGATTTGAGACCGAATATTTGATGAATACAAGCTGATAAAGAGGAACGGATTCTACATGGGTCTACACTTTCCTACTCTATGGAATCTTTGCCAGTGACGTCTAGCAGGAGTAATTGGTTTCAAGGTCTTGTAGGTAGTTTTCCTCAGCATGAAACTGTAGACTCAGTATGCTCACTGATTCCTTCAGGCTGGGTTTCCCTGCTTGATACATCCTCTGCTCCTTTCTTTGAGGATGATATGTTGAATCCTAATAGTTTTCCTAACACTAATGTTGTTGAACAAATGGTGGATTTATTTTCCTTCCTGGTCCTCTCTTGTATTCTAAACACGATAGAAAAAGGAAATAATAATGTCAACTTTGAGATTGGGGAGGTATTGTCTAAAGTGAGGAACCTGAGGGCATCCTCAGATATACTCCCCTTGGATCTACCTCTCAGGTGGCCAGTGAAGGGCCATTGCTTTTGGATCCTGACCCTGGGGGTGGATATGCGAGGGAGGATAACCTCTGTAGAGGAACATTGGGGAGTGGAGGAAAGATTTATTTAGGTGATGCATGGTATCCCCCTTTCCCTTGTCAGAATACACCCTACCATCCCCTAACATTGCAGGTTACTACCAGTCTTCTCCACTGTCAATCACACCAACTGTCACTGATTCATTTTCCTTTAAGACTAGGATGAGGAAGAGGCAACAAGTAGTAATGCACACTTCCATCTGGGCACACCACTTTGGTACTGGGATGAGGAAGAGAACTGTGGAACACCACTATAAGGGTCAGGCATGTCCCAGTGACAGAAGTAATTTTGTTCAGGAAAATCACTTTCACCTGAAGCCAATTGAGAGGCTACAGGTGCATATAAAAAAGAGAGAACCACCTGGGAAGCCAGGTTGATGTGGAGCAGGCTGGAGAGAGACCAGTGAAAAGGACACCGAGAGCTGCAGAAGATCGAGAAAAATGCTGAGGCCAGAAAGGGCCATGAAAGGATCGAGAACACTGCAGAGCCCTGAGCCATATATCTCCCACTGCAGCAGGGGGGCACAGAAGTCTCCAATATGCTGCAAGCAGCAGCAAGATGGTTCAGAAGAAGCAAGTGGTGCTGGGCGGAGCTCCTGACAAGATAGAGGGGTTCGAACAAAAGCCTGAGAGGAACTCAAAAGCACTGGGAGGAGCGGCCATACACCAGTGAGTGATAGAGAGGAACACTCATGCCGGCGCGCTCCAGGAGCTTGGCGCGGACATAGGAAAATGCCAATCGAGTGAAAACTTATATTAATGGTTCTGGATAATGAAGGGAAAGTATTGAATACTGAGCAAGCTGCAATACCGAACTAAGGAAAAGATATGCAAAATAAATGAAAATACAGCACGAGTGAAAGGAAAGTGATGTACATTTACGAAAGAAGTGAAACCCCATAAAAAAACATTCATGGATAATGTGAAAGTACAAGCCAAGGGAAAGCCAGTAATGTGAGCTTGTGAATCAAGTGATAGGTAAATGATAAGCACTATTGGATACTTTGAAAGCAATGTGGTGACAAAGAATAAAACACCACAAATTGAGTTGTGTGAAATTCAGGTGTTGGCAGACCCAAGAAACTGCCAAGAAGAAACAGAAGTACATATGGACTAATGACATAGATGCAGAGAGGAAGCCTATGTTGGCAAGGAAGTCCAATGAGAATCAATGAAAATAATAAAGTGCCAAGGGTTATCAGTTGCGTGACCTGTGATGGGTGGACTGTGTGGTCAGACAACTGCACATAGACTGAGTAACCCCTACTTGGAATGAACCAAGGAAAGTCAAGAGGCTGAAGCTGTTTTGCCTAACAAGTGTTAAAGTGACTAAAGAGAAAAGCAAGCTAAGTAAATTGTTGAAAAGCCTGAAAAGTTATTAAGTGGATTTTGAATCGATATTGAAAGTTGAACAAGTTGAATTAATTGTACATGAGAAGCTAGAAGAGCTGCCTTCTTGGTGAAGGGTACCCCGGGATGTTGGAACTGTGTTAAACTTGGGGAAGGGAATTCTGAAGCGTTTGTATTTATATATTTATTTATTTACTTATTTATGTATTTATATATTTACATCTATAGTGCCGGTAACCCACAGGCATCAGAGCGCACAAGAACATGACAGGACATACATAGAAAAGATGAAACAGAGAAACTTCAACAGAATCGATGGAGGTAGGTCACCTCAGGGTAGTTAGGACTCTAATTGAAGAGTAAGGTTTTCAATGAAGTGCCATACGTGTTAATACTTTATCCAAATGTATGATGGGTGGCAGAGAGTTACACAGCTGAGCTGCTAGAATGGGAAAAGCCCTTCCAAGTCCATTTGACCATCTGACCTAGCGACTAGGACAAGGTTTGTTGAAAGTAAAGTATATTTGGGCTTTTATAAAGTAATGCAAGCCTTCAGGTAAGCTCGGGCCTTACCATAGAGGCATGTATTCACGAGTGTGGCAGTCTTGAACTGTATCCAAGCAGGAATAGGGAGCCAATGTAGGCATTGTCTGCTAGATGATACATGCTCGTGTCAGGGAATTCCCTTAATAATGCAAACTGCATCATTTTGGAGAGTCTGGAATTCTTGCAAGAATGTTTTATTAGCCCCTTCCAGCATTGCGGTGCAGTAGTCCAGTCGAGAGAGAACAATTGCTTGTGCAACTGAGAACAATTTGACCCAGATATGAACGATTTTATGTTCCTTAAGAGTCTCAGATGATAGTGAACCTTTTTTAGATATATTTTACCTGGGTTTCAGCGTTAAGTGAGGAGTCGAGGAAAACACCTAAGGGCTTAACTTTCCTAGCGATTGAAACGGTGCAGTCCCTGATGTGGAAGCAAGAATATTCTTTCCCCAATTTGGCTCTAGCCAAAGGTGTTCCGAACATTAATAATTCAGTTTTACTCTGTTTAAACATAGCTATTTCTCATTCTGTTAATGTTAAATTGTGCAATAGGTGGAATTGAGGTTGATGTTATCGGAATCATGGTCCCTGCTGATTTCCATTCTCAGCTGGGTATCATCACGCAGTTTGTGAAAAAGACCCCCTGTTTCTCTAGATACTGCAGAGGGTTCTAATGTACAAGTTGGAAAGAGTAGGAGAAACCCATGTACCACCCACAAAGGATCAGGGCTAGTTTAGATGAGGCATTCTACCAGCACACAGAGGAATGTCTGTGTGATAGGAAGGATTGAATCCAACTGATGGATTTAAAAGTACAGTTTCCCGATCTGCCAGCGTGTGTAGCAGGCATTTGTGTTCAAGTTGGTCGAATGCTGCAGACAAATCACGAAAGATCAATAGCCCAATTTTCCCCATGTCCAGTAACACGAGCATGTTGGTCTTAAGATCGAGTAAAGCTGTCTCTGTACTGTGATCTTCTCTGAACCCCGATTGTTTACTGTGAAATTTAGAAGATGATTTGAGTGAAGAATGGAGCTGGAAGGTGGCCACTTTATCCAGAACGTTCAAGATAAAATGTGAGTTAGTGATTGGTCTCAAGTATTTTGCTTCTTTATTGTCTGACTCCACTTTTTTCAGTAGTGGGGTGATGATAACGAATTTGATAGATTCCGGGACATCTAGAGAAGAAAGGGATAAACATATTCTCATTATCCAGAACAAATTTGGCAGAGATACTATTTTCTCGGCATGATGTAAATGCATTGAAGTAATGGTCATATCCTTCTCCAGGCTCGTAATGTGTTTAAAAGTGAATTCATGCTGTTCCTTGTTTTGTATTGCTGAGGGGTGAGCACAATCCTGGAAAGGGACAGTTTATAGATCCTTCTTTATTTTGTCATGGGCTACCGCATGTTTGTTTGCAAAGGCCTGCTGCAGATCATCAAAATCGTGGTCAGTGGGATGGATAAGTGGTATCAGGTAATATTTTCCCCACCAATGATATCGCCACACATATGGTCGTTGGGAACGGCCATAGGCGATATTATTAGTGGGGACAATTTTTGGGGTAAATGGGAGTGGGAGCTGCAGAGGTGTCCCCGGCTCCCTTTAAAACAATATGGGGACTGCAGTGGTGTCCCCTGCAGATTTAATGTGTTAATATTGCTGCAAAAATATGGCACCATTCTTGTATGGCGATATTTTTGTGGGGATATTAACACATGGAACCGGATAAAGTAGGAAAGGGCCTTTAGTTTTAGGATCAGAAATTGTTTCTTGGGGCTGTTTTTGGCCCAATTATTTCCTCATTGAAGAAATTATTTTTGGCTGTAGCAATATCATATTTGTAGGCTTGCTCTGATAATTTACAGCCTGCCTTATCAGGGACAGTTGGGTGTTTCAACTGCTATTGCTCACACTGCCTTTTCTTTTTTTCAGAATGGAGAGATCAGGGGAATACATTTTGTTATGGTTGTTGTTTTCCATCACAACCTTTTTCTTAAATTGAGCTATTTTATTAAACATTTCTGTCAAAGCACAGTTACCGGTCTCTAATAGGGACTCGGGTGAGTTTTTTGTGTTAGGCATGACATCATGTAGACAACTCTGGAGATGAGATGCTTTGATTTTATTGAAGTTACGACTATTTACCTCTTTGACAGCATTACGTTGATTGTTTGGGATATCCTGTATTTGTACAGTGAAATTGATAGTCCAGTGGCCACCATTAAGAGTAGAATAGGTTGGGCAACACAAATAGAGCACAAAGTAGTTTGTAGTCACATGAGTAGGAGGGTTGCAGAATACCCAGGTATGGTTGAACACTAATATTGCGGGGAATGAACAGAAGTACTGCCCTTGCTCAGAACAAACCATTTAAGGCTTCCCTTCTGAAATACTGCACCCTGACATAAAATTGCTTAACACAAGATTACAGGCCTCACATTGCTGAGAAGAGCCACAAGCACAATGGTCAATGAGCCTAGGGGAATTCAGCTTAGCAAGCTGAGACCACACCCGATAAAGTTTCCCAGGGTATACAGCATACAATTATTACAGATAACTAGTTTAAGTTGGTAGAAGTGAGACATACACATAAGCTTGAATGTCAGGTCGAAGTAGCTGCCATGCCAATTGATCCCATAACAAATGAATACACAGTGCCCCAACTGGCTACTGAAGGAAAGCACATATGTTAGGATAGCGGATAATCCAAGAAATAGAATAAATTTAGCACTGAACAATGGTCCTCCACCGCGTGAACTAAACAATGGTCATTTATTCCAGGTCCAATTATATAGTGTACCCACCACTTCCTTAGCACATAAATAATTGTATGGGGGAAGACCCACTTTTTTGTTTACTGGGGCCTGACACATGAGGGACTAGTCATTTGAAATAAGGTACAAGTCAGTAGAGGCAACCCCACTCTTTAACACAATATGGCACAGGTAGGAAACAACAGTGGGACAGGAGTGTGGATCACTCTGTTGTTAATGAACAGGTAATAGTCAAAAACTGGTCAAACAAAATGTATTCATAATTCAAGCTACACCAATATTAAAGCAACACATGGACATGTGTCTAACAGCATTTCAAATGAGTTCCAGATCAATTGCCAAATTAGCCATTAATGCCAATTCTAATCCATCAATTAGACTAGCTCCACCCCTTGACATTAAATGATGTGGAAATCTTAACGGCGCCGGTAAAGGCGACAGAGCTGTTAACCCCTTACCACCCTATTATGAGGTCTGCTCACGGGACCCGCTAAGGACGCCTGGTTTTACCAGGCGTCCTTAGCGGGTCCTGCGAGCAGCCCAGCATGCTAACAATGGGCCCATCATTAACGGGCCCGTTGTTAGCATGCTCCCCATTCCCATTGAGCCCTATGGGGGCTCAAATGGGAATGGGGATGGTCCGAGTCCGGGTTCCCTGAATGGGGAAATACCAGGCATTCCAAGGTCGGAATGGCCTGGTATTTCCCCATTCAGGGAACCCAGACCCGGTACCCGTAATGGGGGTAGCCATGCCGCAAATAGCGCGGCCTGGCTACCTCCATTCTTGTAATGAGGCCCAAGGTGAGGTTTCTTGGAGACTACTGCCTCCGATGAAAATATGACCAACCTCAGCACCATAACTACTCTCTATAAGAGTGAAATACTTTTGGCTAAACGTGAAACCAATAACACCAGAATAGCATAAATCAACTCAACTATGAAGGAACGCTTTGTTATCTTGAAAGAATTAAAAGCTCCCATCCCAGTGCTAGACACTGTGTAAAAGATAAACCTTGGTCCACAAACAGCAAGCATTAGCCAATAAAATCACTACTTTACAAGCTAAAATTGTCAAGAAAAAAAGCGTCACTAGCCCCCACTATGCTTCCTAAAATCTCCCCCTCACATCCAAAAACACTGTATGTCCCCCACGCTTTCAGTTCTCTAAAATCTCCATTAGTGAGACTGAGAAAACTTTACTATCGCTCAAACCTTCAAATTATCAGGGTGATCAATTCCCTGCCCAACACAAAAAGGATGCTGCCAGAGACTTGGCCCCTTTTATCACAAAACTTATCAACTCCTCTTTCTCTTCGGCACCATCCCAAATAACCTCAAAGAATCTTGGATGCTCCCCTTACTTAAAAACAGACCTTAGACCCAGCCATACCTACTAATTACCGACCGATAACAACAGTGCCCTTTTTTCTGAAAATTATAGACAAGATGGCCTACTCAGATAGATGAGCTCAGGGATAAAGGGAAATCGGCCCTACTCCTCCTCTTGGATTTATCATTTGCATTTGACCTTGTTGGCATTGGGGTCTTATGCGGCCATCTGGACTCGGCTGCTCACTTCTCCAAAGAAGCTATAGCATGATTATAATCCTTTTTAAGTAATAGGGCTATGAGAGTCGTCTCCCCCACTGCAGCTGCAGACCCTATCCCCATCACTTGCAGAGTGCCCCAGGGATCATGCGTCTCACCCACGCTATATAACATCTTCACAAAGCCCCTTTTTGATGATCTGGTCCATATTGGTATCCCCTACACAAACTATACAGATGATACTCAGATCTTCCTACCACTTACTGGGGATTATGATAAGGATTTGGCCTTGGTGAACAGAGTATATCTCATCATCCAGGCATGGATGGCAACCCATGGACTATGGCTGTATGATGATAAGACTGAGATCATCATCCTGGGCACTATCTCAACCCCAAAAAAACTGGGACGCAAATATTCTGCCTTTAACATCGACAGTAACACTATTACCGTTGCTAATGAGGTGAAAACCTTGGGTTTTTACCTGGACTCCCCCCTTTCTTTCAAAAAGCAGGTGAATGCCATGGCATACGCCATGGCATATACCTGAAAATTGATAAGATCAGGTAAACCCTTTCTGTCTAATAACAGCTATATTACCCTGGCCAGAGCGCTTATGCTTTCAAAGCTGGACTATTGTAATGCTCTTTACATAGGGGTTAGTAAGCAAATCATACAAAAAATCCAATCCCTCCAGAATAATGCCCTTAGAGAGGCACTCCGAATTACTAGGAGAGAACACATTTCCGAGACCAGAAGAGTAAATAATTGGCTATCAACACATGACAAAATCCAACTACAAGTTTTTTTACTCACATATAAATGTTTGAACAACGCTGCGCCTTGCTATCTGATGGAGAGACGCATAAGACCAACCAGGCTATCTAGCACCAACTGACTCTTAGACCCAAGATTCAATCTCTCCAGAGTCGGGGGTCACAACTTCTCAGTCAAGGCAGCTCAATTCTGGAACTCCCTACCCCTCCACCCCACATTGCGAGCAGATCAACCTTACCCAAACTTCAGCAAGAACCTTATAAATTGGTTCAAAGACTCTTACAAGTAATGCCCTTGGCTTCGCTATTATATTACTAATCGACCCTCCAAATTGTAAATAAACTCAGATAGAGTGTCCCCCAGCAGCCCTACTCTACCTGCCCGCGATTTATGAACCCTTCTAAGCCATATTTGTGGCTGACCTTTGTATATTTCTATATATGTTGTATATGCTATTCAATTACTATTGATGTATCTGTATCTTCAGGATGTATATTGCTTCTCTGCTGAATAACTCATATGTATGTGATTGCGTAGATATGTAACTAAGCTGTAAATTGTCTTATGCAATGCGCCCTGATACCCACGGGTCTGGTGCGCAATACAAATAAACAAACAATTGCACATGATAGAACAAAGATAGCAAAGATGTAGTGGGGTTAGTAGTTCAAGTGACTTGGTGCGCTGTACTCATTATCAGCACACTTCATTGGTTGACACGTGATACCCATGGATCTGGTGCGCAATACAAATAATAAAGCAAACAAACAATTGCACATGATATGACAGAGATAACAAAGATATAGTGGGGTTAGTAGTAGAAGTGACTTGGTGTGCTGTACTCATTATCAGCACACTTCATTGATAGACACGTTTTGTGTTTCCAGCTCGGGATGTCTGAACATGGTTTCAATTTGAATGTCTAATCTATCCTCCACACTTTCTTCAGGACTGTATTGCTGAATGCGATGTGGTCTTAGTGTGAATTCCCTTTGAGGCGGAAACAGTCCTTCAATCTAAATAACAAAAAATTAAATGGTGTCGGAATAGAATGTACCTATCAATGCCACCTGATCAGAAGGAGAGTGTCAACGTGTGCTCTTGTGGCTGTGGATCACTACCTACCTTCTGTTGTTTCTGTGTGTCTTGGGCTAATTTCATGTGGAACTGTCATCAATACAATTATATGTCTTGATAGTGCTCTGATAAATACTGCAGAGAGGGGCAACAGAGGACAACAGGTTCCTCATTACTTTGTTGCTCAGTCTGAAAAACTTCATTATGGGTATATATGTTTAGAATGGAGAGCTGTATTTTACCTGATTGCGAGGTTAACGAGGCGAAAACAGCAGCTCTTCTGGAGCTATGCTGATATAATGCTCTTCGCACTGTGCATGCTATCTCAGTAACCGGGAGGCCCTCTGGAAAGAAAGAGGTGCCTGTCATTATGCTAAAGTCACATTTCTCTGGAAACAGCCCCGAGACCAACAATTGGACAAAATGACATGTGTGACAACTTTCTCTCCATTAAGTAACCATCTGAGAGGAACCATCCTTCGACACTGGGATATCTTAAAAACGGACACTTTTCAGCCTGCAAAACAGCATTTTGCATTCAAGCAGAGCAAGAACTTAAAAGCCTGTTTGGTGCACACGTATGAAGAACCATGAGCCAAAAGGAATCCACAGTTAAATATCTGGAATCTACCACCCGTAGTTGCACATTACAAGTGTGGGAAATGCTCCATATGTGGACTTACAAAAGAGCTCAAAGCGATTGTTCTCTACGGAATCAAATGGAAATACAATTCTTTCACAAACTTCCACATCAAGTGGATAATATACGGCATGAAATGCCCCTGCAAACTCATCCATGTTGGAAAATGCAAGAGAAAAATCAGGCAGCGTATTTGCAAACATAGGTCTTGTGTGCAAAATCAAGTCATTTCATAAAGAGCACAAATCATGTGGGCAATAATGCAACTCTTTAGTAAGGTGCTATTGCCTCTGTTGGGGAGTTGGTTTGTAAAATTAAATGAGTTGTGATTGAATAAATGTCATGTGCTCCAGGTTAAGGGTAGGACATGTGATGCTATAGCACACAGTAACTTTTCTACAAGAGAGGAGCTTCTGACTTCACCTCTGAAAGTAAAACTAATTCATCCTGGAAGTAGATTGGATAGAGAATAGAACGTCGATAAAGGGGTATAACTTGTTTTATCATTCAAGGATGAAAATCAAAGCTTTTAGTTTGATTCCATTATATTTGATGAAACATTTGCATTCTTTCAGGAATTATATATTAACATTTAAAATTAATGTATTTTAAACACGTGATGTGATAGGTGCTCGAAATAATATTGCTTGGCTGCATTGGCTTTGTTGATTCTGTTGACTTGAGGTAGAGTCACTGCATCACTTTCTTATGGACTGTTCTGTGATAGCTCCTCTGGGCATTACGTTTTTGGATAAATGTGTTCATCATGAAGGCAATGTATGTACTGATGTCTTTTGGTTTCGAATTTTAAATGTACAAGAAATATCATTGAGAATTGCTGTTTTAACTTTTTAAAAGTTGATTTTTAGCAATGTATAAAGTTCTGTTTCTTATATGTGTTAGATGAGTCTTAGATACGTATGTGTGAACAGTTTTTGTAAAGTGTTGCACACAATAAATAAATAAATACAGAGTGGAAGACGAGAGTCAATGTTAATATGTGAGGAAACTTGAGAGTAGAAAATGCTCTCTAGTAATTAGGAAAGGAAAGGCAAGAGTGAAATTGAACGATAGTTGCAAGGAAGAGAAGAATCCAAGGAGGGCTTCATAGGTATAGGGAGAATGTTAGCATGCTTAAACGAGGAGGGAAAGATATAATCCTGAATCGAAAGATTGGGAAGGGAGGCAAGGTATGGAAAGAGACAGGGAAAAGAGAAGAAGGTAATGGATCAGAAGGAGTTGCCATAAGTTTGGGTTTAGAAAGAAAGGAAATGATATCAGAGGTGGAGAGAGGAAGAAAAGAAGAAATAAGAGAAGAGGGCTCTGGGTAAGGCAAGCAAGAGGAGGAAGATGAAGAAGAAGAGGCAATAGATGCGTAAAGAAGAGACACTTTGGAGGAAAAGTAAGAGGCAAAGTCAGATTCAGAGAGTGACAAAGAAAGAGAAGGATCAGGAGAAAAAGGGGAAGAATACAATTCAAGATCTGGAAAATATGGGCAGGATAAGAAGAAAAGAAGTCTAATAGGTAATAGAAATATTGCTTAGCAAGGAGAAGACCAGTGTCATAGTCCACGTGGAGAGTTTAAAGGTGAGACGTAGATTGAGATTTCCTTATAAAATGTTCAGCACAACACAGAGTGTGACTCATCAACGAAGAGCTGGGAAAAGCCAAGGTTGAAATGGTTTACATGAAGGTGAGAAGGAGGAAGATGGATAGAACAAGTCAAGGGTCTTTAGAATCATGGTGAGAAAAGGGAAGCAAATGAGTCAACTGAAAAAGAGATAGAGCATTGAGGGAAGGAAGGGAGGATATAAGAGAGGAGATAGAGAGGTATCACAGGAACACAAGTCCCGATGGAAAGACAAAGTAGAGGAGGAAGGGAAGAACGATGGAAAGGATGGAATAAGTGAGAGAGAAAAAGGAGAATGATCAAATAAATAAAGAGGGAGAGATGAAACAGAAGTAAGAGCCAGAGGAGAAGAGAACATAAAATCCAGGTATGAGGCAGACATTTGAGAGGATGTAGGGGAGGACTGGAAAAGAAGATAAGAGTCAATAAATGCAAGGAGAGAGAATGAACAGTGGGTAGTAGACATTGCAATCACTCACAAGAATCAATGGGGTATCAAGTGGATGAAGAGAAGATAAAAGAAGAACAATATCATTGCAAAGGGAGCTAAGGTCCGGGGGGAGGGGTAGATTAATAGTAGAGCAATAAGGAAGGGCTTAGTTAAATAAGATAATTGTTAGTCAAAAGACCGAAAAATCTGAAGATTCAGAGGGCGGAGGCAAGGGAGAAGTAAGAAAGATAGAGAAAACTAAACCGCCCCCACCGTCCCAGGGACAGGGGTGTAAAAAATAAGTGGACGCAGAAAATAGGGAAGCAGGAGTGACAACATTAGGCCACGTTTCTGTCAAGCAAATAGAATGGAGATTAAGACAAAGAAAGGCATCGGGAACCGATTGGGCCTTGTTACAAATGGACCTCACATTCCAGAGACTGAGATAAAGAGGATTTAGAGATGTAGAAAGAGGAGGCTATATAAGATTGTTAAAGTTGCAAGGTGAAGCGTGAGTGGTATAAGTAGACTTGTGGTGAGAAATATAGAAAGAGGGGATAGGAGACAGCATAGTTGCAGCAAGGACAAGAGGAGACAAGGGGAGAAAGAAAAAAGAAAAAAAAACAGAACAACTGAGGGTTAAAAGGGTGTGGGTGCAGTCATGGGCAGAAGACGGCTGCAGGAGTGTGCCATAGAGGCCGAGATATTGACCCAGTGGTGGGAGCAGCACAGAGAGGAGAACATTATAGTCATTGTAGAAGACAGGAAAGGATGAGAAAACAGAGGTATTTGGCTGCTTCCATCCTCGGACTGTTGCTGACTGACAGGGTAGTACTTTGCCATACTTCGCCGGGGCTTTGCCCAGGATGTGATCATGTTAACTGTCTGTGTTGGGTCAGATCCTAAGGAGGGCATAGCCACCATGAAATGGTGTTTCCCAATCCTGCCGGACAATGTGAATAGGAAAAGTAATGTTAATGTGTGCACGGTGAATGCTAGCTCAGAGGGGGGGGTGTGTGTGTGTGTGTGTGTGTGTGTGTGTGTGTGTGTGTCTCTCTCGATTGGGGCTGAGCTAGCTTGTGAGTAGGGACCTGTTGCTGTCTCCATTGTTTGTGTGTAGCCTAAGAATTAAGAAGAACCTTTTGGAAGGAATAATTTGAATAAAGCCTAAGAAACATACATTGTGATGCCACCTGCTTCATCTGTCCCACATCCCTCAAGTGTATAGTAACATTTTATGAGAAGATTACATTAAGACCAAGGGGCCTCATTACGAGGACGGAAGTAACCCAACGGTGCTACTGGCGGGTTGCTGCAGTCCTTGTAACTTTGAATCCTCTACCTGATTTCCCAATGCCACTGTGACATTACAAGTCCCAGCGGAGCGGGAAGTTAGGCAGCAGATTTGGTAAGTCCTCATTCCTGTGGAGCCCCACAGGACTCCACTGGAATGGGTTCACGGAAATACCTGCACTGTTGTTAACGGTGCCAGTGCTTCCATGACAACTCTGCAGACAGGTGCCGTTGCACCCGGCAGGTCAGACCTGCCAGGCGTAATGGCCCCCGCCTGCAGAGTCAGAGTGTTGCGGTACGGAAAGGGGGATGGTACATTGCTAACGACACCTTTATTTCCAGACCACCACACTTATAATGAGGCCCCAAGTGTGATGAATGAGTATATAAAATGAAGTAAAGCAAATAGAGAAGAGAAGAAGACACCCATAGACTGAAAACCTCTGCCCAACAAGTGAGCTGTGCTGTGAAGGACTATGCCATACTGAGGGAAGGGACCCAGGCAAATTACAGCCGGGTCGACCAATATAAGTTATTTCATGATTAGGAGCCACACAGTGAAAATCATCTAACACTGAAAATGACACCACAATAAATTAGACCTAAACTGCAGGTCTGTGTTTGCTTCATATTCCTGGGTTGGGTTCATCAGGGTGCAGGAAACCCACATCTTGATAAGTAAATAATGCAGCAGTAAATGCACTTGTGCTTATTGCACTATGGTAGCCACAGTGGCAAGGGAGTAATACAGCCCATCTCATATTCTGACTTTCTTTGGTGGCTTGAAGAAAGGAGCTCAATTTTCATCATGATTACTTAGAAGTTATAATAATGATAATGTTGCTTCTGGTAGCAAACTGCTGGCAGGATATACTGACGCATAGCAAACAGGTCCCACAGCTGCAGAGCATCATCATCCAGTGGTGGCATCCGCTGATGTCTGGGATACCAGGGGTGGATGAAGAGCAGGAGAGCTCTTGTTTCAACACTGTCTGAGGTAAAATAATAATGTACGGAGGCCCTCTGTAGAGGCAGTAATGTTCATTCACAGAATGGTAGTTTGTGGAAGGGGACTGGGGCCTCTCTTGGCAATGTGAAAGAAAAGGGTGCAACATTACATATGTTTAAACAAAATGACTGGCTTCTGCATTGTAGTTCAGAGTCCTTAAACCTTTTGGGAAATATCTTTTTGAAGTGGAGACCAGTGTGATGCTGGAAATGCGTCAGAGGGACAGGGCCTCTGTATCCCTGTCCTTTACTGCTTCTTATCGTATGTTCTGTCGTGTTTTCCACGCAGGAGTTCATGTGGGACTCCTGGCAGTGCAGCTCTCTCTCTTTTGGTTTGGTGAACAGACCCATGGGATACCCTTATGGTACCCATCGGTAGGGGTGCAACCCTGTGCCCCTAGTGTATGTTTTTGGGCACCTGTGTGTGACCCACAGAGCAGGGTACGGGCTGGTGGCAGCTCGATGCTGAAATGCCTGGTGCCCTGAGCGTCCTCCATTTTGGGATGTCCAGGCCCTGTCATTTGGAATCGGTAGATTCCGGATGGAGACAAAATGGCCCCATGGCCTCTTGCCTTCCATCACCTGTTACCTCGATCTTCCGGAAGTCCCGGGAAGCCCTGCCTCTGTCCCTTCCCCCTGACTGGCTGTTGGATGGAAGTTCCATATATGGTAGTGTGGGGTAGTGCGGACCAGACTGGTTGGAGCCTTCTCAAGAAATGTATGTTGTCGGTACGCCTGTGGGTGGGACCTGGGTGAATGGAGTGTGTGACGAATGTGCATTCTATGTTGTGGCTGTCTAGTATCTGGTGGTTGACTTAATGGTTGAGACAGCCCTGCCTGAAACCAGTATGAATGCAGCTTGGAGTGTTGAATGGCTCGGTACTTGTCCCAATACACATAACTTGTTGTGAGTGTCTGGAGAGAAGTGAATGGCCTGAATGCCCCGTGTGCCTGATTGGCAGCCTGCCTGCATGAATGACCGTAGTTGTGATTGGATGCTTGAGTGTGACCCAGCGGAATGAATGGGAGATCCACAGTACATCTGGGGTCCTCTCACTGCTAGGAATCGTGTTCAGAAGCTGGAATCCACTACAACGAGTAACTGGAGTAACTGGAGCTTGATCTTGAAACCCTGCTGGTCGAGAAGAATTGCTGTTGCTCTCTTTCGCAATATGAAAGCTGCTGTGCTGCAAGAACTGACTCAGAGAGGACCTGGTAAGGGGCCCTATTTCCGAGCTACGAGGGACCATCGTGCACAGCAGATCTTTGCCTAAGCTCCCTGGTAGACAGACCTTCAACAGGCTGCCGACCCGATACAGGGATTGCTGCGGAACTCCAAGGAGAAGCGCCCAGACTGTTGTCCACAACTGTCAGCGACCGCCATTGCCGACTGGAGCCGCTGTGCTCCCGTTGCCTAAGAACTTCATTTGATCCAAGGATGCGCTCGTCTGCATCGTCGCCGCTGTATCCTGCTGGAGAAAGCCTGACCGTCGACACGCCGAAGAGCATCCACCGGTGGGTGTCCCGCCACCCAAAGACCACAGAGACGCCGACGACTCGATGCCCTTGCTGGGCCACATTTCTTCAACTCTTTGCGGTCCAGAACTATCGACACCGAGGTGCCCCGCACGCCTCTTCCTGGCGGGACGTTTACACTTCTCCATCAACGAGCGCCGCTAGGAACGACGCGGCCACTTCACCATCGTAGCTCGACCTGTTCTCCGTCAGACGTTCGACGACTTGTAACTCCTGCCTGAAAGGGAGGACACTCAAGAAGAGCCGTCGATTCCCTGACGCGGAACGCTACAACGCCAAGGTACTTTGGGGTTGCAGAACTATTGGAATGTCTAGTGTGAACAATATATGGACTGGGCTTGTATCTTTCTTCTACAGGTTGCCCAGGTGGGGGGATCTCCACACAGAACGGTGTCTAATTTGTAAGAGGATTCAATTCAACACTACAGCTAAGTCAATGCCTAGTCTGGGATACTGAATGGAAACCCTTATTGATATATCTTTACGTCCAGTTGATGCGTTCTGGATGACTACCCCTATATAACACCCCTCTCTTGGAATCCCCCTGACCTCACTGAGCCACGAAGTAGTTCTGTTTTGCAAGTTTAAACGGTTTATTTGATAATTTAAACAATATATATATATATATATATATATATATATATATATATATATATCACACTTTATAATAAATTAATAATTGAATATCACACTTAATCTGAGCAGTAATCAATAATGGATAGTCCGGCACTAGCACACTTCTTTATAATCAATGATGAGTGGTTATAAGATGGACAAGATAGCAACAATACTTTTATGGTTTCAAATGGATGCAAGGTGGAATGAAATTGCAGTACAGAAATACTCAATATGATTTCAACAAAACAATGTAATCACTTTTCTCTGGCAATCCACTCCCCCCTTTATGCCATGCAAGGAAATGGAAGGAAAGCACACAGTTCTCAGAAATGCAATCAAATGTAATTCAGTTCACCCCAGCAAGCTTAGACTACAGAAGGAGTTTTGAAACACAGGCAAAATGCTTTGAATATGGTGACAATGCAGTGAGAAATATGCTGAAAATGGTTTTAATTCCCTTTAGGAGGTTCAGGGTGAGTGAAATATACTTAGGATGAGTTCAGGCTCACTTTAGCAAGGATCTAGGAGTAACTAGCATGTTAAACGAATTTTTGACAAAGGAAAGCAATGAAGCTGCTGTTTTCACTCATGGCTGGATTTTTAACGAAATCGCAAATCGCGGTAAAATTTGCGAGTGCGAGAATCGTGATTACGGCAAAAGTATATGGAGTAGCAAGTCGGTTCTAAGCTTGTTGAAAAGCTGAGATTCTAAGTTCCTAGCCCAAACGGTTCCAGAGATACGGACGATTAAATAAAGGTAGTTTTTCGGATTTGAAATTTTAAAAGTTCAAAGCGACAGGTTACAGCTTGCAGCTAGAAAATGACAAGTGACAGCTTTGCAAATGACAGGTGACAGTTAGGAGGCAGTTCTGGTTAGATTAAAATAGATTGAATTATATTATTTTAACTAAGAGATTGGTTCTGCACAGTTCTGCTAGGTACTCACAATATATTTAGAAATAGGCCTCGCCACAGATCTGGTCAACAGGTTTTCTTCACTCGCCACGGACGGTTTCTGCGCACAGCGTCTGGGTCAGCTCTACTCTGCTGGTCTGGTCTGGGTCTCTGGTTCTGATCAGGTCTGTGGGTCCGGATAGAGCGGTCTCCGGTTCAGCTGGTCTCTCTCTGGATACAACACTGCTCCCTGGCAAATGGCCAGAGTTCTTGCAAAGAATTCAAACAGCTCGCCTGGCTGTGAATAGTGGCAATGATTTGAGGCCTGCTAAAGAGGGATTTAGCTTGTAGTTGACCTCTCTGCTACAAATTCTGAAGTAAAGTCTTGGTCTCTGAAGGTGGATAGATTGAAGTCTCTGTGTTGGCTCTCTGGAGGTTGAAGGAGGTAAAGTATGGATTTTCCCGGCAGAGCGTCCCGCAGCAGATGGAATAGAATGTCCCTATCTTTCCTGACTGTCTGCTTTTATGTGTTTTGAAAGTGGGTGGAGAGGCTAGCTTTCTAGGCCCTACCCCTCTCCACTTGTCACTGACCACTTCCTCCTCTTCCCCTTGATTGGGGGAATGAAATAAAGTGTCATCATGATGAGGTCTGTTTATGATACAGAGAACCCACCCCTGTCAACTTAACACATAATCTATATTTGACCTAAAGACATATTTAATAGATACACAGTGGTTTGAAATTACATGCACCCATCACATATCACATGAGGTAGCCCCTGTTCCAATTCTGCTCTTCCTGGGGGCTTGCATTCAGAAATGGCAACCTTTGGTGCTTTTTAGTGGGTTTTGCAACATCGGATTTTTCTCCAGATTTATCATGTACACGGGCCTGTCCATACATACTCCAGTAAATTACCATGTTTCTAGCGTAAACACAGAGTCTGTAGTATACATAAATAGCAGGGTTTTGCCCCAGAACATCACACAAATTGGAGTGTGGGCTTGAATCGAAGGTACATTTTTTAAATGAAGGCTCTCAAAGTTATACATTCCTGTCATTTGATTACAAAGAGTTATCAGTGTTTCTGTAAAATATATATTTTGCTTTCAATTCAGTTCTCAGAGTGTTGGAGTCCGCCTCCAAGACTTGGGTGGGTCAGTGATCACATGTGTCTTCTGGCAGGCAGGCCTTTGTTGACAGGAAACAGTCAAAATGAACATATTCTATTCAAGTGCAATAGCCTATTGTGTGGTCTCCAGGAGGTTGAGGTCAGCAGACCAGGGGGTCACTTTGCATTTGATTATTGTGACCATGTGATAACCTGGGCTGTGGTGTGAATCTCTGGAGGTGAGAGGTTTTCCCAGGCTTCTGGCCTCTGGGAACAGCAGGTGGCTAATTTTTAATTAAAATGCAGCCTTTGAAGTCAGCTGAGTCAAATCCCTTTGTCAGCAACTGCACTTAGTTCTCCTGTCAGAGTTTAGACCGCTAGTGCCGCCTTGAGGATTTTGTTGGTACTGAATCCATTTTTGGGATCTTTCTTGGATTAATGCATTCCAAACAGGAATGGTTCTTACATGGTAGTAAATAATCCTTGCTTAACATTGTTTTGATGGGGCTCCTTACAGTAAAATGGTTATGTGGAACCGCACAAAAGGGTTGAATCTTTAAAGTGGTCCGGTGAGCCACGATTTCAGCAACTTTTTGACATCAGTAACAGTGGATTTTGTTAACAAAGATCTTTCTTTACACTGGTGGGTGGCAAGTGAGGTAACCATTTTGGTGTGCGCACAAACTGCGTGGTTCTCCTGGATTCTGGCGCACTTGTGGGCTTTTTGGCCATCTTGGATTTTCTAAGCCCACAGCACCAAATGTTGCAGCATGATAGCTCAAACGTGGGTCAGGACACCCAACAAGGTGACGGGTCAGTATTCTGCCAATTGCTCAACCATCTTGCTTTCCTTCCTCTCTCTACTGCTGGTTTCCTCTTTATTCTGATCTGTGTGTCATTCTGACCGTATGCACTTTAATGAGATCTAATAACGTTAGTGGTACCACTTTACAAACTGTACATATTTACCATTGCTGATTTTCGGCGTACAAAGTGAGTTATCGTGATTATTGTATATACCTTTGAACATTAATTATATTAAGACTGTGCTGTAACCGATACAGTGTGTGGACATTCCTTTGTGGGTGATTGGGACTACACTGTACTAAAGAACCAGCTCGCATCACCTACTGATAAGCTAGGCCTTGATTGCTCGTCCATTGCTACCGTAATAGAGAATCTTGGCAGGGGTCTCTGTGCCTTCCCTCTATCATATAGAGAGCGGAAGTGCAGACCCCCCCTCCGGTCTTTACAACCAGGTAATACCAACATGTTACACATTGTTTTAACCCCCTTAATTATTGGACTGGTTATTAAGCAGGAAGTTACATTTGAGACCTTTATTTTATTGGATTACAGTTGGGAAAATCCGTCTTAATACCAGCTACTTTCACACAACCCTTCCATAGCATTCAATTTCACAATAATCTGGCAGATTGTTTGTATTTAAACTGGTTTCTAAAATATGAAATGACATATTTTGTCCTATAGCTGACGTAAACCAGAATGGTAGAATAAAGCAGAAGAACGATGCAGAATTTTCCTTGAAGAAGCAACTCAGCATTCTTGCATTTTGATTTTGAAAAGGCAATTATCCAACTTGACAATATAGAGGCATATATTTCCATTAAACAGAAGAATAAAAAAAATAAACAGCTGGGGATTTAGCACAAAATTAAAATAAAAAAAATCCCCAAGCAGCCATATTTCTTGTATTGTATAAGCTAGCACATCCAATATCGTGTAGGATCCAAGGTTACTTCCAACTGCGCATTTTTGTGAAGACACCGATAGTCCTTTTCTATCTGTTTTGTCAAAACAGATTTTGCATATTAGTTACTGAAAGGAATCATAATCAGGCATTGTTTTAGTTCTTAAGCATTTGTGTTAAGTTGTCATCTTCCCTTGCATTGTTCTTAACATGAAAGTACATGGCATGGCATTTCTTTAAAGTGTTTCTTCGGAAGATAGGACAAGAAATCCATGGAATATGCACATTTATCAAGCTTTTGAAATGCAAATTAATTGAGAATTAACGTGGCTTTTGTCTTCTTTCTTTGAAATCTCATAAACTTCAGAGAAAAATAGCAAATGTTCCCGTGGCTGTCACATTAATTTGAGTAATTAATACAGCTGTGATACAATAGAGTATGATCTGCAGAACACTATGTGGTTCCTAGCATGTGACTGGCAGATTTGTGATGTTTGTTGTGAAAACTATTTTGGATAATCGCTGTGGAAGGTCGCATCCATTATGATGTCGCAGTCTGGAGTCTAAACAGCAGCACTACCGGGCGAACAAAAAATGGAAGTGTTGTTTCATGTCATTTATTTGCATTCCTAAAATAAAATAAGCCTAACAACCTCAAACCAGTCCCTTTATTCTCGTCGTTTCTACTACAGATCGTTTAACATTGTACATAGAATGACTTTCTCTAATAAGTTTTAAAATACTGGAACAAAAACTGTCAATTTCATCCAAGCTATGCTCTATTGTTGAATGGACTTTCCTCGGATTAGTGGGTAACATGTTTTAAACAAGGTTACATGGCCTAAGATTTAATCCTGTTGCAGGATGTCTTTCATTCATGTTTCGTTTTAGCCTACTTGTTTCCTGACAATGCCCTTGGAAATGCTGACCGAAATCCCCAACAGGCGTGGACATCCTTATTTTCAAGTCTCTAAGACTTCAACGTCAGCGGTCACACCATTTGCACCAACACCCTCAATTCAACCATTGCGATTTACTCAACCACAGGTGTAGGAGACACATAAAAACTGGCAGGGGACAGGGGACACCTTAGGGACTTTGCGTTTTTATTTATTTATTGTGTTTTAGTCAAAGAACTCAACTTTCCACAAAATTAAAATAGCAGTACGTATTAAATTACATATATCATCACTGTATAAAACAATAGAAAAGAAGAAAAGAAAACAGAAGAAAATTAAGAAAAAGGAAAGCAGTGAGGAAAGGAACCAGGATATGGATGTTGTGCTTAGCCCCCTCGACGCTCTTCTGAAAGTGAGTTCTCTCTTTAAAGACTTCTCCAACTTCAAACTGCCACTCCCTCTCTCTTTCTTTCTCTCTTTCTTTCTCCATTCATGTAATGAATTTCCTCCTCCTCTCTTCCCCTCCCCATCTTTCGCCCATCCCCTTCGCTTTCCTGCTCTTTCACTCCCTCACACAAAGGTCCCTTCCTCTAGTCTCAACCCTATCTCCTATCTCCCAGGCCCTTAATTCTCTTCTCTTTTGAATGTCACTGCCATTTCACATTTGTCTTTCTGCCCCAAGCCCCCTTTGCTTTTGTGACTGGTCCCCCACGAGCCAGTTCAAAATTGCACCTATCCGACCTGCTCGGAGTCAGCAAAAGGACCCTAAATCAGTGCTAGAAGGCTCGGCCCAGGTGGTGCTATGCCTGCCCAGAGGGACTAGAGTTTAACCAGATCAGGGTGCATGGGCCCTGTGCATAGAGCCTGGAATGACTAGCTGACAATCCCTGCCAGCTTGGCGTATACAGTGTGTCCCTCAACTCCAGACAGACTCCTGGTTCCTTTCCTCATGCACTTCTGCTCGATTTTGATACGGTGGGCAGCAGAATCGAAATACGGCAAGTTGGAAGTTTGAAGTGAAAATGGCGAAATGTTGCAATTCATCAAACTGAGCGCAGAAGCAAATGGAGGCAACAGTCACAGTAAGATCGTTTTCAGCATTACAAAGAGCACATGGAGAAGTGGAAAGGATCGGGCCAATGTTCTAGTCAGCAAACTAAAGAAGGAGGACAACAGGGCCTTTGGGTAAGCCGCGTCAAGAGCACAGGCAGCACAGGTGCATGAAAACACACAGTCGGGTTGTCACAAGCATCACGGCAAAAATTAGAAGTGTTAAAGGGCCGACGGGTCCCGTTACCTTGAACACGCATGTTTCATTTACAGAGATAGCACCAGTAAAGGGGCCTGCAAGGAGTAGCTAAGTTGCTAGAGATGGGCTGGGGAAAATAGCCCGAGAGCAACGTTTTGGCCCCAAAGCTAACAACTGTAGACTGTCACAGGGTTGGATCCCAGTCACTCGTTGAGTGGCCCCACCATTGAAGTTTAATTAATAGTGTTTTGGGGAAGTGGTTTAAAGTGTGGCACAGCACGATGCTTCTCAAACAGGAAAGTTAGGAAATGACTGTTGTATCTGCCCAACAGGGCCAGACGGCCGACTTGACTTACCTTAAATAGTGCATAGCTGTCAAGTAGAGTCTCTGTCTCTCTCTCCCTCCTCGATGACGCTGTCAGCGGAGGGCAGCCCAGCCTTCAAGTTCTCAGTCAGCATGACGAGAGCACGCGTTGCTGCCTGGCTGCTCCCTTCGTTGTGGAAAACGCTGCTTCCCCCCAAAAGTCTAAAGGTAGCACATTGAACACTGTGGTAGTTTATCTATCTATCTATCTATCTATTTATCTATCTATCTATCTATCTATCTATCTATCTATCTGTCTGTCTGTCTGTCTGTCTACCTACCACCTATATATCTACCTATCTATCTATCTATCTATCTATCTATCTATCTAACCACATACCTATCTATCTGTCTGATGTTTCCACTTTCTGTTTTTATTGATTTCTTATGTTTATCTAATACATAGATAATATTGTACATTTCATGAAAACATACTTATTTTTGAGGAAAGGCATTTAAACAAATGTGGTGAAAGGTAATGTAAACTATAAATGCAATCACTTTTATCTGACTGCTTTCTCTGCAGCACGTTCACTGGCACAGTGTCCCATCCTACTGGCTACAAGAGAGCATGAACATGCCCATGTTGTGCTATTTACATCATAATAACGTTACATAAGAAAACATCACACAGCATAGGTTATTAATGTGCTGGCCTGCTGCTGTCTGCATGTGTTGACCTTGCCACTGTTACCTTCTGCTGTTTCCGGCCACAAGGCGTTTGTCAGATTGGAAGTGTTTGTGACATTTAAGGCAAATAGAGTACCACAGAGGCGAGGTGTAAAAAGCCAATTAGAACATTGTCTTCACGGGACAAGAACTTACATTGGAGTCCATTGCAGCATCTTTTTGTGCAGGATATCTTGCTGTTGGCATCATTACGTTTAAGATGTCATCATCATCATGTCATAAATTGTGTCAAATTGTTTATCCACCCCTTGTATTCAACAAAAAGAATTGTAACATTGTTAAGCAAAAATGCTTTATTCCAACGGTATTACCAGGGCCAAGGGTATTACCAGGTGGCAATGGCCCTAGGCCCAAGTTAAAGGCCCAAGCAAAATAAGGGCATTTACAAACTTTTACTTTTGCACACACTCAGCGATGGTTGTAGCATCCTGCAGACGTTTGCAACTGCAGACAGTGCACGACCCAACCCAACAAGCACTTTTATTCTGGGGGGGGGGATAAATGGCATTCTATCGCCCCCACTTAAAATTGTGGGGGTGATTTGGCCCCTCTGTCCCTCCATGTCCTACGCCCATGTACCCAACCACGTAGATTAACCTTCATTTGCAGCACCTCATGTTCACATCTTTTTGTGAGACAGCAGAGCAGTACACTGTTGCAGAACAAAAGTACACCAACAGGCCAAGGTGCCATGTTGGATATATTTCTATGCCATTGACGGGCTTGAGAAACAGGCCAAGGTGCCATGTTGGATATATTTCTATGCAATTGACGGGCTTGAGAAGAAAGAACTATTTGTTCTAAACGGTAAGCTCTACTGTATGATCACAGGCACAATTCTCAGTCCCTTTGCGTCTGCACACTCATTGTTCCACCCAGCCACGGAATTGGAAGAGCCTTATTTAGCAATAAACATGACAAACATATGTATAAGTGTCCATTTTGTCCTCCCGCTCGGAGAACTGATCACGACATGGAAACTCTGTCTGGACTAATTTCAAATATACGTGAAGGATGTCTGTGCCTCCCTCTTCTTCATCACAGTGCCCATTAGTAATCCATCCTTAACCCAAACTCCCTCTTCCTCTCCCAAGTAGTCCAATACCCCCACCTCTCACTTTCTTGCCCCAGGACTCCAATAGCCCCACCTCCCCCTTCCTCATTCCTTTGCCACAATATGAAGCCATAATTGTATGACCACATCTCACTTCCTTGTCCTAGTAACCCATTAGTAATCCATTACATTAAACCACCAGCCGTTTCCTGTCATGATTCCTGCCCCTCATGCTCCCAGCCCTCCAAGATGGCAGGCTGGAGCTAGGCCACAATCACCTACACGGCCCTCAAGGGCCTCTCCATCCCCCAAAAGATCCACTTGGAGTCAGACTTGGCGTTTGTGGCACCAGACTCAATCACTCCCATAGGATAACATTGGGAATTGGACTTGTAGTGCATTGATGGGGACAAGATTGATGCCCCCACATATTTCTGTTCCCAGAACTGCATGTGCAGTCTAGTCTTTTGGGTGTGGTTCACCCACAGACACCTGGGATACCCAGAGACTGTTTAAGCCACGCCCTGGCTGAGAAACATGCTTTGTGTTTTCTGCACCTGCAGCGTGACAATCACTGTGTTCGGATCGGTCTCCAGTAGGACTGCATTTTTCTTCTGCGCTCAGCTCCTGCAAGAACAAGAACACTGTTAGGAACAGCCTTACCTTGCAGCGCTTCTGTCCATCATGCATCGCTTCTTCTGTTCTGCGGGCATCTTCAGTGGTGTCATTCCCATCCCGGCATACTGCTTCCTAAGGAAAAGGGAAAAGAACAGAAAAAAGGCATTAGCAGGCATTCAGCATATCTTCGCTTATTTTTTAACACTGTACGAGCTTCAAACGCTTACCTGAATCCCAGCCACTCTGGGGGAACTCAATCTCTGGAACTTCTCATCCATCTGCAAGAGGGAAAAGACACTCAAGGTTAGCGTGGAAACATCTAGAGGCGCTGCATACCGCGCTTACTCACCACATTTCTTCTCATAACCGGCATCCACGCTGAAAACGTCACGACACCTAAAAGACACAGAAAAAGAACTCAGTTCAATACAAATACGAAAGGGTTGCATTGCACATCGCACTCTCACTCACCTTCAGCGCTACTCATCTCAGCAGCACGTCGCTATTCCCGGATGCCGGCCATCATCTAAGGAAGGAAAGGAACAAAGTTAGAGAACTGTTCAAAAGACTCATTATGCTTACCTGTTGGACTGTTGCCAGTGAAGTAACTAGGCAGCAACAAGCCTGCATCAATCAACATGCCTCTGCGCTGAAAGCAGGACGGAGAGCACACTTTCCAAGAAAACAAGGTGAGCTGTGGATCAAAGGGAAGGGTTGGACCCCGGGGAAGAAGGAGTTGAAGCACACAGAGACAATAGGGAGTTAAACTCTACCAATCCTGTGTTTCAGGCCCAGTCTCTAGTCGAGTAGACTCCAGGGAAGGGTTCGAGGTCGTAATAGGTCAGAACAGGCTGAGTGACGTCCCTGTGGATCCCGGGTGAGCGTTACATTTCCTCACCCCAGCACTCGATTACCACTGCCACTATCTTCCTAATCCAAGTACCCAATTTCATAATCTATTACATCGCTCACTCCTCCCTATTGCTCATACCAGTACTACATTAGTAATTAGCACTTCCCCCTTCTTTGTACCACTACCCCTATAGTATTATGTTGCATTACCCCAACCTCGCACTTCTTCATCTCAGTACATTATTAGTCATATGTTACATTACCCCAACCTCCCACTTCCTCATGCCAGTACCCCATTACTATTATTTGGCACTTGTTAGGTGCTTATACAATTAGAAACATTGTTTGAAAGAGCCCACAGGGCAACAGGGTTGGGGACAGTGGAAGAGAGGCAATGAATTACAACAGAGATACACAATTGAATTGACAGTACAACAAATCAGAAGAAAAATTGGGAGGGGAGATGCACCTACTATGCTTTGTGGGAGTTCAGAACGTGAAAGTGCATAGGTTAGGGTATAAGAAATAGGTGCTGTGGTGCTAATGGAGAAGTGCTAAGAAGAGTACAATGCAACCAGTACTCCATTACCACCACATTACCACCACATCCCTTATTATTTTCACATTAGCTCATTATTAATCCATAACATTACTCTCACCTCCCCTCTTCGTCATCTCAGTACTCCATTAACCCCAGCTCTGTATTACTCATCCCAGTACTACATTAGTAATCTCTTGCATTGCCCCAACTTCCTCTTCTTCATCCCATTACCATATTAGTAGTCTGGTACATTATCTCCTCCTCCCTCTTCCTCATATTCGTCCTATTAATATGTTGCATATCTTTCATATTCCTCTTCCTCCTCCCAGTAGCACATTAGTAATCCCCCACATACCTCTACCATCAACGTCCCGGTACCAGTAATCCATTACCCCACCTACCTCCCCCTCCTCCTAGTACTCCATGATAATCTTAGGTTTAGGAGGAGTGAGGAGTAAGTTTAGAATGTCATGTATTTGGTGAGGACCTTTGGAATGAGAATATGGTTAAGTGGAAGGGCTGTACATGTTGCGAGCATTGTTGAGTGTGGACACACCTTGGCCTACACATTGGCCTGCATTTATTAGTTGGTTTCAGTGAATGTACATGTCGATATCAGGGTGGATTTGCATGAAAATGTGGCCATGACGAGAGGCACAATGTGACAAACTGGGAAATGTAAATGTACGGGCAGCTTACCCAAATAATTATCACAGGTACAGTATTTTTAAATGTAAACTCCAACCAAGCAGAATCCACCCTTACATGCAAAAACACCCATCTTAAATGTGCATCTCTTTCTTGCACACGTGATCTGCTGTACCAGTAATGCCTCTCAGGATTCCATAAGTTATGCTATATGTGATATCATCAGTGATGTAATTTGTGATGTTTTCAGAGTGCTTACGGGCTGTGCAATGGTGCCTTGTGGTTCAGGTGGCACAGCTTTGAGCACCTGCTGAATTTCAGGCATTTTGTGACTTTAAATCAGTACTTTTACGGCACTTCATATAGCGTTTTTCAGAGAATTTCAAGGGTTTTGTTGCATCCGATTGTTTCACCTTAACAGTGCTTAACGAAACTAACGTGTTTTAACAAATTCAGCAAACAAACATTGTTAAAGGGACATTAGGGTTCAGTTGCACTAATAGAAACCCATGAAATGTAGTGAAATGTTTTTGTTAAAGTTACGTTATGGTTACAACTAAAATGAAAACATAACACAAAATTCACCAGTTATGGAAAAGCTATGCAACCATAACTCGTGCCACTGCCATGTACTGCTAAGAATAACACATAGGATATCAAAGATGACATCATAAATGACACCATTGATGGCACCAGTGATCAAATCACATATGCCACTGATTGCACTGGACAGTTTCTTCAAGGGTTTTGTTTAGAATGTTGCTGGCAACATATAAACAGTGATTGTGAGACCTCTCACGAACCACTGCATATATCACAAAATCTATTTATAGCAACATCAACGTTCTATTGAAGTGCTGCTGTTAATCCAAATATATAATAATACATACATATAGACAATGACTGCAGCATGCACCATTGAAGGGTATTTTCAGTCTCGTAATATTGGCCATCAGAATCATAAATCCAAACCTATCAGAATATTTACTCATGAATGAACTGTTAACAATAACTACACACAACTGTCAGAACAAAAGAAACACATATGACAGTATCAACGCATACACATTTCAGGCACAGACAGGAAAGCTCTTGTAAGAAGGAAGCAATCAACACCTTGGCCAGATAACAACACTAACTTTAAAGGTCTTCATCATGTACAAACAATTAATTGTCTTCCTGGTGCCTGCTTATTCTCCCATGCATGTGCACCATGAATTTAGGGCCAGACCCTAAGGAAAGTAACTTTAGAACATTGCAGAAAGGTAAGGTGTGCATACACAGCACCTTTACAGTATGTCTATAATGTGTTTAATGCAGTATGAACATACCACATACTCAACTTAAGATTCACACTGTTACTAAACAAAAATAAACATTCTAGATATGTGGTGTCATCAGTGATGCCATCAATGATGTCATTTGTGAAGTCATATTTGATGTCCTGGGTGTTAGTCTCAGCAGTGCATGGTGGGTGCACAAGTTATGGTTGCATAGCTTACCATAAATGGCACAATGCTTTGGTTTTTCGATTTTACTTGTAACCATAACGTCCCTTTAACAACTTGTTTTACTAAATGTGATAGGTTTTTATTAGTGCAAATGAATCATAACATTTCTTTACCAAAGTTGTTTTAGTGAATTTGATAGGTTTTCATTAGTGCAACTTAACCATAATGTCCCTTTAACAATTTATTTTACTGAATTTCATAGGGTTTTCTGTGTGCACCCTAATTTCCTAAACATTCCATATATCTAATTTCAATGAATGTACCTAAAAATGACACTCACCTGCAAAGTAGCAGCTGTACCGTCTGCAGACCTGTATAAAAGTCTGCAGACCTGTCTGACAACAGTTAGCAGCAACATAACCCAAAATCACAGGGACAACACAATATTGTCCAACCTTGTAATACCAATTAATGTATGTCTAAACCAACATTACTAATATTTAGTACACTCGAATATACATCTTCATACAATTCAACAATTACAAATCAAAACATTTTCTTTTTGATTTATCAAATAATATTATGCAGTATACCAAACACAAAGCATAACTGTACACCTCATATTATCAGTTTACTACAGCTCTTCACACTCACCGATACACACCAACCACACAGTGCAAATTAATCTGTGACAAAATAGTAAGTAAACTTTATTTTCCTATTTATTGTATAAAAATTACTCTTAAGAAAATATCACTATTCTATATTTTGACAGAATTGGCAAGCAAACTTGAATGTCTGGAGGAGTACTTTTCAAAAGATTAACAGGGTAATTCATAGAATTTCGCAGAAAAGTGTCGCAAGCGGCTGGCGCAGAGTGTCCGCGTGCGATTGTCTGCGCCAGGCACGTGCGCTAAAACCGATTTCCGCGCACAGCGTATTCATGGATTTTAGGCTCCCAAACCAGCCGTGGCGCAGAGTATCGCAGCAAACCTGCAGCAGCGCCAGTAACGCCCCCAAGAACGCCCTCGCGCAAGGAAAAGCCATCAAAATCGCTAAATCATCGCAAAGGGCAGCGCTAACCCTGGACCAGTCCACAGGGCTGCCAAACAAGAAACGCAAAGCGGGTAACGTGCATATCAGGGGTACGCGTGAAGTTATACACGCGATTAGCCAGGGTATGTGTATTACAGGGGTACGCGTGAAGTTTTACACGCGATTAGCCAGGGCACGTGTATCACAGGGGTATTATCACACGCGATTTGGCTGGGTAGGTGTATTACAGGGGTACACGGGAAGTTCTACACGCGATTCGGCTGGGTACGTGTATTACAGGGGTGCGCAGGAATTCTCACATGCGATTTGGCCAGGTACGTGTATTACAGGGGTGCGCGGGAATTATCAGACGCGATTTGGCTTGGTACGTGTATTACAGGGGTGCGTGGGAAGTTCTACACGCGATTGGCCAGGGTACGTGTATTACAGGGGTACGTGGGAATTATCACACGCGATTTGGCTGGGTACGTGTATTACAGGGGTACACGGGAAGTTCTACACGCGATTCGGCTGGGTACGTGTATTACAGGGATGCGCGGGAATTCTCACATGCGATTTGGCCAGGTACGTGTATTACAGGGGTGTGCGGGAATTATCACACGCAATTAGGCTGGGTGGGTCCTCACAGGTGTTCCCTGTACACCCTCCACGGCCCCTGAAGGCAGCCCACAAAACAGGGGAGTACCCTGCACACCTGCTCATGTCCCCCTGCACCCCCACCCCCCAGCAGTGCAGGGGCAGCCTCCACCAGGCCCCCACCCATGTCTCCCACCACCCCCACCCCCCAGCAGTGCAGGGGCACCCTCCACCAGGTACCGACCCATGTCTCCCACCACCCCCACCCCCCAGCAGTGCAGGGGCACCCTCCACCAGGCCCCCACCCATGTCTCCCACCACCCCCACCCCCCAGCAGTGCAGGGTCACCCTCCACCAGGCCCCCACTCATGTCTCCCACCACCCCCACACCCCAGCAGTGCAGGGGCAGCCTCCACCAGGCCCCCACTCATGTCCCCTATCACCCCCACCCCCCGCCACCAGGGGCACCCTCCACCAGGCCCCCACTCATGTCTCCCACCACCCCCACCCCCCAGCAGTGCAGGGGCAGCCTCCACCAGGCCCCCACTCATGTCTCCCACCACCCCCACACCCCAGCAGTGCAGGGGCACCCTCCACCAGGCACCCACTCATGTCTCCCACCACCCCCACACCCCAGCAGTGCAGTGGCAGCCTCCACCAGGCCCCAACTCATGTCCCCTATCACCCCCACCCCCCGCCACCAGGGGCACCCTCCACCAGGCCCCCACTCATGTCTCCCACCACCCCCACTCCCCAGCAGTGCAGGGGCAGCCTCCACCAGGCCCCCACTCATGTCTCCCACCACCCCCACCCCCCGCCACCAGGGGCACCCTCCACCAGGCCCCCACTCATGTCTCCCACCACCCCCACCCCCCAGCAGTGCAGGGGCAGCCTCCACCAGGCCCCCACTCATGTCTCCCACCACCCCCACACCCCAGCAGTGCAGGGGCACCCTCCACCAGGCCCCCACTCATGTCTCCCACCACCCCCACACCCCAGCAGTGCAGGGGCAGCCTCCACCAGGCCCCCACTCATGTCCCCTATCACCCCCACCCCCCCGCCACCAGGGGCACCCTCCACCAGGCCCCCACTCATGTCTCCCACCACCCCCACCCCCCAGCAGTGCAGGGGCAGCCTCCACCAGGCCCCCACTCATGTCTCCCACCACCCCCACCCCCCCGCCACCAGGGGCACCCTCCACCAGGCCCCCACTCATGTCTCCCACCACCCCCACCCCCCAGCAGTGCAGGGGCAGCCTCCACCAGGCCCCCACTCATGTCTCCCACCACCCCCACACCCCAGCAGTGCAGGGGCACCCTCCACCAGGCCCCCACTCATGTCTCCCACCACCCCCACACCCCAGCAGTGCAGGGGCAGCCTCCACCAGGCCCCCACTCATGTCCCCTATCACCCCCATCCCCCCGCCACCAGGAGCACCCTCCACCAGGCCCCCACTCATGTCTCCCACCACCCCCACCCCCCAGCAGTGCAGGGGCAGCCTCCACCAGGCCCCCACTCATGTCTCCCACAACCCCCACACCCCAGCAGTGCAGGGGCACCCTCCACCAGGCACCCACTCATGTCTCCCACCACCCCCACACCCCAGCAGTGCAGGGGCAGCCTCCACCAGGCCCCCACTCATGTCTCCCACCACCCCCACCCCCCTGCCACCATGGGCAGCCCCCACCAGGCCCCCACTCATGTCTCCCACCACCCCCACCCCCCAGCAGTGCAGGGTCAACCTCCACCAGGCCCCCACTCATGTCCCCTATCACCCCCACGCCCCCGCCACCAGGGGCACCCTCCACCAGGCCCCCATCCATGTCTCCCACCACCCCCACCCCCCAGCAGTGCAGGGGCAGCCTCCACCAGGCCCCCACTCATGTCTCCCACCACCCCCACCCCCCAGCAGTGCAGGGGCAGCCTCCACCAGGCACCCACTCATGTCTCCCAACACCCCCACACCCCAGCAGTGCAGGGGCACCCTCCACCAGGCACCCACTCATGTCTCCCACCACCCCCACACCCCAGCAGTGCAGGGGCAGCCTCCACCAGGCCCCCACTCATGTCCCCTATCACCCCCAACCCCCCGCCACCAGGGGCACCCTCCACCAGGCCCCCACTCATGTCTCCCACCACCCCCACCCCCCAGCAGTGCAGGGGCAGCCTCCACCAGGCCCCCACTCATGTCTCCCACCACCCCCACACCCCAGCAGTGCAGGGGCAGCCTCCACCAGGCCCCCACTCATGTCCCCTATCACCCCCCCGCCACCAGGGGCACCCTCCACCAGGCCCCCACTCATGTCTCCCACCACCCCCACCCCCCAGCAGTGCAGGGGCAGCCTCCACCAGGCCCCCACTCATGTCTCCCACCACCCCCACACCCCAGCAGTGCAGGGGCAGCCTCCACCAGGCCCCCACTCATGTCCCCTATCACCCCCACCCCCCCGCCACCAGGGGCACCCTCCACAAGGCCCCCACTCATGTCTCCCACCACCCCCACCCCCCAGCAGTGCAGGGGCAGCCTCCACCAGGCCCCCACTCATGTCTCCCACCACCCCCACCCCCCCGCCACCAGGGGCACCCTCCACCAGGCCCCCACTCATGTCTCCCACCACCCCCACCCCCCAGCAGTGCAGGGGCACCCTCCACCAGGCCCCCCCTCATGTCTCCCACCACCCCCACCCCCCAGCAGTGCAGGGGCAGCCTCCACCAGGCCCCCACTCATGTCTCCCACCACCCCCACCCCCCGCCATCAGGGGCACCCTCCACCAGGCCCCCACTCATGTCTCCCACCACCCCCACCCCCCAGCAGTGCAGGGGCACCCTCCACCAGGCCCCCACTCATGTCTCCCACCACCCCCACACCCCAGCAGTGCAGAGGCAGCCTCCACCAGGCCCCCACTCATGTCTCCCACCACCCCCACCCCCCTGCCGCCATGGGCAGCCCCCACCAGGCCCCCACTCATGTCTCCCACCACCCCCACCCCCCTGCCACCATGGGCAGCCCCCACCAGGCCCCCACTCATGTCTCCCACCACCCCCACCCCCCTGCCACCATGGGCAGCCCCCACCAGGCCCCCACTCATGTCTCCCACCACCCCCACCCCCCAGCAGTGCAGGGGCAGCCTCCACCTGGCCCCCACTCATGTCCCCTATCACCCCCACCCCCCGCCACCAGGGTCACCCTCCACCAGGCCCCCACTCATGTCTCCCACCACCCCCACCCCCCTGCCACCATGTGCAGCCCCCACCAGGTCCTCACAATCCCCAATCATGTGCGTAATGGTCAGCCTCCACAGCCAAAAAGCCCTACCAAGTAACCCATTCACCCACATGGAAATGAAAACACATGTTACACCCCCAATGTTCATGAAGCAAATGAACCCATGTCCGTCACACACATATTTTCCAATTGAATGGGAAAACACACAACATGACATGCATGAAACCAATGAGATGAAACCACACAGTGAACAATGGAAAAAAAAATGTATTGGACAAAAATACGAATGCTAAAGAAAGAAAACTAACTACAATGTAAATGTGAAAAAATAAGCTGCATGTCCGCATAAAAACACAAAAGTAGAAAATCAAATCCAAAAAATTTTGTCCAAAGTGAAATGTAAAAACTCTCCATGCAACAAAGAACTATGTACAAAAATAACAAGGGTCCATCATCACAACTGAACTAAGGAAACCTCCTAAAAAACCTACCTAAATATCAACTATATACAAAAAGTGGAGCAGTGTCCGTCGACTCCAAATCATAAGAAAAAACAAAGGAAAACTAAAACTAAAAAACTATATACAAAGGCGGCGGGCAGGTCCAGCGGCTCACTCCGTGGTGTTCCGGGCCAGGGCATCATCGAACTCCTGTTCGATGTCCCAGAGGCGGTCCAGTTCCATGGCCCCGAGGGTCCGCAGGGACGACGCCGTGTCCTCCTTCAACCCCCTGCGGATTGCCTCGAGGCACTCGGCCCGCCTCAGGGCCCTGCGCATGGAGTTCTCCGCCCTGACCATTGTGAGCCGCGCCTCTTCCGCCCGCCGCCGCTCCGCACCTATGGCGTGGCCCAACCGCTGCCACACGGAAGACACTCTCTGTCCTGGGTCCTCCTGCCCTCCGGCCGATGCCTGCCCCTCCGATGTCGAAGGCCCCGAGCCTTCATGGCTCCCACCATGTTGCTGCTGCTGCTCTGCCTCTGCCCGTGCACTGCCTCCTGCTGCCTGCACATCCTCCGCCGGCTGGGGTGCAGTTGTTGATGTGGCCACCCCTGCTGGACGTCCGACTCCCGACTGTGGCAGGGATGCCTCCTCCACCAGCCTGGCCGCACTGTCAGAGGCAGCTCCACAGGGCACCCAGGTGACTGATGGGTGGGAAGATGGCACAGAGGACGACTGGCGCGTAGGGGGTCCAGTTGAGGAGGGGGTCGGAACAAGCCCCATCAGACGGAGGAATCCAGTCTGGGTGACCTGTCCCAGCAGGCTGACGTGGTCAACGAGCCATTCGAGATGACGTGCAGTCTCTCCATGAAAAGACGGCAGGTCACCTCGCATGGCCCGTTGACGCAACGCCACACCAGCCAGGACAGGCTCAACCCGGACCTGGATAGCCACGTCCGCAGGCAGAGGAAGGCCAGTTGACGTCAGCTCATCCCCTGCCTGGAAACGGGTCTGGACGTAGGCATCCCTGCTGGTGCAAGATGATGCAGGGACAGGATCGGGGACATGATTGCACACAGGCACCTCCGCGGCGGCCTGTGCTGCCTCCTGTCCCTGGTCCTGGACTGCACCACTAGCACCAGTTGGATCCCCACCTCCAGACCCCGTCTCTGGTGCTTGCACGGCCTCCTCCTCCACCAGACCCCCCACCAACCTGGATGACTCCGTGCCATCTTCCCCTGTTGGGCCCTGTGGGGTCCCAGCTGCCCCTTCTGCTGCCGTGGAGTCCAACTCCAACCTCCGCCTCTTGGACCTCCCACCGGCAGCTGCGGCCTGGGACGCGGCACCGGACTCCTCACTCCCCGACGAGATGACAACACGGGAGGGGAGCCGGGCCTTGCGTCTCCGGCTGGCGGTCGGATCCCCGTCGCTGTGCTCCACAGCACCTTCTCCGCCCTCTTCATCAGTTGACGCTGCAGACAGGGAGAAACAAAACACAGGCATCAGGGCACTGTACAATGGACACATACACACATGACAGTTGCACATGAGTGGCATTGGCAAACCTCAGACATGTCATCACAATCCCCAACACACATGTCATTGCAACTCGCACACATGAGCCATACCACAGCCATATCGCAACTGCCACCACCATCCATACACATACAACAGCATGAGCAGCCAAAGGTGACCCAGACATCACATGCAACACAGGAAGTGCACCACACATGTACACACACCACCACACTTGCATGCATGTGTACACCTCTGCCAAGTGTTGAATGTTCAGACGGGCATCCATGTCACATCTGCCAATCAGGCTTACAGATACCGCAGTCACATGCATCCATGTTGCATCACTGTTGCACCCTTGTCAAATACACACACATGCACATGTACACAGTGCTCATACATGCAGCCCAAAACAACATACATGCGTGACATCACGGACATGTCTACTTACATACACATACATACAAACATGTGTGCACGCACAACTGCATTTGCCATGCAAGCCTACACACACAAGCACCATCCATGTCTCACACATTACAGCCCTCGCATGTGTCAGCCCCACGGCCATGTACACCCCCACCCATACTCGACCCCATACAAACAGATGTGCAGCCTGCACAATACCGAATAATCACCACACGCACTGCTCACAATCAGGATGCATGTACACTCACCGCTCGACTCCAGACGGTTCTGCTTCTCCAGGACCTGGACGTGGAGCGCTGGGGATATGCGTTCCAGGACCCCCATCTGTTCTTCCGACAAGTGGCCCCGGCGCCCCTTGGCATCCGCTGCCTTCAAGAGGCGCCGGGCCTTGTTCAGGGTCCTGGACCTGAAGTCCTCCCAGCGCTTCCTGACATGTTGAAAGTCCCGGACTGCCACCCCATCTGCGTTGATGGCAGTCACGATGTCAGTCCAGATCCGAGTCTGTCCTTCCTTGTCAGCGCGGGAACTTATGAAGAGGGCATCATACTGCCCCAGGACTTGCTCCACCAGGACACCAACTTCATTGGCACTGAAGCTGGTGCCCCTCTGCCTCTCTGGCCGGGGGTTGTCAGTGGTCCCAGATGGTGTTTGCCCCGACATGACAACCCCAGAGGCAGGAGTGGGTGGGCAACTGGGTCCTGGGGCTGGGCTGTGGAGCGATGGAATCCCAGTCGGGAGTCTTCGGTTCCAGCAGGGGTGGTCACAGCAACAGCACCCCTGGCTGATGTGCAGGCAGCAAATGGCAGTGCACGTGGGCAGCAGGTAGTCAGGCAGCAGCAGATGGTAGGTGGGAGCGTGCTCGGGGCTCTGGGGGGCAGTAGTTCGGCCTTCTGGGCAGGAGCGTGGTCTTCCGTGTGCTTACGCGTGGCCAGCTTGGTACGGAGTGATTTGGCACGCGAAAATCCTGCACGTCAGCGTGAAAATCGAGGAAAGGCCCTTAGCGCGTAAGCGCGTCAGCACGCATACGCGATTCTATTGGACCAAAGGCCCTCAGCGCGTAAGCGCGTCTGTGACGTGACCCGCACGGGTGTTTCCCACACAGCACGTGATGACAGAGCACACGTGGAAAGACTGCACGTCAGAGTCTCATCGCGTGCGATTGGTGGAAATGGCCCTACCCGCAGAAGTGACAAAGCGTGTAATTGGTGGAAATGGCCCTACACGCAGAAGTGACAAAGCGTGTAATTGGTGGAAATGTCCCTACACGCAGAAGTGACAAAGCGTGTAATTGGTGGAAATGGCCTCAGCGCGTACACGCCGTGTAAGTGACGCTGGACGTGTGGCCCTGTATAAAATGTATGTGTAGAACACGTTTTCCTTGTACGTGCTTTTCGTGGAGAGCGAGTGGGTGAATTCTGTACTTCTTGTCGTTTCACACGCGATTTACTTCACGGCGTTTCAAGTTCGTATTCCCTGTTACCTCTGACAGCTTTTTCTCTTTTTTCGCTTTTACTGGTTTACCTGGGCCTGTTCCCTCAAACAGTGTTCCCTTCTACTGTTGTCCTGTCTCCTCAGACAGCGTAAAAATCTTCTTTTGGCGGGGGTGTTGCCAACCAAACGTGCTCCTTTTACACGCTCGTTTACCAGGCAGACGGTGAGTCACGCACGTATCTAACATCTGTGCTTGCCCCGTGTGTAGCCTACCCCTTCAGAGGTCATTCTAGGCTGCGTGTGACACGCATACGTTCATTCTTGTGTTACTGGGTGCCACAGCGTAGTGCAGGTTTTTCTTTCTGCACACGTGGTCTAGGAGGGGTTGCGTGCACGTCATCTCCCTTTTTTGGGGCTCCTGTGCGTAGCGTGACCCGTCATCTTTCCCCAGGGGTTACAATCAGCCTTGCAAGAGCACTAGGGTACAATTACAATCTGGTACCCAACCCCTTTGACCCCCAATTGCCCAGGACAATAGTTTACAGCCACTCCCATACGCACATTTACATCAGTGCCATGGCTGGGAGGCGAGGATTCCGTAAGGGTGGCAAAGGTGGAAGAGCCACAAGTGGTGGCCGTGGTGGATCCGGTAGGGGACGTGGTCGTTACTTGCAGGGTGAGCCTTTTCCCCCCATGTGTGGAGGACCAGTCAAGGGCACCCATAATCCCCCCCCCCCCTCCCGTTGAGGCTGATGTGGCTGACACCATCCATGCTCAGCCCTTGTTGGACCAACCCATTGTGGCACCAGATCTGGCTGACTCCATGGCTGACTTCCAGGTCAGCAGGCCTATGACACGTGCGCTGGTGCACGTTGATGTCACCATGCCACGTGCATCTGGGCCAGCAAGGTCATCTGCTGCACCAAGGAGGCAGGGCGGAGAGGCTGCAGGGGCAGCTGCGGCTCCATCCACCCCAGCCCTCACACACCCAGCCAGGACAAAGTTGGTCCTAGTCCATGCTGCTGACATTCCCCCTGACACCATCACACTAGAGCCAATGCCTGCACCAACTCCCATGCTGAGTGTGCAATCCCACACTCCTGATACAGAGTCCACCAGGGCTCCTGCCCCTAGTGTCCAGAGCGGCGCAGGACACTCAGGATCACCACCACCTTCCAAGCGGAAGAGGAAGAGTGCTCGTCCGGCACAGGCTGATGCCCCAGACATGGCTACACAGTCCGGCCCATCCAGGAAGCCCAGCTTCACGGATGACGACTGAATGCACTTGTCGAGTATGTGTCCGGACATGACAACGAGATGGTCATTGTTGCAGGATCCAAGACCACACCTGCACAATGCCAGGCACACTGGCAGACCGTTGCGGACATCGTAAGTGCCCTTGGAATCGTGAGGCGCACAGCCAATGATTGCTATAAGCGCTGGAATGACCTAAAGCGCAGGGCAAAGAGTAAGCTGGCCTCAAGTCATGCCGCAACTCTAGTGACTGGAGGTGGGTCTCCAGTAGTAGACATGGAACTCACTCCACATGAGTCAGTCGCTGGGACCTACGTCACGGAGGAACAGATCCAAGGCGTGGGAGATCTGGCTGATTACGAGGCATTGTCCGGTGAGTGCACATGCATGTGTGTGTCATCCATGTGCATGGTGTGTGTGTGAGGGCTTCTGTTTGGGTGCCAGGTGAGAGTGTGTGCACCTCAGTCGTATGGGTCAGCCATGTGCTTCATGCAATACTTCCTGCGCAGCTGCATTTGGCCATAGCAGTATCCCTTCTGCCAACAGTAGACATCTAGCCCAACTGCACGCCAGTTGCCCTTGAAGTGTCACCTTGCCACAACATAGTTGCTTATTTTTCACAGTTCATTCAGTCAGTTTGTTTGCATTCCACCACTTTCACTAGGCATGTCGCTGTCCACTAGTCACATGTCTGACATGGCTATGGTAAAGTGGAGTGACTTTGTTACCTGGATATAATTTGTACACACATGTCCCTGTGCAATTGGACCATTTCAGACTGGCAACTCCAGGTGAAAAATCTGACCTGTTAGAATTAGAAAAGCGATTACATGCGGGAACTGGACTGAATGAATAGGTGCTGCCCTCCTCTCCATCTTCACTCAATAGCAATGGTACATGCCATTTGTGTGATGGCATGTGTGTATCACCTGGCAATCACAGGCCAATGTGTGATGCCACTGCCAGGCAGCATGCAGAAAATGTGTTCATCTTCCATCTTGGTGTCATCAGTGTGTGCCATTTGCCTGCACTTCATACGCAGTGAGGGTGCATGCATGGGAGGGTTTCAGTCATGTGGGACATGTGTCAATCAAGTACTGGTTCTCTTGCTTCTCAGCCCTCATTGTGTGCCATGGTGCTAATGCCTGTTTCCATTTCTTTGTTTTCATGTCTTTGCAGGGGAAGACGCACCTGATACTGCTGGGGTTGTGGAGATGGTGCAGACCCAGGAGGGGTCCGAGGGCCGACCAACCACCAGTGAGGGACGTGGTGTGGTGGTGGGGGAGAACCCACAAGTGCTGCAGGTCGTGCTCTCAAGGGGTGTCTCTGGCTGCCCCTCCCCCGAGCTGTACTCAGGTGTTGATTCGGATGAGACCTACGTGCCGTCGCAGGTGAGTGTTCCAGGGAGGGATTCTGTTCTGTCTCACCCACCTGCACCAGGGTCAGAACCCTCCATGGGGATGTCAGTGTTGGCAGCTACGCCTTCGTTGGTTACGGATGCAGGGTCACACTCCACGACATCTGATCCTGTTCCTGGGCCAGCAGATCAGAGGGGGAATGCAGTCCTGCAGCCTCAGGCAGTACCGGCACAGCAAGGCGCACTTCGCCTTCGCCTTTTGCCCCAGACAGGTGTGGTGCCCGCCGACGTGGTGGCCGTACGCCACCTGGCAATACCGCATGGCAGCAATCCATTTACGGTATGGCAACCCAACAGGCAGCATCATCCGAGATGATGGCTCAGGCCATGGATAGGGTGGCCACTTCCATTGTCCCCCCAGAAAGGCTGATGGAGCGACTAGAGCAGGCAACCGACTCCATCTGCCAGTCACACAGGGAGGACATGTTGGGGTCCAACAGGGACAGGCGGGCGGCACTGGCGACTCTGCAGGAGGCCATCTCCATTGAGTCCCAGGGCCACAGGGAAGCCCTGAGGCAGGAGCTCCTTCACCTCAGGTCGACTCTTGTTGAGCTTGAGGCTTCAACACACCAAAGGACAGAACAGCAGCTAGAGCGTCTCACCCGTACGCTCTCAGCTGAGATGCAGGCAACGAGGGCGGAGGTCCGGGCATCCCGTGAGTGTTTGCATGGGGACCTCCGCACACTCATCCTCCAGAACCAGACCTACCACACCCGCATGCTTGCAGCCATGGAGGAGCAGACTAGGGCCTTGCGTGGGCTGCCTCCCATAGTGCAACCACCTCCGGATGCAGCTGCACAGGGTGATAATAGCGACAGCAGTGATACTCCCACAATAGGGTAGCCGTGTGGGCCATGAGCCCATGGAGGTGTTTTATCTTCCCAGGATCCACGCAGGTGGGTTCTGGTGTGCATCCTGTCCTCGGACCTCCTGGGTGGCCTCCCCAACCCCCCCGGGCCCATCAATGGCCATTTTTGATTGTTTCTTATTTTTATTTTTATTTTGATTTCTTTTATTCCCAATTTTTTTGGGACGATTTGTTGGCTTCCGTGGTTACTGTGGGCATACGCTGCATTGTGGCTGGGCACATGCAGGCTTGTAATGTATTTGGTTCAGATGCTTGGGTTTGAGTCACACACACCCCTCCTGCTTCCCGTTTCCATGGGTTTGCAAAGGGTGTGCCCAAGTGACAGTGAATTACACAGTGACGTTGGACTCCCATGAGCTGTGTGGGCAGTCTGTAGTCAATACTGTGTATACATTCCTAGTGCATATTGCTGTTGTGTTGTACACTGCATGTTGCATTGATGTGTAACTCTTCTTCTGTGTCTACCTCCCAATTTGCAGGTCCCTTCCTCATGTCTACACAAGGACCTCTAGTCTGGAGATGGGGTCCATGTTGGCAGCAGTGCACCTACAACTCTACATGGCGCCAACACTGCACAGTTGGTAGTGGTGGGAGTGCAGGCATTTCCAGGTGGTGCGACTACTAATATGTAACATTTGTGATGTCATGTTAATGGTACTACGTGCTCAAGTATGTTGTTGGTCCGGCATTGCTGTAAGCATTTCAGGTGTTGCAGGTTTCTAATAGGGACACTGTACATAGTGAGACTAGTGTCATGTTGTGGGGATTACTTTGTGTACCTGCAATTAGCATGACATGGCACGGTGTGTCGTGTGGTGGTGCTGGGGTTGGGTTGGCTGACATGGCACTGTCCTCTTGTTGCATTTTGCAAGTGGGTATTCATTTTAGCTGCTTGAATGTGTAACTTCACAAAACTGCATTGGTGGTGTCTGTGTGGGTAGGGATGCACACATTGTGACACTTCCAGGTGAACAATCTCAGGCTGATATGGTATTCACGGTTCATTCTCCAGACATTCAGGATCAGTGTCAGGTTGAGTCATCATTGATTGTCAGATGGAATGTGCCAGGGCAGTGTGCACTCCACAGGGGTGTGATTTCTATGTGAAGTAATTAGCCACTAGCTGTGTACGGGCTGCCTCCCCCCGTGCCCTTTCCCCTCCCATGCGCAGCGGCTGTGCATGTGGTTGGGGATGTGGGGCCACCACCATGTCCACGGCCAGGCCCCGGCGTGTTGTAACATTGTGCAGGACACATGCTGCCACTATGATCCTGCACACTACTGGGGGAGCGTATAACAGCTGCCCGCCAGAACGGTCAAGGGAGCGAAAGCGTGACTTTAGCACTCCGAATGTGCGCTCCACTATGCCCCGGGTCGTAATGTGGGCTGTGTTATATCTTACCTCGGGTGGCGTGGTGGGGTTCCGAATTGGCGTCATCATGTGGGGGCTGAGAGGGAAGGCACTGTCCCCTGTGGAGGTGGTGATTGGTATCATTGGTGGGGTTGTGACCTTGCTCAGTATCCAACATGCATGCATGTGCAGTGGCATACATACTCACCAAGCAGCCATGTATCGCCATGCCGCCCAGCTTCTAGGTCCCGGCTTAGGGTGGACATTCGGTAAATGAAGCTGTCGTGGGTGGAGCCGGGATAGTTGGCATATACTGAGGTGATGATTCCCTTGGCATTACATGCTACCTGCACGTTGGTGGAATGCCAGTGCTTGCGGTTCCTATAGATGTGCTCAGATGCCCTGGGGGGATGTAGAGCCACATGGGTGCAGTCGATGGCTCCTAGCACTTTGGGGAATCGTGCCACACCGTAAAAATCCAGGGCGGCAGCATGCCTTTCTGCAGGTGTTCTGGGCAGGTATATGTGCCTGCGGACTGATGGGCGTGCAGTCATGATGTTCAAGACCTGGTGTAGGCAGCTTGACTGAGTGGCCTGTGACACCCCACCCACTATGGCACTTGTCCGCTGAAATGATCCAGTGGCTAAGAAGTGCAGTACATTGAGGACCTTCTCCAGGGGGCTGAGTGCTTGGGAGCACAGGGTGGGTGATGTGAGGTCATCCTCCCACTCACTCACCAGGTCCAGTATAATGTGTGGTGGAAACCTGTACCTCCCATACACCTGGTCATCAGGCATCCCGAAAAGGCTGGTTCTGGGTGTGAATATTCTGGCCCTGACTATCCTCCTCCTCCTCCTTTGGTAGCCCACTGCCATTGCTGCTAGGAAGGGTATGTTCATCCTGGCGTCTGAGCTTGTTATTGTTAAAGTGCGCAAATTTATGCTTTGCGCGTGTTCTAGGCGAGCGTGTGACCCGCGCACCCCTGGAATCCAGTTCCCAGTCCAATAGCGTGTGGAAATTCACACGCACCACGGGATACAGGTTCGCTGACGTACTTGCGTTTGTAAGTGCCCGCGCACCCATGAAATACACGTACATAGGCCAATCGCGTGTACGCGCACTTTTGTCCAATTACACGCGATGACACTCTGACGTGCAGTATTTCCACGTGTGCCCCGCCATCACGTGCTGAGTGGGGAACACCCGTGCGGGTCACGTCACAGATGCGCTTACGCGCTGAGGGACTCTGGTCCAAGAGAATCGCGTATGCGTGCTGACGCGCTTACGCGCTAAGGGCCTTTCCTCGGATTTCACGCTGACGTGCAGGATTTTCACGTGCCAAATCACTCCGTATCAAGCTGGCCACGCGAAAACACACGGAAGACCACGCTCCTGCCCTGAAGGCCGAGTTACTGCCCCCCAGTGCCCCGAGCAGCCTCCCACGTGCCATCTGCTGCTGCCTGCCTGCCTGCTGCCACCGTGCCCTGCCATTTGGTGCCTGCACATCAGCTATCTGCAGGGGTCCAGTTGCTGTGTCCACCCCTGCTGGAACTGAAGACTCCCGACTGGGATTACATCGCTCCACAGCCCAGCCCCAGGACCCAGTTGCCCACCCACACCTGCCTCTGGGGTTGCCATGTCGGGCACTTCCACATCTGGCACCAGTGGCAACCCCAGACCAGAGGGGCAGAGGGGCACCAGCTTCACTGACACCGAAGTTGGTGTCCTGGTGGAGCATGTCCTGGGGCAGTATGATGCCCTCTTTGGATCGTCCCGCGCCAGCAAGGAAGGACGGGAGAGGATCTGGGCCGACTGTGTGGTTGCCATCAACGCGGAGGGGGTGGCAACCCGCGACGTCCTGAAGATCAAGAAGCGCTGGGAGGACTTGAGGTCCAGGACCCTTGTGAAGGCCCGGCGCCTCGTGGAGGGGGGCCGGGGCCGCATGAGTTCCATCCAGATGAGGGTCCTGGAACGCGTACGCCCAGCGCTCCACGCCCAGATCCTTGAGAGGGAGGACTGTCTGGAGTTGATCGGTAAGTGTCCAAGCATTACTGTGTGAGACAGGGCATGTTGCGGTGTGCTGGTTCTATGATACTTGCCTGTATGTGTGCCATAGGCCATGTATGCATGTATGTGTGCAGGGACATCATGGTAATCCATGTGCGACCAGTGATGTGTGACCCACATGGTTGTTGCATGTGTTCAAATGCCGCATGGGGAGCCCTATGCAGATTTTGAACATGAGAGCATGCCAGTCTCTGTACCTCGACATGGGTGGGGGTGAGGGATGGGTGCTGATGCCAGGTACATATATGGTAGCCATGTCTGTGTGCCTGACCTGCGTGTCTGTGACTTGTGCATGCCATGGATGCATGACACATGTGTGTGACAATGCACAGATTCAGTGAAGCAGCCAAATTACCCTTGTATCCGCTGTGTTTGGTGTGTTTGGGGCCAGATGGATGTGACTGAGGTGAAGTGTGTGCATGTGATAGGCATGACCCATGATGCATGTGAGTTACATATCATTGAATGTTTCAAGAGTCCATTGGACATGCATGGAAATGTCCATGGCATGCACCATGCCTGTTACTGTGTGTGTTTTGCCTGGACTGACCCATGTGTTGTGGAGGGACATGATGGAAGTGTACTTTGACAGTGGTGCTCATCTGCTATTGCTTCCTGTCTAGGGGACCATTGTACAGTGCCCTGATGCTTGTGTTCTTTGTCTCCCTCTACGCAGCGGCTAGTGAAGAAGAGGGCGGAGACGGCGCTGTGGAGCAAGGCGGCGGGGATGTCCCCACGGCTGCAGCGGAAGGGGTGGGTGAGCCCCCACAGGGGCCTGCTACGGTGGGAGACGGTGAGGAGCCATCCAGGTTGGTGGTTTGCACAGAGGAGGAGGAGGCCGCCACTGGGGCACACATGGGACCTGGTGGGGGCATCCCTGCTGGTGCAAGTGGTGCAGTCCAGGGCCAGGGGCAGGAGGCAGCACAGGTCACCGTGGAGGGGCCTGTGCATGTCGCTGTCCCTGACCCTATGAGTGCACCACCATGCACCAGCAGGGATGCCCCGTCCCAGGCCCGTCCGCAGGTAGAGGGGATGTCCATGTCACCTGACTCCCCTCCACCTGCGGACGTGGGAACCCCTGGCCGTGTGGAGAAGGTCCTGATTGTGGTCGCGATGCGCACGGCTGTGATTCGTGATGCCGTGCGTGCTTCCAGGGAGGATGACGCACGTCATCACGAAGTGCACCGTGCCGACGTGGCCCAATTGGGATCGGCCATGTTCGGGGGTTTTCTGCATGTGTTGTCCAATCTGGCGGCCCTCTCCTCCTCTGTGCAGGCTATACACCAGTCGTTCTCCTTGCCGTCTTCCGGCCCAGATGCCACCAGGGCCCCCTGTGGACCTGCCCCGACCAATGCAGCCAGCTCGGTGGGGATCCCATCCCTGCCACAGTTGGGAGTCGGAGGTCCAGCAGGGGTGGACAACACAGCAACTGGACCCCAGCAGGTGGAAGATGTGACAGCATCATCAGGCAGGGCACGTGCACGAAGGCGTCGGTGGTTTCCATCAGCCTGGATGCCGTTGTGCTGGCAGAGGCAGTGGCGTCGGAGGCAGCAGCAGGCTCGACGTGGGAGGCATCATGGCTCGGGGCCTTCAAGATCAGAGGGGCAGGCATCGGCCGGAGGGCAGGGCAACCCTGGCATGGTGGTGTCTTCCGTGTGGGAGCAGTTGGTCCAGCGGATAGGTGCGGAGCGGCAGCGGGCGGAAGAGGAGCTGCTCACCATGGTCAGGGCGGAGTTCTCCATGCGTCGGGCGTTGAGGCGGGCTGAGTGCCTCGAGGAAGCTCGCAGGGAGTTTGAGCTGGACATGGGGTTATCCCTGCGAGACCTCGGGGCCAGGACAGAGTCCCGCCTCCAGGACATCAACATGGAGTTCGATGATGCCCTGGCCAGCAACATCACCGAGTGAGCCGCAGGACTTGCCCGCTGCCTTTGTATATAGTTATTTAGTTAGTTAGTGTTAGGTTTCCTTTATTAATTTTTGTTTTTTTGGACCGCTCGGACAATGGCCACTTTTTTGTATATATTATTTTCATTAGGTAGTAGTAGGTTTCATTTATGGTGTTGGGCTCATGGACCCTGGAATTTTCGTGTATATAGTTTGCTTTTTGAAGAAACATTTTTTTTATTAATTATTGTGTTCACCATGAGGAAATGGTTTTTCATTATTTTACTTCCACATGATTTTGCTTTGGACAACATTTGTTTTTGGATTACTTTGTGTTTTTTTTTTTTTACATTTGTTCTCGGACATGGACCATTTATTTTGTTATCCCCATTGTTGTATGTTTGATTTTTTTACTTATTTTTCATCTTTAATACATGTTCTTTTTAACTTTCACTTGTGGTATTTTCTCATTGGTTTCATACATGTCATGATATGGGTTTTGACATTGACTTGCACCCATTGTGTATGTGTGTGTGACGGACATGTGTTCATTTACAGACTTGCCATTGGGGTTGTATCATGTAATTGCATTCACTATGTGGGTGGATGCAATCCTTGCCTGGGTGTTTGTGCTGGGTATGCTGCCCATTACTGCCATGATTGAGTATCGTCAGGACCTGGGGGCAGGGGGACATGTGTGGGTGCCTGGTGGAGGCTGCCCCTGCACTGCTGGGGGGTGGGGGTGGTGGGAGACATGAGTGGGGGCCTGGTGGAGGGTGCCCCTGGTGGCTGGGGGGGTGGGGGTGGTGGGTGACATGAGTGGGGGCCTGGTGGAGGGTGCCCCTGGTGGCTGGGGGGTGGGGGTGGTGGGAGACATGAGTGGGGGCCTGGTGGAGGGTGCCCCTGCACTGCTGGGGTGTGGGGGTGGTGGGAGACATGAGTGGGGGCCTGGTGGAGGGTGCCCCTGGTGGCTGGGGGGTGGGGGTGGTGGGAGACATGGGTGGGGGCCTGGTGGAGGCTGCCCCTGGTGGCTGGGGGGGTGGGGGTGGTGGTAGACATGAGTGGGGGCCTGGTGGAGGGTGCCCCTGCACTGCTGGGGTGTGGGGGTGGTGGGAGACATGAGTGGGGGCCTGGTGGAGGGTGCCCCTGGTGGCTGGGGGGTGGGGGTGGTGGGTGACATGAGTGGGGGCCTGGTGGAGGCTGCCCCTGCACTGCTGGGGTGTGGGGGTGGTGGGAGACATGAGTGGGGGCCTGGTGGAGGGTGCCCCTGGTGGCTGGGGGGTGGGGGTGGTGGGTGACATGAGTGGGGGACTGGTGGAGGCTGCCCCTGCACTGCTGGGGTGTGGGGGTGGTGGGAGACATGAGTGGGGGCCTGGTGGAGGGTGACCCTGCACTGCTGGGGTGTGGGGGTGGTGGGAGACATGAGTGGGGGCCTGGTGGAGGGTGCCCCTGGTGGCTGGGGGGGTGGGGGTGGTGGTAGACATGAGTGGGGGCCTGGTGGAGGGTGCCCCTGCACTGCTGGGGTGTGGGGGTGGTGGGAGACATGAGTGGGGGCCTGGTGGAGGGTGCCCCTGGTGGCTGGGGGGGTGGGGGTGGTGGTAGACATGGGTGGGGGCCTGGTGGAGGGTGACCCTGCACTGCTGGGGTGTGGGGGTGGTGGGAGACATGAGTGGGGGCCTGGTGGAGGGTGACCCTGGTGGCTGGGGTGTGGGGGTGGTGGGAGACATGAGTGGGGGCCTGGTGGAGGGTGCCCCTGGTGGCTGGGGGGTGGGGGTGGTGGGTGACATGAGTGGGGGCCTGGTGGAGGCTGCCCCTGCACTGCTGGGGTGTGGGGTGGTGGGAGACATGAGTAAGGGACTGGTGGAGGGTGCCCCTGCACTGCTGGGGTGTGGGGGTGGTGGGAGACATGAGTGGGGGCCTGGTGGAGGGTGCCCCTGCACTGCTGGGGTGTGGGGGTGGTGGGAGACATGAGTGGGGGCCTGGTGGAGGGTGCCCCTGCACTGCTGGGGTGTGGGGGTGGTGGGAGACATGAGTGGGGGCCTGGTGGAGGGTGCCCCTGCACTGCTGGGGTGTGGGGGTGGTGAGAGACATGAGTGGGGGCCTTGTGGAGGGTGCCCCTGCACTGCTGGGGTGTGAGGGTGGTGGGAGACATGAGTGGGGGCCTGGTTGAGGGTGCCCCTGGTGGCTGGGGTTTGGGGGTGGTGGGTGACATGAGTGGGGGCCTGGTGGAGGGTGACCCTGGTGGCTGGGGGGTGGGGGTGGTGGGTGACATTAGTGGGGGCCTGGTGGAGGGTGCCCCTGCACTGCTGGGGTGTGGGGGTGGTGGGAGACATGAGTGGGGGCCTGGTGGAGGGTGCCCCTGGTGGCTGGGGGGTGGGGGTGGTGGGTGACATGAGTGGGGGCCTGGTGGAAGCTGCCCCTGCACTGCTGGGGTGTGGGGGTGGTGGGAGACATGAGTGGGGGCCTGGTGGAGGGTGCCTCTGGTGGCTGGGGGGTGGGGGTGGTGGGTGACATGAGTGGGGGCCTGGTGGAGGGTGCCACTGCACTGCTGGGTTGTGGGGGTGGTGGGAGACATGAGTGGGGGCCTGGTGGAGGGTGCCCCTGGTGGCTGGGGGGTGGGGGTGGTGGGTGACATGAGTGGGGGCCTGGTGGAGGCTGCCCCTGCACTGCTGGGGTGTGGGGGTGGTGGGAGACATGAGTGGGGGCCTGGTGGAGGGTGACCCTGGTGGCTGGGGGGTGGGGGTGGTGGGAGACATGGGTGGGGGCCTGGTGGAGGGTGACCCTGGTGGCTGGGGGGTGGGGGTGGTGTGAGACATGAGTGGGGGCCTGGTGGAGGGTGCCCCTGGTGGCTGGGGGGTGGGGGTGGTGGGTGACATGAGTGGGGGCCTGGTGGAGGCTGCCCCTGCACTGCTGGGGTGTGGGGGTGGTGGGAGACATGAGTGGGGGCCTGGTGGAGGGTGCCCCTGCACTGCTGGGGTGTGGGGGTGGTGGGAGACATGAGTGGGGGCCTGGTGGAGGGTGACCCTGGTCGCTGGGGGGTGGAGGTGGTGGGAGACATGGGTGGGGGCCTGGTGGAGGGTGACCCTGGTGGCTGGGGGGTGGGGGTGGTGGGTGACATGAGTGGGGGCCTGGTGGAGGGTGACCCTGGTGGCTGGGGGGTGGGGGTGGTGGGAGACATGAGTTGGACATGGGTGGGGGCCTGCTGGCAGGTGCCCCACAGTGCTGGGGGGTGGGGGTGGTGGGGGACATGAGTTGGACATGGGTGGGGGCCTGCTGGCAGGTGCCCCACAGTGCTGGGGGTGGGGGTGCAAGGGGACATAAGTTGGTGTTCATTAGTTCAAGGAGACATGTGCCTTTGCTGGGGGGCATGCCCATGTTGGGTGGGCTGCCTGCGGGACATGACCAGGGATGCAGGGTAGTTCCCTGTGGTGTGGGCTGCCTGCAGGGGCCGTGGAGGGTGTACAGGGTACACCTGGGAGGACCCACACTGTCAAATCACATGTGGGACTCCCCGGCACCCCTGAAATACACGTACCGTGCAGAAATCGCGTGTAAAACTTCCCGCGCACCCCTGAAATACACGCGGCCAGGCTATTCGCGTGTGGAACTTCCCGCGCACCCCTGAAATACACGCGCCCAGGCTATTCGCGTGTAAAACTTCCCGCGCACCCCTGAAATACACGCGCCCAGGCTATTCGCGTGTGGAACTTCCCGCGCACCCCTGAAATACACGCGCCCAGGCTATTCGCGTGTGGAACTTCCCGCGCACCCCTGAAATACACGCGCCCAGGCTATTCGCGTGTGGAACTCCCCGCGCACCCCTGAAATACACCCGTCCAAGCTATTCGCGTGTGGAACTTCCCGCGCACCCCTGAAATACACGCGCCCAGGCTATTCGCGTGTGGAACTTCCCGCGCACCCCTGAAATACACGCGCCCAGGCTATTCGCGTGTGGAACTCCCTGCGCACCCCTGAAATACACGCGTCCAGGCTATTCGCGTGTGGAACTTCCCGCGCACCCCTGAAATACACGCGCTCAGGCTATTCGCGTGTGGAACTTCCCGCGCACCCCTGAAATACACGCGCCCAGGCTATTCGCGTGTGGAACTTCCCGCGCACCCCTGAAATACACGCGCCCAGGCTATTCGCGTGTGGAACTTCCCGCGCACCCCTGAAATACACGCGCCCAGGCTATTCGCGTGTGGAACTCCCCGCGCACCCCTGAAATACACGCGTCCAGGCTATTCGCGTGTGGAACTTCCGCGCAGCCCTGAAATACACGCGCCCAGGCTATTCGCGTGTGGAACTTCCCGCGCACCCCTGAAATACACGCGCCCAGGCTATTCGCGTGTGGAACTTCCCGCGCACCCCTGAAATTACAATACACGCGCCCAGGCTATTCGCGTGTGGAACTTCCCGCGCACCCCTGAAATACACGCGCCCAGGCTATTCGCGTGTGGAACTTCCCGCGCACCCCTGAAATACACGCACCCAGGCTATTCGCGTGTGGAACTCCCCGCGCACCCCTGAAATACACGCGCCCCCAGGCTATTCGCGTGTGGAACTTCCCGCGCACCCCTGAAATACACGCGCCCAGGCTATTCGCGGGTGGAACTTCCCGCGCACCCCTGAAATACACGCGCCCAGGCTATTCGCGTGTGGAACTTCCCGTGCACCCCTGAAATACACGCACCCAGGCTATTCGCGTGTGGAACTCCCCGCACACCCCTGAAATACACGTGCCCAGGCTTTTCGCGTGTGGAACTTCCCGCGCACCCCTCAAATATACGCGCCCAGGCTATTCGCGTGAAGAACTTCCCGCGCACCCCTGGAATACACGTAGCCCACTCCCCCAGGCCCGATCGCGTGAGGAACTTCACGCGAACCCCTGTAATACACGTAGCCCGCTCCCCCAGGCCCGATCGCGTGAGGAACTTCACGCGAACCCCTGTAATACACGTAGCCCGCTCCCCCAGGCCCGATCGCGTGTGAAACTTCACGCGAACCCCTGAAATACACGTAGCACGCTCCCCCAGGCCCGATCGCGTGAGAAACTTCACGCGAACCCCTGAAATACACGTAGCCCGCTCCCCAAGGCCCGATCGCGTGAATAACTTCACGCGAACCCCTGTGATGCACGTACCCTGCAAATCGCGTGTGAGACTTCCCGCGCACCCCGGTATACATGCACACATATTTTTTGTCAGCGGGTGTCCGTGTTTGTGGGTACCCCCTTGCACGTCATTTTTCCTGGAGGGCCACAGTATGGGACATTCATCATGGCAGTATACAGGTGCTATTTATTGGCGCACCTTTTGGCGCACATTTCTTACAGCCGCAGAGACGCTACCGCCTGCTTTCTTGTGGCGGTCGTGTTTGTGCCTGTGCGCTGGTTTGAGCGTGCGCTTTTTTCCCCTATTCTATTCCATGAATACGTGTTGTAGGCGAGCGTGTGGGCGTTCCGCGCACTTGTGCCCTGTACTTCCCCCGTGACGCCCACGTTTTGGCAAGTTGTTCCCCATTCCGAGTGTTACGCCCGTGTTCCGCCTACTTTTGTTGCGTGCGCCGCGCTATGTGCGAATTTCGCTGTGGCCTGTGCGATTTTCTCTGTGACCTGGCGCACGCTGTTAGATGGCCTGTGCGCCAACGTGGTTTTCTCGCGCACGCCCTTCCATGAATCGACGTGCGCTGCTTTTCGTGCGATTTTCGCATTTGCACTGCGATTTTCGCTATTCCACTGCGATTCGCACGTTTTTGCCCACTTGCGCCGCGCTAATTATTCCATGAATCGGCCTGTAAATGAGTGATGACCAAAGTTCTAACGGTAAACAATCTGTGTTTGAATATTAAAACAATGTGTGGGAGACCAACTACTGTGAACGAATATTGATCAACTACCCTGTTATATGGAATTTCTTCCACTCAGGTCTATAACCATTTTTTAGCTTACTGCACCCTTGACAGAGGGGAAAAAGCCGTTTGCATGTCAGTCTTGGTACCACTCACAAGGGCAGTCCAGCACCGAAATGGTAGACAATTCTCCTCTAAACAAAAGCACCATCAGAAACACCAGACAGGAGTGTCGGCTTTATTGGGCCTTCTCAGTGTGGTGAAGCGGTGCCTCTCTAACAAACAGTGAGGAAGGGATCCATGTATGGATTACCCAGGGTTACTTAGGGTGAAGCCCCAAGTTTGACAAAATTAGACATGTGGGAGCCCCTCTACTGCGAATGAACATGGGTCAAATACCCTGCTCTTTGGAATTTCTTCGAATGAGGAGGGTCTACAAGCACGTTTTAGCTCAATGTTCCTACATTTCACAGAGGAGAACTAACCATTTGCATATCAGTCTTTGTCCCTCCCAGAAGGACAATCCAGCACCGAAATGCCAGGTAATTATTCTCTGAACAAGAATACCATCAGCAACTCCAGACACGTGTTTTGGGCTTGTTAGGCCTCTTCAGTGAGGTGAAGCTGAACCTCTCTAAGGCAATGTGAGCAAGTGGTCAATTTCTGTATTACCCTTGTTTACTTAGGGTGAAAATAAAAGTTCTGAAAAATTGAAAATGAGTGTGGGAGGCCCTCTACTGAGAATGAACAAGAGTCAAATACACTGGTCTATTTTCATTTTTATTTATTTATCAGACATATAGCTCAGTGAATTACACTTGTACACTTGTACACATATTACCATCAATATGTTTACATTCTTAATACATTTAATGAACATTACTAAAATGCATATGCATTCATCAATACAATACAAATACATATACTACATAATAAGAACATTTAAAAGGAATATGACATTCTCAAATTATTCCTTTCCTATAACAGTCTACAATTTTATGATAAAGAAGTCAATCAAATAATCAATTGATTACAATCTCTCACAAATCTGTATCAGTTTAAACAAATTACAAAACGTGTTACTGCTATTGTTAAAGGGGTATACATGGGAATATTCATGATTTAGTTGAAGTTGAAAGTCATACAACAACCAAAAACAACCAAATGCAAGTAATACATTACCACAAGTAAAGCAATGGTATGTACACAAACATGTGGTGTTCAACAGTTACACTTAAAATCTTTTTAAGTATTGCCAAAGAAAAAAACAAAGATGAAATTCAACTTTTGCAACCAATTGGCTCTTATTACTTGAATTTATTTTACAGAATGTGTTTATTTTTTTTGTTCATTGTGCATTTGTTAGGCACTTATACAACAAGAACATTGTGTTTCAAAGCAACCACATGGCAACAGGCAGGGAACATGGGAATTAAACAATATATACACCGGAGGATAAAACAAACCTACTGGGCCTTGTGAGTATTCAGAACATGCATTTGCTGAGAGAGAAGAGGGGGAGGAGGGAGTGGGGGTAAGTACTGGAATGTCTGTGAACAGCAGATGTAAGTGCCAAGTAAAGTAAGTGCTATGAGTGCAATACGTGCCTACAGTGTGGTGGGCCAGTGGGTGCTGAAGCAAGTGCTGTGTGTAGGCAGACACTGAGGCAATTGGGTGTGGGAGGCAGGGCCTCGAGGACACATAAGAGCCATGGTCACCAATCGTAGCATGCTTGGGTATCATAATACAACCTATAGACCTTAACAGCTTAATTCACAGAACAATTGTGTAATGGCACAATCCCATAGGAAAACTTTCTATGAAAAAGGCCCTTAGTTTGGAAAAAATATGTCGCTAAGTAACCAACAGAATCTCCATTAAATTACAACAATGTTTGGAATTGCAGCAAAGTGTACTAAATTGTGTTGACCTTTTCATTGATATACAAGATCACTATTTTGAAATAGAGCATGTCTAAGAAACAAATGAAAATTGTAACTTAAGTATTGATTTACAACACCCATGCGATATTCAAAGTTTTATACAAACAACCTTTATATGTATGTGAATGGTGTAGATGCGTAAACTATAACATGCCTTTCAAAATGATGAATGTAGAAGAATAACACCAATGAGTACAATAAAATGTGGCTTGGACTTATTATATATTCATGTCTTGAAGAACAAATCACCTGAGAAGAATATCACACTTGAGGATCACCTAATATGAATATGGTTTTATGGGTTCAAGGTGCTTCTTGATTTGGTGAAGATGATTCTAAAACACTAATCAACTTTCTATTAAAAAATGTTACCTGCACAATTCCAAACTCTAATAAAAGCGCAAAATCTCACACAATGAATGTGGGACATGCAAATCAGCAGATCGAGGAGCAGGATTACGCCTTTATGGTAAACATGTAGATATTATGTGGATTTGTCTTGGCTACCCACAAAGCAGACGTAAAGTTTGAAAACCTTATCATCAAACAGAAATGTTAACTCTTTATAACCCAGACAGTGAGGATATAGTAAAAAGAAATATGCTTGATAACCACTACCCTGATAGAACTGACCATTTAGAAGATTGGTGTCTCTATGGAATTCGACAATATTACAATTATTGTGAAGATGTTACAGTAAACATTGAACAGGGACATTATGGAAGTAAAAACAGTGATGGTTGTTTAATTTAGCATGCCAAGCTTAGTTAAACAAACTTACTCAGAAGAACCTTCTCATAAAAGTCTGAACCCGCAAGCTTCCACTCCAAAAACCACTCCCAGTGTAGGAAACATTCATCTGCCTGATGGAGCTGCCTTGTTAAAGAAATCCTATTATCTATTGAGCCCTTCTCTATCTATCAAGGGACATTCATTTAAACAAGGCTGGTATGACACAAATAGTCAATCCTTTGTTAAGGAGCTTTGCCATGGATCCCAGAAATGTTGTTATTACCAATGTCGCGAAGCCCAAGGGACTATGAATCCAGGGAGTCACTCAAAAATAGAATGTTAGCTTGGCTTGACCAAAGAGCGGGCCACAACTTTATTAGAACTAAAGACTTACAAGTTCTCCGGAGGACTCAGATTGACGGCTGGTGTTCTTTGGATAACACAGATTGTATAATTGTCGAATGTGGATCCAGTAATCTACCCATGTTTTTGAGCCAGCATTTTAATCTACAGGTGTCATCCTACACTAAATTGAGAATTGTTCTTAATTGACTTTTTTCTCCCTGGCTTACATGCTTTTCATAACTTGTCCTTCCTTTCTCTTGATGTTTCTCTTGATGTTCTCTCGATGTTCTCTTGATGTTATTATTATGGGTCTTATTAAAGTTGTTATTTTTTTATGTTATGTTTGTACTGTCTCTGCTTTTTGTGAGCGCACTGAGGCCTATGGGCGTGTTGCGCTATAAAAGAAATAAATCAAATCAAATCAAACTAACATGTACATCATTTGAGAAAAAAGAGCTAATTACTATTGCTTAAAACTGCCGTCTTTATCTTGTTTTAAAAAAGAATCAGAATTAATAGAAAACTAGAATAGTTTAGAAGCAGAATTTTCACATCCTAAGGTGCACATTAAATGTAATTCTTATAAAAATGATGTGAAAAGGACTGAGGAAGAAATCATTAAATGTAATTCTTTTAAACATGATGTGAAAATGCCTGAGGAAGAAATCGAGCAGGAACATAATTGTTAGAAACAAAATTTGCTAAAGCAACACAGCAGCCAACATCTGATTCCAAATTCAGATGTAATGGACCTTTTATTCTGTTGTTAAGGTCAGGTTCAACACTGCCAAGGTGGGCACACATACCAGTTGGGCAAGTAACATGGTGACACCAAGAGTGACATGGTGACATCGGGATGGGAACATCATTGAATGTGGTACTGCTAGCATAAGGGGGGCGCAGAAGCAGGCACAGCATGAAATGTCCCATGATGCAACACAATGAGGGGTGGCTGTTTTGGGTGTAGTAAGGGGTAGTTGAGTAGAGCAGGCACCAAGTGGGGATGAAAGGGGCCTTAGGAGGGAATATGGTAGAGGGCTTTTGAGCAAGATGTGAACAGTAGAGCAGCCATTTTCTTGTAGTGCCTTGGAAAGCAGTTCTTGCAGACAGCTCATAATAATCAGCCCCCCCCGTATAACTTTGCACCCTCTGCAAAAACCCTTACCAACTTTCGCTGAATCACTCTGACTGAAACATATACTTTTTCTGCAAAGTTTTGTGAGGATTTGTCCACGGGGGGGATGTAGTTATAAGCCACCCAAACAGAAATCTTCCTTTAGGTTGAGCAACTTAACCATAACTACAGAGCTGCTACCGACACACACTGTAATAGAGCATCTTTAGAATGTTCATATTCTGACTGTTAGTGAACAAAAACATCTGACCCAGATATGTCATTGAACAAAAACAAGTGGCCCATATATGTGATATCATCAGTGATGTCATCAATGACATTTGTGATGTCAACATTGGGTGTTAGTCTTAGCAGTGCACAGAGGTGGCGTGAGTTATAGTTGCTTAACTTGCTATAACTGGGGAATGTCTGGTGTTTTCCATTTTACTTATAATCCTAACATCCCTTCAGCAAAGCTTTTTCCCTGAATTTCATAGGTTTTTATTAGTGCAACTAACCTACAATTTCCCTTTAACGAAGCTTTTTCACTATACATATAAATACATATGTATATATATATATATATATATATATATCACTGAAATAACTTTGTTAAAGACACATTATGATATGATATGGTATGATATTTATATTGCACCTATAGACAAGTGTTTCATGGTGCATTGAGAAAAGGGAGGAGAAACAAATGGAGGACAAGACAATGATCTTACTAGGCCTACTGACATTGAAATTGTGCAAGTGCAGGGGAGAGGGAAGTGGGAAAGTGCCAAGGGAAGGGGAAGAACAGCAAGTGCAAGACACAGGATCAACATCAAAGAACAAGTAGTGCGGCCGACAGGTGGTAATGCAAGGTTAGGTGTAGACAACAAGTGTCTAATAAGTGCAGGTAGGTGGGGACTGTAGGCATGCCGATACAGACCCAGGTGCAGGGTTGCCAGGAGGCAATACAGGGGTGGTTCTGGGAGGGCAAGGACTGAGCCCGTGGTCCAGAGGGTAGCCAAGTGACCAGTGCAGTATCAGGTTTAGGTCTAAATTACAGGAAAAAAATGGTCGCATTGACCAAAAGTTCTAAAAATGCTACCACCAAAGGTTTGAACACCGAAAGTTCGAACCTTTGGTGGTAGCATTGAAAGAAAACAGGGGCTACCATAAAGTATAGTGAGTGGGGAGTTGCGAGGGACACCCCTGCAGCCTTCTGTTACAAAACAAAAGAAATGGTGGGCTACGGGGGTGTCCCCAGCAACCCCTGTTCATTATACTTTATGGTATAGTGAGCGGGGGTTGTGGGGACACCCCCGCAGCCTTCCGTTACAAAAATAAAATAAACAGGGGCTGCGGGGATGTCCGCTGCATCACCCCGCTCACTATACTTTATGGTATAGTGAGCAGGGCTGCGGGGGACACTACCCACAGCCATCCGTTACAAAAAAAAAGAAAAGAAAAGGACCCTGCAGCGCCGGTTCCCGATCACGGAAGTGAAAGGGAACTGGCGCTGCAGGAATCCGATGTGAACATGAAGGTAAGTGGGGTTTGTTTACGTTGGGGGTGTCGGTGGGGGTGTGCTGAGGGTG